>NW_028234417.1:17609157-17681657 GCF_977035675.1 Penaeus japonicus
TGTTTTTCCGTTTATATTAAAGGATTTAGCAATTGAGAGAAAAGAGGTTACACTAAAAAAAAAAAAGACAGTAATAAAACTCGAAACCCCTGAAAATAGCCAAAAATGCTTAAAATACACGTTTGAGCCATTCTGATAATTAAACGATTATAGTACAGGATAAATGCGCTGTTTTCGTTATATTAAAGGATTTAGCAATTGAGAGAAAAAAGGTGCACTAAAAAGAAAAAAAATGACACGACCCTGAAAATAGAAAAAAGCCAAAAATGCTTAAAATACACGTTTGAGCCATTCTGATAATGAAACGGATTATAGTTAAATGCGCTGTTTTTCGTTATATTAAAGGATTTAGCAGAGCAAAAATCAATTGAAGAGAAAAAAGGTGCACTAAAAAAAAAGACACTAATGGACACGACCCTGAAAATAGCCAAAAATGCTTAAAATACACGTTTGAGCCATTCTGATAATGAAACGATTATAGTTAATGCGCTTTTTTTCGTTATATTAAAGGATTTAGCAATTCCCCCCGCGAGAGAAAAAAAGGTGCACTAAAAAAAAAACAAGACACGACCCTGAAAATAGCCAAAAATGCTTAAAAAAAATAAATACACGTTTGAGCCATTCTGATAATGAAACGGATTATGGTTAAATTCGCNGTTTTTCGTTATATTAATGAATTACAATGAGAGAAAAAAGGTGCCTAAAAAAAAATGCACGACCCTTCAAATAGCCAAAAATGCTTAAAATACACGTTTGAAGGCCATTCTGATAATGAAACGGATTTAGTTTAAGATGCGCCTTTTCGTTTATTAAGGATTTAGCAATTGAGAGAAAAAAGGTTCACTAAAAAAAAATGACACGACCCTGAAAATAGCCAAAAATGCTTAAAATACACGTTTGAGCCATTCTGATAATGAAACGGATTATAGTTAAATGCGCTTTTTTTCGTTATATTAAAGGATTTAGCAATTGAGAGAAAAAAGGTGCACTAAAAAAAAAATGACACGACCCTGAAAATAGCCAAAAATGCTTAAAATACACGTTTGAGCCATTCTGATAATGAAATGGATTATAGTTAGATGCGCTGCTTTTCGTTATATTAAAGGATTTAGCAAGTGAGAGTAAAAAGGTGCACTAAAAAGAAAAATGACAAGACCCTGAAAATAGCCAAAAATGCTTAAATTACACGTTTGAGCCATTCTGATAATGAAACGGATTTATAGTTAAATGCGCTGATTTTTCGTTATATTAAAGGATTTAGCAATTGAGAGAAAAAGGTGCAATAAAAAAAAAAAATAACATACACGACCTGAAAATAGCCCAAAAATGCTTAAAATACACGTTTGAGCCATTCTGATAATGAAACGGATTATAGTTAAATGCGCCTATTTTCGTTATATTAAAGGATTTAGCAATTGAGAGAAAAAATTGCAACGAAAAAATACTGACGATCTAAAAAAAAACTAAAAAAAAATGACAATATACACGACCTGAAAATAGCCAAAAATGCTTAAAATACACGTTTAGAGCCATTCTGATAATGAAACGGATATAGTTAAATGCGCTGATATACGTTATATTAAAAGATTGAGCAATTGAGAGAAAAAAGGTGCACCAAAAAAAAAAATAACATGTCCCTGAAAATAGCCAAAAATGCTTAAAATACACGTTTGAGCCATTCTGATAATGACACGGGATTACAGGTTAAATGCACTGATTTTTCTGTTAATATTAAAGGAAAAATCAAATGCCGGATTATAGTTAAATGCACTGATTTTCGTTATATTAAAAGGAAAAGTCAATTGCGAGAAAAAAAAAAAAGGTGCAAGAAAAAAAAAATGACTGTAATAACATGGGGGATCCTGAAAAAAGCCAAAAATGCTTAAAATACACGTTAGAGCCATTCTGATAACGAAACGGATTACAGTTAAATGTACTGATTTTTGTTATATTAAAGGAAACTCAATTTGTGAGAAAAAGGTGCAAGAAAAAAGACTTAATGACGATATACACGACCCCTGAAAAAAGCCAAAAATGCTTAAAATACACGTTAGAGCCATTCTGATAATGAAACGGATTACAGTTAGATGCACTGCTTTTTCTTATATTAAAGGGAAAAATCAATTGAGAGAAAAAAGGTGCAAGAAAAAAAAAATGACGATCATGAAAATAGCCAAAATGCTTAAAATACACCTTAGAGCCATAGATACCAATCTGGATTTGTTAAACGAAACGGATTACAATTAAATTCGCTGAATTTTATATTAAAGGAAAAATCAATTGCGAGAAAAAAGGTGCAAGAAAAATAAAATGACGATTCTGAAAAAAAACCAAAAATGCTAAAAATACCCGTTAGAGCCATTCTGATAACGAAACTGATTACAGTTAAATGCACTGATTTTGTTATATTAAAGGAAAAATCAATTGCGAGAAAATAGGTGCAAGAAAAAAAAATGACAATCCTGAAAAAAAAAACGAAAAAGGCTTAAAATACACGTTAGAACCTCTCTGATAACGAAACAGATTACAGTTAAATGCACTGATTATTTTATATTAAAGGAAAAATCAATTGCGAGAAAAAATGTGCTAGAAAAAAAAAAATGACGATCCTCAAAAAAAAGCCAAAAATGCTTAAAATACACGTTAGAGCCTTTCTGATAACGAAATAGATTACAGATAAATGCACTGATATTTGTTATATTAAAGAAAAAATCAATTGCGAGAAAAAAGGTGCAAGAAAAAAAAGGACGCACACGATAAAAAGCCAAAAGTGGTTAAAATGCACGTTTGAACCTCTCTGATAACGAAACAGATTACAGTTAAATGCACTGATTTTTTTTATATTAAAGGAATTAGCAATTGCGAGAAAAAAGGTGCAAGAAAAAAAAAAAAACATTGACGATCCTGAAAAAAGCCACAAATGCTTAAAATACACGTTTGAGCCTTTCTGATAACGAAACTGATTACAGTTACATTGACTGTTTTTTGTTATATCAACATAAAAATCATTTGCCATGAGAGAAAAAAGGTGCAAAAAAAAAAAATGACGATCCTGAAAAAAAGCCAAAAATGCTTAAAATACACGTTACAACCATTTTTATAAAGAAACGGATTACAGTTAAATTCACTGATTTTTGTTATATTAAAGAAAAAAAAAATTGAGAGAAAAAAAAAAAAAGAAAAAAAAAAAAAATGACGATCCTGAAAAAAAGCCAAAAATGCTTAAAATACACGTTAGAGCCATTTTGATAACGAAACGGATTACAGTTCAATTCACTGATTTTTGTTATATTAAAGGATTTAGCAATTGAGAGAAAAAAGGTGCCAAAACAAAAAATGACGATTCTGAAAAAAAGCAAAAAAAGCCAAAAAAATGCTTAAAATACACGTTTGAGCCATTCTGATAACGAAACTGATTACAGTTAAATTGCACTGATTTTTGTTATATTAAAGGATTTAGCAAATCAATTGAGAGAAAAAAGGTGCAAGAAAAAAAATGACGATCCTGAAAAAAAGCCAAAAAAAAAAACAAAAAAAACAAAAAAAAACAAAATGCTTAAAATACACGTTAGAGCCATTCTGACAACGAAATGTATTACAGTTAAATGCAATGATTTTTGTTTTATTAAAGGATTAGCAATTGAGAGAAAAAGAAAAAAATCTATTGCGAAAAAAGGAGGGGCCAAGAAAAAAAAATGAAAGTTTGCTACACGATCCTGAAAAAAAGCCAAAAATGCTTAAAATTCACGTTAGAGCCTTTCTGATAACGAAACGGATTACAGTTAAATTAAAGGAAAAATTAATTGCGAGAAAAAAGGTGCAAGAAAAAAAATGACGATCCTGAAAAAAGCAAAAAATTCTTAAAATTCACGTTAGAGCCATTCTGATAACGAAACGGATTACAGTTAAATGCAATGATTTTTGTTATATTGAAAAAAAAATCAATTGCGAGAAAAAAGGTGCAAGAAAAAAAAAATGACGATCCTGAAAAAAGCTAAAAATGCTTAAAATACACGTTAGAGCCTTTCTGATATCGAAACGGATTACAGTTAAATGCACTGATTTTTGTTATATTAAAGGATTTAGTGTTTAGGCACTTGAGAAAAAAAGGTGCAAGAAAAAAAAATGACGATCCTGAAAAAAAGCCAAAAATGCTTAAAATACACGTTAGAGCCATTCTGATAACGAAACGGATTACAAATAAATGCACCGAGTTTTGTTATATTAAAGGAAAAATCAATTGGGAGAAAAAAGGTGCAAGAAAAAAAAAATAACGACCCTGAAAAAAAGCCAAAAATGCTTAAAATACACGTTTGAGCCATTCTGATAACGAAACGGATTACAGTTAAATCGGCTGATCTTTGTTTATATTAAAGGAAAAATCAATTGCGAGAAAAAAGGTGCAAGAAAAAAAAATGACGATCCTGAAAATAGCCAAAAAATCTTAAAATACACGTTTGAGCACTGACCATTCTGATAACGAAACGGATTACAGTTAAATGCACTGATTTTTGTTATATTAAAGGAAAAATAAATTGCGAGAAAAAAGGTGCAAGAAAAAAAAATGACGATCCTGAAAAAAGCCAAAAATGCTTAAAATACACGTTAGAGCATTTCTGATAACGAAACGGATTACAGTTAAATGTACTGATTTTTTTATATTAAAGGAAAAATCAATTCCGAGAAAAAAGGTGCAAGAAAAAAAATGACGATCCTGAAAAAAGCCAAAAATGCTTAAAATACACGTTTGAGCCATTCTGATAATGAAACAGATTATAGTTAAATGCACTGATTTTCGTTATATTAAAGGACTTAGGAATTCAGAGAAAAAATGTGCACTAAAAAATAAAATGACAGTAATATTTACGACCCTCAAAATAGCCAAAAATGCTTAAAATATACGTTTGAGCCATTCTGATAATGCGCTGATTTTCGATATATTAAAGGATTTAGCAATTGAGAGAAAAAAAGGTGCACTAGAAAGAAAATGACAGTAATATATACGACTCTGAAAATAACCAAAAATGCTTAAAATACACGTTTGAGGCATTCTGATAATGAAACGCATTATAGTTAAAGTCGCTGATTTTCGTTATAGTAAAGGGTTTAGCAATTCAGAGAAAAAAAGTGCACTAAAAAAAAAAAAAACAGTAATATATACGACCCGCAAAATAACTAAAAACGGTTAAAATACACGTTTGAGACATTCTGATAATGAAACGGATTATAGTTAAATGCGCTGATTTTCGTTATATTAAAAGATTTAACAATTGAGAGAAAAAAGGTGCACTAATAAAAATGACAGTAATATATACGACCCTGAAAATAGCCAAAAATGCTTAAAATACACGTTTGAGCCATTCTGATAATGAAACAGATTGTAGTTAAATGCACTGATTTTCGTTATCTTAAAGGATTTAGCAATAGAGAGAAAAAGGTACCTTAAAAAAAATGACAATAATAATTACGATCCTGAAAATAGCTAAAAATAATTAAAATACACGTTTGAGCCATTCTGATAATGAAACAGATTATAGTTAAATGCGCTGTATTTCGTTATATTAAAGGATTTAGCAATTGAGAGAAAAAAGGTGCACTAAAAAAAAAAAAGAGAGTAATATATACGACCCTGAAAATAGCAAAAAATGCTTAAAATACACGTGTGAGCCATTCTGATAATGAAACGGATTATAGTTAAATGCGCTGATTTTCGTTATATTGAAGGATTTAGCAATTCAGAGAAAAAAGGTGCTCAAGAAAAAAATGATAGTAATATTTACGACCCTGAAAATAGCCAAAAATGCTTATAATACACATCTGAGCCATTCTGATAATGAAACGGATTATAGTTAAATGCGCTGATTTTCGTTATATTAAAGAATTTAGCAATTAAAAGAAGAAAGGTACACTAAAAGAAAAAATACAGTAATATATAAGACCCTGAAAATAGCCTAAAATACTTAAAATACACGGTTGAGCCATTCTGATAATGAAACGGATTATATTTAAATGTGCTAATTTTCGTTATATTAAAGGATTTAGCAATTGAGAAAAAAAAGGTGCACTATAAAAAAATGACTGTAATATAGACGACCCTGAAAATAGCCAAAAATGCTTAAAATACACGTTTGAGCCATTCTGATAATAAATGCGCTGATTTTCGTTATATTAAAGGATTTAGCAATTGAGAAAAAAAGTACCCTAAAAAAAAATGACTAATATATATGACCCTGAAAATAGCCAAAATGCTTAAAATACACGTTTGAGCCATTCTGATAATGAAACAGATTATAGTTAAATGCGATGATTTTCGTTATATTGAAGGATTTAGCAATTAAAAAAAAATGTGCTCAAAAACAAAATGATAGTAATATTTACGACCCTGAAAATAGCCAAAAATGCTTAAAATACACGTTTGAGCCATTCTCATAATGAAACGGATTATAGTTAAATGCGCTGATTTTCGTTATATTAAAGGATTTAGCAATTGAGAGAAAAAAGGGTCACTAAAAAGAAAATGACAGTAATATATACGACCCTGAAAATAGCCTAAAATACTTAAAATACACGGTTGAGCCATTCTGATAATGAAACGGATTATATTTAAATGTGCTGATTTTCGTTATATTAAAGGATTTAGCAATTGAGAAAAAAAAGGTGCACTAAAAAAAAAATTAAAGTAATATATGCGACCCTGAAAATAGCCAAAAATGCTTAAAATACACGTTTGAGCCATTCTGATAATGAAACAGATTATAGTTAAATGCGATGATTTTCGTTATATTGAAGGATTTAGCAATTGAGAGAAAAAGGTTAAATAAAAAAAGACCTGAAAATAGCCAAAAAAGCTTAAAATACATGTTTGAGCCATTCAGATAATGAAACGGATTATAGTTAAATGCGCTGATTTTCGTTATATTAAAGGATTTAGCAATTGAGAGAAGAAAGGAACACAAAAAAATACGTAATATATACGACCTTGAAAATAGCCAAAAATGCTTAAAATACACGTTTGAGCCATTCTCATAATGAAACGGATTATAGTTAAATGCGCTGATTTTCGTTATATTTAAGGATTTAGCAATTGAGAGAAAAAAGGTACACTAAAAAAAATGACAGTAATATATACGACCCTGAAAATAGCCAAAAAAGCTTATAATACACGCTTGAGCCATTCTGATAATGAAACGGATTATAGTTAAATGCGCTGATTTTCGTTATAATGAAGGACTTAGCAATTCAGAGAAAAAAGGTGCTCAATAAAAAAAATGATAGTAATATTTACGACCCTGAAAATAGCCAAAAATGCTTAAAATACACGTTTGAGCCATTCTGATAATGAAACGGATTATAGTTAAATGCGCTGATTTTCGTTATAATAAAGGATTTAGCAATTGAAAGAAGAAAGGTACACTAAAAGAAAAAATACAGTAATATATACAACCCTGAAAATAGCCAAAAATGGTTAAAATACACGGTTGAGCCATTCTGATAATGAAACGGATTATATTTAAATGTGCTGATTTTCGTTATATTAAAGGATTTAGCAATTGAGAGAAAAAGGTGCACTATAAATAAATGACAGTAATATATACGACCCTGAAAATAGCCAAAAAGGGTTAAAATACACGTTTGAGACATTCTGATAATGAAACCGATTATAGTTAAATGCGCTGATTTTCGTTATATAATATGATTATGCAATTCAGAGAAAAAAGGGTCTCTAAAAAAAAGGATAGTAATATTTACGACCCTGAAAATAGCCAAAAATGCTTAAAATACACGTTTGAGCCATTCTGATAATGAAACGGATTATAGTTAAATGCGGTGATTTTCGTTATATTAAAGGATTTAGCAACTGACAGAGAAAAGGTGCACTAAGAAAAAAATGACAGCAATATATACGACCCTGAAAATAGCCAAAAATGCTTGAAATACATGTTTGAGCCATTTTGATAATGAAACAGATTATAGTTAAATGCGCTGAATTTCGTTATATTAAAGGATTTAGCAATATAGAGAAAAAAGGTGCACAAAAAAGAGGACAATAATATTTACGACTCTGAATATAGCCAAAAATGCTTAACATACACCTTTGAGCAATTCTCATAATGAAACGGATTATATTTAAATGAGCTGATTTTCGTTATATTAAAGGATTCAGCAATTGAGAGAAAAAAGGTACACTAAAAAAAATGAAAATATCCAAAAATGCTTAAAATACACGTTTGACCCATTCTGATGATGAAACGGATTATAGTTAAATGCCCCGATTTTCGTTATATTAAAGGATTTAGCAATTGAGCTAAAAAAGGTGCATTAAAAAATAAAATTAATATATAGGACCCTGAAAATAGCCAAAAAAAATTAAAATACACGTTTGAGCCATATTGATAATGAAACAAATTATAAATAAATGCGCTGATTTTCGTTATATTGAAGGATTTAGCAATTGAGCTAAAATAGGTGCATTAAAAAAACAGTAATATATACGACAATGAAAATAGCCAAAAATGCTTAAAATACACGTTTGGCCCATTCTGATAATGAAACGGATTATAGTTAAATGCGCTTGTTTTCCTTATATTAAAGGATTTAGCAATTGAGAGAAAAAAGATGCTCAATAAAAAAAATGATAGTAATATTTACGACCCTGAAAATAGCCAAAAATGCTTAAAATACACGTTTGAGCCATTCTGATAATGAAACGGATTATAGTTAAATGCGCTGATTTTCGTTATAATAAAGGATTTAGCAATTGAAAGAAGAAAGGTACACTAAAAGAAAAAATACAGTAATATATACAACCCAGAAAATAGCCAAAAAGGGTTAAAATACACGGTTGGGACATTCTGATAATGAAACCGATTAAAGTTAAATGCGCAGATTTTCGTTATATTTAAGGATTTAGCAATTGAGAGAAAAAGGTGCACTATAAATAAATGACAGTAATATATACGACCCTGAAAATAGCCAAAAATGCTAAAAATACACGTTTGAGACATTCTGATAATGAAACCGATTATAGTTAAATGCGCTGATTTTCGTTATATAATATGATTATGCAATTCAGAGAAAAAAAGGTGCACTAAAAAAAAAAAATTTCACGACCCTGTAAATAGCCAAAAATGCTTAAAATACACGTTTGAGCAATTCCGATAATGACACGGATTATAGTTAAATGCGGTGATTTTCGTTATATTAAAGGATTTAGCAACTGACAGAGAAAAGCTTCACTAAGAAAAAAATGACAGTAATATATACGACCCTGAAAATAGCCAAAAATGCTTAAAATACACGTTTGAGCCATTCTGATAATGAAACAGATTATAGTTAAATGCGCTGATTTTCGTTATATTAAAGGATTTAGCAATTGAGAGAAAAAAGCTACAATAAAAAAAAATACACGACCCTGAAAATAGCCAAAAATGCTTAAAATACACGTTTGAGCCATTCTGATAATGAAACGGATTATAGTTAAATGCGCTGATTTTCGTTATATTAAAGGATTTAGCAATTGAGAGAAAAAATGTACACTAAAGAAAAAATGACACGACCCTGATAAAAGCCAAAAATGCTTAAAATACACGTTTGAGCCATTCTGATAATGAAACGGATTATAGTTAAATGCGCTGATTTTCGTTATATTAAAGGATTTAGCAATTGAGAGAAAAAAGGTGCACTAAAAAAAAAATGACAGTAATATACACGACCCTGAAAATAGCCAAAAATGCTTAAAATACACGTTTGAGCCATTCTGATAATGAAACGGATAATAAATAAATGCGCTGATTTTCGTTATGTTAAAGGATTTAGAAATTGAGAGAAAAAGGGTGCACTAAAAAAAAATGACACGACAATGAAAATAGCCAAAAATGCTTAAAATACACGTTTGAGCCATTCTGATAATGAAACGGATTATAGTTAAATGCGCTGTTTTTCGTTATATTAAAGGATTTAGCAATTGAGAGAAAAAAGGTGCACTAAAAAAAAAAAATGACAGTAATATACACGACCCTGAAAATAGCCAAAAATGCTTAAAATACACGTTTGAGCCATTCTGATAATGAAACGGATTATAGTTAGATGCGCTGCTTTTCGTTATATTAAAGGATTTAGCAATTGAGAGAAAAAGGTGCACTAAAAAAAAAAAATGACACGACCCTGAAAATAGCCAAAAATGCTTAAAATACACGTTTGAGCCATTCTGATAATGAAACAGATTATAGTTAAATGCGCTGTATTTCGTTATATTAAAGGATTTAGCAATTGAGAGAAAAAAGGTGCACTAAAAAAAAAATAAGAGTAATATACACGACCCTGAAAATAGCCAAAAATGCTTAAAATACACGTTTGAGCCATTCTGATAATGAAACGGATTATAGTTAGATGCGCTGTTTTTCGTTATATTAAAGGATTTAGCAATTGAGAGAAAAAGGTGCACTAAAAAAAGCTTAAAATACATGTTTGAGCCATTCAGATAATGAAACGGATTATAGTTAAATGCGCTGATTTTCTTTATATTAAAGGATTTAGCAATTAAGAGAAGAAAGGAACACAAAAAAATACGTAATATATACGACCTTGAAAATAGCCAAAAATGCTTAAAATACACGTTTGAGCAATTCTCATTATGAAACGGATTATAGTTAAATGCGCTGATTTTCGTTATATTAAAGGATTTAGCAATTGAGAGAAAAAGGTGCAATAAAAAAAAATGACAGTAATATACACGACCCTGAAAATAGCCAAAAATGCTTAAAATACACGTTTGAGCCATTCTGATAATGAAACGGATTATAGTTAAATGCGCTGATTTTCGTTATATTAAAGGATTTAGCAATTGAGAGAAAAAAAATGACAGTAATATACACGACCCTGAAAATAGCCAAAAATGCTTAAAATACACGTTTGAGCCATTCTGATAATGAAACAGATTATATTTAAATGCACTGATTTTTTTATATATTAAAGGAAAAATCAATTGCGAGAAAAAAGGTGCAAGAAAAAAAAGATGACGATCCTGAAAATAGCCAAAAATGCTTAAAATACACGTTTGAGCCATTCTGATAATGAAACGGATTATAGTTAAATGCGCTGTTTTTCGTTATATTAAAGGAAAAATCAATTGCGAGAAAAAAGGTGCAAGAAAAAAAAAAATGACGATCCTGAAAAAAGCCAAAAATGCTTAAAATACACGTTAGAGCCATTCTGATAACGAAACGGATTATAGTTAAATGCAGTGATTTTTCATATTAAAGGATTTAGCAACTGAAAAAAAAAAGGTGGAAATAAAAAAATGACAGTAATATAAACGACCCTGAAAATAGCCAAAAAGGCTTAAAATACACGTTTGAGCCATTCTGATAATGAAAGAGATTATAGTTAAATGCGCTGATTTTCGTTATATTAAATGATTTAGCAATTGAGAGAAAAAAAGGTGCAAAAAAAAATGGCAATAATGTAACAGATCCTGAAAATACTCAAAATGCTTAAAATACACGTTAGAGGCGTCCTGATAATGCAACGGATTACAGTTAAATGCGCTGATTTTTTATATATTAAAGGATTTAGTAATTGCGAGAAAAAAGGTGCAAGAAAAAAAAATGTGACGATCCTGAAAAAATACCAAAAATGCTTAAAATACACGTTTGAGCCATTCTGATAATGAAACGGATTATAGTGAAATGCGATGTTTTTCGTTATATTAAAGGATTTAGCAATTGAGAGAAAAAAGGTGCAAGAAAAAAAAACGCACAATCCTGAAAAACAGACAAAAATGCTTAAAATACACGTTCGAGCCATTCTGATAATGAAACGGATTACAGTTAAATGCGCTGATTTTCGATATATTAAAAGATTTAGCAATTGCGAGAAAAAAGGTGCACGAAAAAAAAATGCACAATCCTGAAAAACAGACAAAAATGCTTAAAATACACTTTAGAGCCATTCTGATAATGAAACGGATTACAGTTAAATGCGCTGATTTTCGTTATATTAAATGATTTAGGAATTGCGAGAAAAAAGGTGCAAGAAAAAAAAAATGACGATCCTGAAAAAAAGCCAAAAATGCTTAAAATACACGTTAGAGCTATTCTGATAATGAAACGGATTAGAGTTAAATGCGCTGTTTTTCGTTATATTAAAGGATTTAGCAATTGAGAGAAAAAAGGTGAACTAAAAAAAAAAATGACACGACCCTGAAAATAGCCAAAAATGCTTAAAATACACGTTTGAGTCATTCTGATAATGAAACGGATTATAGTTAAATGCGCTGATTTTCGTTATATTAAAGGATTTAGCAATTGCGAGAAAAAAGGTGCACGAAAAAAAAAATGCACGATCCTGAAAAAAAGCCAAAAATGCTTAAAATACACGTTAGAGCCATTCTGATAATGAAACGGATTACAGTTAAATGCGCTGATTTTCGTTATATTAAAGGATTTAGCAATTGCGAGAAAAAAGGTGCAAGAAAAAAAAATGACGATCCTGAAAAAAGCCAAAAATGCTTAAAATACACGTTTGAGCCATTCTGATAACGAAACGGATTATAGTCAAATGCGCTGATTTTCGTTATATTAAAAGAAAAAGGAATTGCGTGAAAAAAGGTGTAATAAAAAAATCCTGAAAAAAACCAAAAATGCTTAAAATACACGTTACAGCCATTCTGATAATGAAACGGATTACAGTTAAATGCGCTGATTTTCGTTATATTAAAGGATTTAGCAATTGCGAGAAAAAAATGTGCAAGAAAAAAAAATGCACGATGCTAAAAAAAACGCCAAAAATGCTTAAAATACACGTTAGAGCCATTCTGATAATGAAACGGATTACAGTTAAATGCACTGATTTTCGTTATATTAAAGGATTTAGCAATTGCGAGAAAAAAGGTGCACGAAAAAAAATGCACGATCCTAAAAAAACGCCAAAAATGATTAAAATACACGTTAGAGCCATTCTGATAATGAAACGGATTAAAGTTCAATGCGCTGATTTTCGTTATATTCAAGGATTTAGCAATTGCGAGAAAAAAGGTGCAAGAAAAAAAAATGACACGATCCTGAAAAAAGCCAAAATGCTTAAAATACACGTTTGAGCCTTCTGATAACGAAACGGATTATAGTTAAATGCGCTGATTTTTGTTATATTAAAGGATTTAGCAATTGAGAGAAAAAAGGTGCAAGAAAAAAAAAATACGATCCTGAAAATACCCAAAAATGCTTAAAATATACGTCAAAGCCATTGTGATAATGAAACGGATTATAGTTAAACGCGCTGATTTTCGTTATATTAAAGGATTTAGCAATTGAGAGAAAAAAGGTGCATTAAGAAAATGACAGTACGAACCTGAAAATAGCCAAAAATGCTTAAAATACACGTTTGAGCCATTCTGATAATGAAATGGATTATAGTTAAATGCGCTGATTTTCGTTATATTAAAGGATTTAGCAATTGAGAGAATAAAGGTGGACTAAAAAAAATGACAGTAATATATACGACCCTGAAAATATCCAAAAATGCTTAAAATACACGTTTGAGCCATTCTGATAATGAAACGGATTATAGTTAAATGCGCTGATTTTCGTTATATTAAAGGATTTAACAATTTAGAGAAAAAAGGTGCAGAAAAAAAATGACAGTAATAAACACGACCCTGAAAATAACCAAAAAAGCTTAGAATACATGTTTGAGCCATTCTGATAATGAAACGGATTATAGTTAAATGCGCTTATTTTCGTTTTATTAAAGGATTTAGCAATTAAAAGAAGAAATGGACACTAAAAAAAAAATACGTAATATATACGACCTTGAAAATAGCCAAAAAGGCTTAAAATACATGTTTGAGCCATTCTGGTTAAATGCGCTGATTTATGTTATATTAAAGGATTTAGCAATTGAGAGAAAAAAAGGTGCAATAAAAAAAATGACTGTAATATATACGACTCTGAAAATAGCCAGAAATGCTTATAATACACGTTTGAGCCATTCTGATAATGAAACGGATTATAGTTAAATGCACTGATTTTCGTTATAATGAAGGACTTAGCAATTCAGAGAAAAAAGGTGCATTAAAAAAAAATATATAGTAATATTTACAGCCCTGAAAATAGCCAAAAATGCTTAAAATACACGTTTGAGCCATTCTGATAACGAAACGGATTATAGGTAAATGCGCTGATTTTCTTATAATCAAGGATTTAGCAATTGAAAGAAGAAAGGTACACTAAAAGAAAAAATACAGTAATATACACAACCCTGAAAATAGCCAAAAATGCTTAAAATACACGTTTGAGCCATTCTGATAATGAAACGGATTATAGTTAAATGCGCTGATTTTCGTTATATTAAAGGATTTAGCAATTGAGAGAAAAAAGGTGCATTAAAAAAATGACAGTACGAACCTGAAAATAGCCAAAAATGCTTAAAATAATCGTTTGAGCCATTCTGATAATAAAACGGATTATAGTTAAATGCACTGATTTTCGTTATATTAAAGGATTTAGCAATTGAGAGAAAAAAGATGAAAAAAATTACAGTAATATACACGACCCTGAAAATAGCCAAAAATGCTTAAAATACACGTTTGAGCCATTCTGATAATGAAACGGATTATAGTTAAATGCGCTGATTTTCGTTATATTAAAGGATTTAGCAATTGAGAGAAAAAAGGTGCACTAAAAAAAAATGACACGACCCTGAAAATAGCCAAAAATGCTTAAAATACACGTTTGAGCCATTCTGATAATGAAACGGATTATAGTTAAATGCGCTGTTTTTCGTTATATTAAAGGATTTAGCAATTGAGAGAAAAAAGGAGCAAAAAAAAAAAATGAAAGTAAATTACACGACCCTGAAAATAGCCAAAAATGCTTAAAATACACGTTTGAGCCATTCTGATAATGAAACGGATTATAGTTAAATGCGCTGTTTTTCGTTATATTAAAGGATTTAGCAATTGAGAGAAAAAGGTGCACTAAAAAAAAAATGACAGTAATATACACGACCCTTAAAATAGCCAAAAATGCTTAAAATACACGTTTGAGCCATTCTCATAATGAAACGAATTATAGTTAGATGCGCTGTTTTCGTTATATTAAAGAATTTAGCAATTGAGAGAAAAAAGTTGCACTAAAAAAAAATAACTAATATACACGACCTGAAAATAGCCAAAAATGCTTAAAATACACGTTTGAGCCATTCTGATAATGAAATGGATTATAGTTAGATGCGCTGCTTTTCGCTATATTAAAGGATTTAGCAATTGAGAGAAAAAAGGTGCACTAAAAAAAAAATGACACGACCCTGAAAATACACGTTTGAGCCATTCTGATAATGAAACAGATTAAAGTTAAATGCGCTGTTGTTCGTTATATTAAAAGATTTAGCAATTGAGAGAAAAAGGTACACTAAAAAAAAACCTGAAAATATCCAAAATTGTTTAATATACACTGTTGAGCCATTCTGATAATGAAACAGATTAAAGTTAAATGCGCTGTTGTTCGTTATATTAAAAGATTTAGCAATTGAGAGAAAAAAAATACACAAAAAAAAAAAGACAGTAATATACACAAACCTGAAAATAGCCAAAAATGCTTAAAATACACGTTTGAGCCATTCTGATAATGAAACGGATTATAGTTAAATGCGCTGCTTTTCGTTATATTAAAGGATTTAGCAATTGAGAGAAAAAAGGTGCACTAAAAAAAATGACACGACCCTGAAAATAGCCAAAAATGCTTAAAATACACGTTTGAGCCATTCTGATAATGAAACGGATTATAGTTAAATGCACTGATTTTCGTTATATTAAAGGATTTAGCAATTGAGAGAAAAAAGATGAAAAAAATTACATTAAAATACACGACCCTGAAAATAGCGAAAAAAAACTTAAAATACACGTTTGAGCCATTCTGATAATGAAACGGATTATAGTTAAATGCGCTGTTTTTCGTTATATTAAAGGATTTAGCAATTGAGAGAAAAAAGGTGCACTAAAAAAAATGACACGACCCTGAAAATAGCCAAAAATGCTTAAAATACACGTTTGAGCCATTCTGATAATGAAACGGATTATAGTTAAATGTGCTGTTTTTCGTTATATTAAAGGATTTAGCAATTGAGAGAAAAAAGGTGCACTAAAAAAAAATGACAGTAATATACACGACCCTGAAAATAGCCAAAAATGCTTAAAATACACGTTTGAGCCATTCTGATAATGAAACGGATTATAGTTAAATGCGCTGCTTTTCGTTATATTAAAGGATTTAGCAATTGAGAGAAAAAAGGTGCACTAAAAAAAAAAAATGACACGACCCTGAAAATAGCCAAAAATGCTTAAAATACACGTTTGAGCCATTCTGATAATGAAACGGATTATAGTTAAATGCGCTGTTTTTCGTTATATTAAAGGATTTAGCAATTGAGAGAAAAAAGGTGCACTAAAAAAAAATGACAGTAATATACACGACCTTGAAAATAGCCAAAAATGCTTAAAATACACGTTTGAGCCATTCTGATAATGAAACGGATTATAGTTAAATGCGCTGCTTTTCGTTATATTAAAGGATTTAGCAATTGAGAGAAAAAAGGTGCACTAAAAAAAAAATGACACGACCCTGAAAATAGCCAAAAATGCTTAAAATACACGTTTGAGCCATTCTGATAATGAAACGGATTATAGTTAAATGCGCTGTTTTTCGTTATATTAAAGGATTTAGCAATTGAGAGAAAAAAGGTGCACTAAAAAAAAAAAATGACACGACCCTGAAAATAGCCAAAAATGCTTAAAATACACGTTTGAGCCATTCTGATAATGAAACGGATTATAGTTAAATGCGCTGTTTTTCGTTATATTAAAGGATTTAGCAATTGAGAGAAAAAAGGTGCACTAAAAAAAAATGACAGTAATATACACGACCCTGAAAATAGCCAAAAATGCTTAAAATACACGTTTGAGCCATTCTGATAATGAAACGGATTATAGTTAAATGCGCTGTTTTTCGTTATATTAAAGGATTTAGCAATTGAGAGAAAAAAGGTGCACTAAAAAAAAAAATGACACGACCCTGAAATAGCCAAAAATGCTTAAAATACACGTTTGAGCCATTCTGATAATGAAACGGATTATAGTTAGATGCGCTGCTTTTCGTTATATTAAAGGATTTAGCAATTGAGAGAAAAAAGGTGCACTAAAAAAAAAATGACACGACCCTGAAAATAGCCAAAAATGCTTAAATACACGTTTGAGCCATTCTGATAATGAAACGGATTATAGTTAAATGCGCTGTTTTTCGTTATATTAAAGGATTTAGCAATTGAGAGAAAAAAGGTGCACTAAAAAAAAAATGACACGACCCTGAAAATAGCCAAAAAATGCTTAAAATACACGTTTGAGCCATTCTGATAATGAAACGGATTATAGTTAAATGCGCTGTTTTTCGTTATATTAAAGGATTTAGCAATTGAGAGAAAAAGGTGCACTAAAAAAAAAAATGACACGACCCTGAAAATAGCCAAAAATGCTTAAAATACACGTTTGAGCCATTCTGATAATGAAACGGATTATAGTTAAATGCGCTGTTTTTCGTTATATTAAAGGATTTAGCAATTGAGAGAAAAAAGGTGCACTAAAAAAAAAAAAAATGACAGTAATATACACGACCCTGAAAATAGCCAAAAATGCTTAAAATACACGTTTGAGCCATTCTGATAATGAAACGGATTATAGTTAAATGCGCTGTTTTTCGTTATATTAAAGGATTTAGCAATTGAGAGAAAAAAGGTGCACTAAAAAAAAAATGACACGACCCTGAAAATAGCCAAAAATGCTTAAAATACACGTTTGAGCCATTCTGATAATGAAACGGATTATAGTTAAATGCGCTGCTTTTCGTTATATTAAAGGATTTAGCAATTGAGAGAAAAAAGGTGCACTAAAAAAAAAATTACACGACCCTGAAAATAGCCAAAAATGCTTAAAATACACGTTTGAGCCATTCTGATAATGAAACGGATTATAGTTAAATGCGCTGTTTTTCGTTATATTAAAGGATTTAGCAATTGAGAGAAAAAAGGTGCACTAAAAAAAAAAAAAAAAATGACACGACCCTGAAAATAGCCAAAAATGCTTAAAATACACGTTTGAGCCATTCTGATAATGAAACGGATTATAGTTAAATGCGCTCTTTTCGTTATATTAAAGGATTAGCAATTGAGAGAAAAAAGGTGCACTAAAAAAAAAAATGACAGTAATATACACGACCCTGAAAATAGCCAAAAATGCTTAAAATACACGTTTGAGCCATTCTGATAATGAAACGGATTATAGTTAAATGCGCTGTTTTTCGTTATATTAAAGGATTTAGCAATTGAGAGAAAAAAGGTGCACTAAAAAAAAATGACAGTAATATACACGACCCTGAAAATAGCCAAAAATGCTTAAAATACACGTTTGAGCCATTCTGATAATGAAACGGATTATAGTTAAATGCGCTGCTTTTCGTTATATTAAAGGATTTAGCAATTGAGAGAAAAAAGGTGCACTAAAAAAAAAAATGACACGACCCTGAAAATAGCCAAAAATGCTTAAAATACACGTTTGAGCCATTCTGATAATGAAACGGATTATAGTTAAATGCGCTGTTTTTCGTTATATTAAAGGATTTAGCAATTGAGAGAAAAAAGGTGCACTAAAAAAAAAAAAAACACGACCCTGAAAATAGCCAAAAATGCTTAAAATACACGTTTGAGCCATTCTGATAATGAAACGGATTATAGTTAAATGCGCTGTTTTTCGTTATATTAAAGGATTTAGCAATTGAGAGAAAAAAGGTGCACTAAAAAAAAAATGACACGACCCTGAAAATAGCCAAAAATGCTTAAAATACACGTTTGAGCCATTCTGATAATGAAACGGATTATAGTTAAATGTGCTGACTTTCGTTATATTAAACGATGTTGCAATTGAGAGAAAAAAGGTACAATAAAAAAAATGACAATAATATACACGACACTGAAAATAGCCAAAAAGGCTTAAAATACACGTTTGAGCCCTTATGATAATGAAACGGATTATAATTGAATGCGCTGCTTTTCGTTATATTAAAGGATTTAGCAATTGAGAGAAAAAAGGTGCACTAAAAAAAAAAATGACACGACCCTGAAAATAGCCAAAAATGCTTAAAATACACGTTTGAGCCATTCTGATAATGAAACGGATTATAGTTAAATGCGCTGTTTTTCGTTATATTAAAGGATTTAGCAATTGAGAGAAAAAAGGTGCACTAAAAAAAAAATGACACGACCCTGAAAATAGCCAAAAATGCTTAAAATACACGTTTGAGCCATTCTGATAATGAAACGGATTATAGTTAGATGCGCTGCTTTTCGTTATATTAAAGGATTTAGCAATTGAGAGAAAAAAGGTGCACTAAAAAAAATAACACTACCCTGAAAATAGCCAAAAATGCTTGAAATACACGTTTGAGCCATTCTGATAATGAAACGGATTATAGTTAAATGCGCTTTTTTTCGTTATATTAAAGGATTTAGCAATTGAGAGAAAAAAGGTGCACTAAAAAAAAAAATGACAGTAATATACACGACCCTGAAAATAGCCAAAAATGCTTAAAATACATGTTTGAGCCATTCTGATAATGAAACGGATTATAGTTAGATGCGCTGCTTTTCGTTATATTAAAGGATTTAGCAATTGAGAGAAAAAAGGTGCACTAAAAAAAAATGACACAACCCTGAAAATAGCCAAAAATGCTTAAAATACACGTTTGAGCCATTCTGATAATGAAACGGATTATAGTTAAATGCGCTTTTTTTCGTTATATTAAAGGATTTAGCAATTGAGATAAAAAAGGTGCACTAAAAAAAAAATAAAATAAAAGACACGACCCTGAAAATAACCAAAAATGCTTAAAATACACGTTTGAGCCATTCTGATAATGAAAGGGATTATAGTTAAATGCGCTGATTTTCGTTATATTAAAGGATTTAGCAATTGAGAGAAAAAGGTGCACTAAAAAAAAAAAAAAAAATATATACAACACTAAAAAAAAGACAAAAATGCTTAAAATACACGTTTGACGTATTCTGATAATGAAACGGATTATAGTTAGATGCCTGCTGTTCGTTATATTAAGGATTTAGCAATTGAGAGAAAAAAGGTGCACTAAAAAAAAAAAATGACACGACCCTGAAAATAGCCAAAAATGCTTAAAATACACGTTTGAGCCATTCTGATAATGAAACGGATTATAGTTAAATGCGCTGTTTTTCGTTATATTAAAGGATTTAGCAATTGAGAGAAAAAAGGTGCACTAAAAAAAAAAACAGTAATATACACGACCCTGAAAATAGCCAAAATGCTTAAAATACACGTTTGAGCCATTCTGATAATGAAACGGATTATAGTTAAATGCGCTGTTTTTCGTTATATTAAAGGATTTAGCAATTGAGAGAAAAAAGGTGCACTAAAAAAAAAATGACACGACCCTGAAAATAGCCAAAAATGCTTAAAATAAACGTTTGAGCCATTCTGATAATAAATCAGATTATAGTTAGATGCACTGCTTTTTCGTTATATTAAAGGATTTAGCAATTGACAGAAAAAAGTGCACTAAAAAAAAATGACACGACCCTGATAATAGCCAAAAATGCTTAAAATACACGTTTGAGCCATTCTGATAATGAAACGGATTATAGTTAAATGCGCTGTTTTTCGTTATATTAAAGGATTTAGCAATTGAGAGAAAAAGGTGCACTAAAAAAAAAAACTGACACGACCTGAAAATAAAAAAATGCTTAAAATACACGTTTGAGCCATTCTGATAATGAAACAGATTATAGTTAGATGCGCTGCTTTTCGTTATATTAAAGGATTTAGCAATTGAGAGAAAAAAGGTGCACTAAAAAAAATGACACGACCCTGAAAATAGCCAAAAATGCTTAAAATACACGTTTGAGCCATTCTGATAATGAAACGGATTATAGTTAAATGCGCTGTTTTTCGTTATATTAAAGAATTTAGCAATTGAGAGAAAAAAGGTGCACTAAAAAAAAATGACACGACCCTGAAAATAGCCAAAAATGCTTAAAATACACGTTTGAGCCATTCTGATAATGAAACGGATTATAGTTAAATGCGCTGTTTTCGTTATATTAAAGGATTTAGCAATTGAGAGAAAAAAGGTGCACTAAAAAAAAATGACAGTAATATACACGACCCTGAAAATAGCCAAAAATGCTTAAAATACACGTTTGAGCCATTCTGATAATGAAACGGATTATAGTTAAATGCGCTGCTTTTCGTTATATTAAAGGATTTAGCAATTGAGAGAAAAAAGGTGCACTAAAAAAAAAATGACACGACCCTGAAAATAGCCAAAAATGCTAAAAAATACACGTTTGAGCCATTCTGATAATGAAACGGATTATAGTTAAATGCGCTGTTTTTCGTTATATTAAAGGATTTAGCAATTGAGAGAAAAAAGGTGCACTAAAAAAAAATGACACGACCCTGAAAATAGCCAAAAATGCTTAAAATACACGTTTGAGCCATTCTGATAATGAAACGGATTATAGTTAAATGCGCTGTTTTTCGTTATATTAAAGGATTTAGCAATTGAGAGAAAAAAGGTGCACTAAAAAAAAAAAAAATGACACGACCCTGAAAATAGCCAAAAATGCTTAAAATACACGTTTGAGCCATTCTGATAATGAAACGGATTATAGTTAAATGCGCTGTTTTTTCGTTATATTAAAGGATTTAGCAATTGAGAGAAAAAAGGTGCACTAAAAAAAAAAAAAAGGACACGACCCTGAAAATAGCCAAAAATGCTTAAAATACACGTTTGAGCCATTCTGATAATGAAACGGATTATAGTTAAATGCGCTGTTTTTCGTTATATTAAAGGATTTAGCAATTGAGAGAAAAAAGGTGCACTAAAAAAAAAATGACAGTAATATACACGACCCTGAAAATAGCCAAAAATGCTTAAAATACACGTTTGAGCCATTCTGATAATGAAACGGATTATAGTTAGATGCGCTGTTTTTCGTTATATTAAAGGATTTAGCAATTGAGAGAAAAAAGGTGCACTAAAAAAAAATGACACGACCCTGAAAATAGCCAAAAATGCTTAAAATACACGTTTGAGCCATTCTGATAATGAAACGGATTATAGTTAAATGCGCTGTTTTTCGTTATATTAAAGGATTTAGCAATTGAGAGAAAAAAAGGTGCACTAAAAAAAAAAATGACACGACCCTGAAAATAGCCAAAAATGCTTAAAATACACGTTTGAGCCATTCTGATAATGAAACGGATTATAGTTAAATGCGCTGTTTTTCGTTATATTAAAGGATTTAGCAATTGAGAGAAAAAAGGTGCACTAAAAAAAATGCATACTATACACGATATACCCGACCCTGAAAATAGCCAAAAATGCTTAAAATACACGTTTGAGCCATTCTGATAATGAAACGGATTATAGTTAGATGCGCTGCTTTTCGTTATATCAAAGGATTTAGCAGTTGAGAGAAAAAAGGTGCACTAAAAAAAATGACACGACCTGAAAATAGCCAAAAATGCTTAAAATACACGTTTGAGCCATTATGAAAATGAAACGGATTATATTTTAATGCTCTGTTTTTCGTTATATTAAAGGATTTAGCAATTGAGAGAAAAAAGGTGCACTAAAAAAAAATGACACGACCCTGAAAATAGCCAAAAATGCTTAAAAAACACGTTTGAGCCATTCTGATAATGAAATGGATTATAGTTAAATGCGCTGTGTTTCGTTATATTAAAGGATTTAGCAATTCAGAGAAAAAAGGTGCACTGAAATAAAAAATGACACGATCCTGAAAATAGCCAAAAATGCTTAAAATACACGTTTGAGCCATTCTGATAATGAAACGGATTATAGTTAAATGCGCTTTTTTCGTTATATTAAAGGATTTAGCAATTGAGAGAAAAAAGGTGCACTAAAAAAAAAATGACACGACCCTGAAAATAGCCAAAAATGCTTAAAATACACGTTTGAGCCATTCTGATAATGAAACGGATTATAGTTAAATGCGCTGTTTTTCGTTATATTAAAGGATTTAGCAATTGAGAGAAAAAAGGTGCACTAAAAAAAAAATGACACGACCCTGAAAATAGCCAAAAATGCTTAAAATACACGTTTGAGCCATTCTGATAATGAAACGGATTATAGTTAAATGCGCTGTTTTTCGTTATATTAAAGGATTTAGCAATTGAGAGAAAAAGGTGCACTAAAAAAAAAATGACAGTAATATACACGACCCTGAAAATAGCCAAAAATGCTTAAAATACACGTTTGAGCCATTCTGATAATGAAACGGATTATAGTTAAATGCGCTGATTTTCGTTATATTAAAGGATTTAGCAATTGAGAGAAAAAAGGTGAAAATAGCCAAAAATGCTTAAAATACACGTTTGAGCCATTCTGATAATGAAACGAATTATAGTTAAATGCGCTGTTTTTTGTTATATTAAAGGATTTAGCAATTGAGAGAAAAAGGTGCACGAAAAAAAGACTAATATGAACGACCCTGAAAATAGCCAAAAATGCTTAAAATACACGTTTGAGCCATTCTGATAATGAAACGGATTATAGTTAAATGCGCTGATTTTCGTTATATTAAAGGATTTAGCAATTGAGAGAAAAAAGGTGCACTAAAAAAAAAATGACAGTAATATATACGACCCTGAAAATAGCCAAAAATGCTTAAAATACACGTTTGAGCCATTCTGATAATGAAACGGATTATAGTTAAATGCGCTGATTTTCGTTATATTAAAGGATTTAGCAATTGAGAGAAAAAAGGTGCACTAAAAAAAAATGACACGACCCTGATAATAGCCAAAAATGCTTAAAATACACGTTTGAGCCATTCTGATAATGAAACGGATTATAGTTAAATGCACTGTTTTTCGTTATGTTAAAGGATTTTGCAATTGAGAGAAAAAAAGTGCACTAAAAAAAATGACACGACCCTGATAATAGCCAAAAATCCTTAAAATACACGTTTGAGCCATTCTGATAATCAAACGGATTATAGTTAAATGCGCTGTATTTCGTTATATTAAAGAATTTAGCAAATGAGAGAAAAAAGGTGAATTAAAAAAAAATGATAATAATATATACGACCCTGAAAATAGCCAAAAATGCTTAAAATACACGTTAGAGCAATTCGGATAATGAAACGGATTATAGTTAAATCCGCTGATTTTCGTTATATTGAAGGATTTAGCAATTGAGAGAAAAAAGGTGTTATAAATAAAATGACAATAATATATACAACCCTGAAAATAGCCAAAAATGCTTGAAATACACGTTTGAGCCATTCTGATAACGAGACGGATTATTGTTAAATGCGCTGATTTTCGTTATATTAAAGGATTTAGCAATTGAGAGAAAAAAGGTGCAATAAAAAAATGACTAATATATACGACCCTGAAAATAGCCAAAAATGCTTAAAATACACGTTTGAGCCATTCTGATAATGAAACGGATTATAGTTAAATGCGCTGATTTTCGTTATATTAAAGGATTTAGCAATTGAGAGAAAAAAGGTGCACTAAAAAAAAAAATGACAGTAATATATACGACCATGAAAATAGCCAAAAATGCTTAAAATACACGTTTGAGCCATTCTGACAATGAAACGGATTTTAGTTAAATGCCCTGATTTTCGTTATATTAAAGGATTTGGCAATTGAGAGAAAAAAGGTGCACTAAAAAAATGACAAAAATATATATTACCCTGAAAAGAGTCAAAAATGCTTTAAATAAACGTTTGAGCCATTTTGATAATGAAACTGATTATAGTTAAATGTGCTGATTTTCGTTATATTAAAGGATTTAGCAATTGAGAGAAAAAAGGTGCACTAAAAAAAATAAATGACCATAAAATTTACGATCCAGAAAATAGAAAAAAATGCTTAAAATACACGTTTGAGCCTTCTGATAATGAAACGGATGATAATGAAATGCCCTGATTTTCGTTATATCAAAGGATTCAGCAATTGAGAGAAAAAAGGTGCACTAAAAATAATATACGACCGTTAAAATAGCCAAAAATGCTTAAGATACACGTTAGTGCCATTTTTATAATGCGCTGATTTTCGTTATATTAAAGGATTTTGTAACTGAGAGAAAAAAGATGCACTAAAAAAAATGACATTAATATATTCGACCCTGAAAATAGCCAAAAATGCTTAAGATACACGTTTGCGCCATTCTGATAATGAAACGGATTATATTTAAATGCGCTGATTTTCGTTATATTAAAGGATTTAGCAATTGAGAGAAAAAAGGTGCACTAAAAAAAAAAAAAAATGGCAGTAATATATACGACCATGAAAATAGCCAAAAATACTTAAAATACACGTTTCTGATAATGAAACGGATTATATTTAAATGCGCTGATTTTCGTTTTATTAAAAGATTTAGCAATTGAGAGAAAAAAGGTACACTAAAAATAATGACAGTAATAAATACGACCATGAAAATAGCCAAAAATGCATAATAGACACGTCTGAGCCATTCTGATAATGAAACTGATTATAGTTAAATGCTCTGATTTTCGTTATATTAAAGGATTTAGCAATTGAGAGAAAAAAGGTACACTAAAAAAAAAATGACAGTAATAAATACGACCCTGAAAATAGCCAAAAATGCTTAAAATACACGTCTGAGCCATTCTGATAATGAAACGGATTATAGTTAAATGCGCTTATTTTCGTTATATTAAAGGATTTAGCAATTGAGAGAAAAAAGGTACACTAAAAAAACAGATGACAGTAATATATACGACCCTGAAAATAGCCAAAAATGCTTAAAATACACGTTAGATCCATTCTGATAATGAAACGGATTATAGTTAAATGTGTTGATTTTCGTTATATCAAAGGATTTAGCAAATGAGAGAAAAAAGGTGCACTAAAAAAAAAAATAATTATTACGACCGTGAAAATAGCCAAGAATGCTTAAAATACACGTTTCAGACATTCTGAAAATGAAACATATTATAGTTAAATGCGCTGATTTTCATTATATTAAAGGATTTAGATATTGAGAGAAAAAAGTGCACTAAAAAAAATGACAGTAATATATACGACCCTGAAAATAGAAAAAAAAGCATTCTGATAATGAAACGGATTATAGTTAAATGCACTGATTTTCGTTATATTAAAAGGACTTAGCAATTAAAAGAAAAAAGGTGTAATAAAAAAAATGACAGTAATATATACGACCCTGAAAATAGCATAAAATGCTTAAAATACACGGTTGAGCCATTCTGATAATGAAACGGATTATAGTTAAATGCACTGATTTTCGTTATATTAAAAGGACTTAGCAATTAAAAGAAAAAAGGTGCCATAAAAAAAGGACAGTAATATATACGACCCTGAAAATAGCCAAAAAGGCTTAAAATACACGGTTGAGCCATTCTGATAATGCAACGGATTATAGTTAATGCGCTGATATTCGTTATATTAAAAGATTTAGCAATTGAGAGAAAAAAAGGTGCACTAAAAAAATAACAGTAATAAAAATGCTTAAAATACACGTTTGAGCTATTCTGATAATAGCCTGAAAATAGCCAAAAATGCTTAAAATACACGTTTGAGCCATTCTGATAATGAAACACCTTATAGTTAAAAGCGCTGATTTTCGTTATATTAAAGGATTTAGCAATTGAGAGAAAAAAAGGTGCAGTAAAAAGAAAAAAATGACAGTAATATATACGACCCTGACAATAGCCAAAAATGCTTAAAATACACGTTTGAGCCATTCTGATAATGCAGTGGATTTAAGCTAAATGCACTGATTTTCGTTATATTAAACGATTTAGCAAATGAGAGAAAAAAGGTGTAATAAAAAAAAAGACTAATATATACGACCCTGAAAATAGCCAAAAATGCTTAAAATACACGTTTGAGCCATTCTGATAATGAAACGGATTATAGTTAAATGTGCTGATTTTCGTTATATTAAAGGATTTAGCAATTGAGAGAAAAAAGGTGCACTGAAAAAAGCCAAAAATGCATAGAATACACGTTTTAGACATTCTGATTATGAAACGGATTATAGTTAAATGAGCTGATTTTCGTTATATCAAACGATTTAGCAATTGAGAGAAAAAGGGTGCACTAAAAAAAGTAATGACAGTAATATACGACTCTGAAAATAGCCAAAAATTCTTAAAATACACGTTTGAGCCATTCTGATAATGAAACGGATTATAGTTAAATGCGCTGATTTTCGTTATATTAAAGGATTTAGCAATTGAGCGAAAAAAGGTGCACTAAAAAAAAAAAATGACAGTAATATATACGACTCTGAAAATAGCCAAAAATTCTTAAAATACACGTTTGAGCCATTCTGATAATGAAACGGATTATAGTTAAATGCGCTGATTTTCGTTATATTAAAGGATTTAGCAATTGAGAGAAAAAAGGTGCACTAAAAAAAAATGACAGTAATATATACGACCCTGAAAAAGGCAAAAATGCATAGAATACACGTTTGAGACATTCTGATAATGAAATGGATTATAGTTTAATGAGATGATTTTCATTATATTAAAGGATTTAGGAATTGAGAGAAAAAAGGTGTACTAAAAAAAAAAAATGAAAGTCATATATATGACAGTGAAAATAGCCAAAAATTCTTAAATTACAAGTTTGAGCCATTATAATTAAATGCGCTGATTTTCGTTATATTAAAGAATTTAGCAATTGAGAGAAAAAAGGTGCACTAAAAAAAGAAATGAGAGTAATATATACGACCCTGAAAATAGCGAAAAATTGCTTAAAATACACGTTTGAGCCATTCTGATGATGAAACGGATTATAGTTAAATGTGCTGATTTTCGTTATATTAAAGGAAAAAGCAATTGCGAGAAAAAAGCCAAAAAGGCAGTAATGTAACCAATCCTGAATATACCGAAAAATGCTTAAAATACACGTTAGAGACATTCTGATAACGAAACGTATTACAGTTCAATTCGCTGATTTTCGTTATATTCAAGGAGAAAGCAATTATGAGAAAAAAGGTGCAAAAAAGCCAAAAAAGGCAGTAATGTAACTAATCCTGAATATACCGAAAAATGCTTAAAATACACTTTAGAGACATTCTGATAACGAAACGTATTACAGTTAGATGCGGTGATTTTCGTTATATTAAAGGAAAAAGCAATTGTGAGAAAAAAATGGAAAAAAAAGCTAAAAAATGCAGTAATATAACCGATCCTGAAAATACCCAAAAATGCTTAAAATATGCTGATTTTCGTTATATTAAAGGAAAAAGCAATTGCGAGAAAAAGTGTGCAAAAAAGCCAAAAAAAGGCAGTAATGTAACGGATCCTGAAAATACCTAAAAATGCTTAAAATACGCTCATTTTCGTTATATTAAAGGAAAAAGCAAATGCGAGAAAAAAAGTGCAAAAAGCCAAAAAAGGCAGTAATGTAACCGATCCTAAAAATAAACAAAAATTCTTAAAATACACGTTAGAGCCATTCTGATGACGAAACGGATTACAGTTAAATGCGCTTATTTTCGTTATATTAAAGGAAAAAGCAATTGCGAGAAAAATGTGCATGAAGCCAAAAAAGGCAGTAATGTAACCGATACTGAAAATACCCCAAAATGCTTAAAATACACGTTAGAGCCATTCTGATAACGAAATGGATTACAGTTAAATGCGCTGATTTTCGTTACATTAAAGGAAAAAGAAATTTTGAGAAAAAGTGTGCAAAAAAACAAAACAAAAAAGGCAGTAATGTAAGCAATCCTGAAAATACCCAAAAATGCCTAAAATACACGTTAGAGCCATTCTGATAACGAAACGGATTACAGGTAAACACGCTGATTTTCGGTATATTAAAGGAAAAAGCAATTGCGAGAAAATAGGTGCAAAAAAGCCAAAAAAGGCAGTAATGTAACCGACCCTGAAAATACCAAAAAAAATGCCTAATATACACGTTAGAGTCATTCTGATAGCGAAACGGAGTACAGTTAAATGTGCTGATTTTCGTTACATTAAAGGAAAAAGCAATTGCGAGAAAAAAGGTGCAAAAAGCTAAAAAAGTCACTAATGTAACATACCCTGAAAATACCCAAAAATACCTAATATACACGTTAGAGCGATTTTGATTACGAAACGGATTACAGTTAAATGTGCTGATTTTCGTTATATTAAAGGAAAGAGCAATTTCGAGACAAAATGTGCAAAGAAAAAGCCAAAAAAGGGAGTAATGTAACCGATACTGAAAAATACCCAAAAATGCTTAAGTTACACGTTAGAGCCATTCTGATAACGAAACGGATTACAGTTAAATGCACTGATTTTCGTTATATTAAAGGTGGAAGCAATTGCGAGAAAAAATGTGCAAAAAAACACAAAAAAATCATTAATGTAACCGATCCTGATAATACCCCAAAATGCTTAAAATACACGTTAGAGCCATTCTGAAAACGAAACGGATTACAGTTAAATGCTCTGATTTTCGTTATATTAAAGGATAAAGCAATTGTGAGAAAAAAAAATGTGCAAAAAAGCCAAAAAAGGCAGTAATGTAACCGATCCTGAAAATACCCAAAAATGCCTAAAATACTCGTTAGCGTAACGAAACAGATTACAGTTAAATGCGCTGATTTTCGGTATATTAAAGGAAAAAGCAATTTCGAGAAAAAAATGTGCAAAAAAGGCAGTAATGTAATCGATCACGAAATTACCCAAAAATGCTTAAAATACAAGTTAGAGCCTTTCTGATAACGAAACAGATTACAGTTAAATGCACTGATTTTCATTATATTAAAGGAAAAAAGCAATTGCGAGAAAAAGTGTGCAAAAAAGCTAAAAAAAAAGGGCAGTAATGTAACCGATCCTGAAAATACCCAAAAATGCTTAAGATACACGATAGAGCCATTCTGATAACTTAACGGATTACAGTTAAATGCGCTGATTTTCGTTATATTAAAGGAAAAAGCAATTGCGAGAAAAAGTGTGCAAAAAAGGCAGTAATGTAACCGATCATGAAAATACCCAAAAATGCCTAAAATACACGTTAGAGCCATTCTGATAACGAAACGGATTACAGTTAAATGCGCTGATTTTTATTATATTAAAGGAAAAAGCAATTTTGAGAAAAAAAAGTGAAAAAAAGGCAGTAATGTAACCGATCCCGAAAATACCCAAAAATGCTTAAAATACAAGTTAGAGCCTTTCTGATAACAAAACGGATTTCAGTTAAATGCGTTGATTTTCTTTATATTAAAGGAAAAGAGCAATTGCGAGAAAAAGTGTGCAAAAAAGCCAAAAAAGGCAGTAATGTAACCGATCCTGAAAATACTCAAAAATGCTTAAAATACACGTTAGAGCCATTCTGATGACGAAACGGATTACAGTTAAATGCGCTGATTTTCGTTATATTAAAGGAAAAAACAATTGCAAGAAAAAATGTTGAAAAAAGCCAAAAAAGAGAGTAATGTAACCGATCCTGAAAATACCGAAAATGCTTAAAATACACGTTAGAGCCATTCTGATAAGAAAACGGATTACAGTTAAATACGCTCCTTTTCGTTATATTAAAGGATTTAGCAATTCCGAGAAAAAATGTGTATAAAGGCCGAAAAAGGCAGTAATGTAACCGATCCCGAAAATACCTAAAAATGCTTAAAATACACGATAGAGCAATTCTGATAACGAAACGGATAACATTTAAATGCGCTGATTTTCGTTATATTAAAGGAAAAAGCAGTTGCGAGAAAAAGTGTACAAAAAAGCCAAAAAAGGCAGTAATGTAACCAATCCTGAAAATACCCGAAAATGCTTAAAAAACACGTTAGAGCCATTCTGATAATTCAACGGATTACAGTTAAATGCAGTTATTTTCGTTATATTAAAGGGAAAAGCTATTGCGAGAAAAAAGCACAATCCTGAAAAAAAGCTAAAAATGCTATAAATACACGTTAGAGCCATTCTGATAATGAAACTGATTACAGTTAAATGGGCTGATTTTCGTTAAGGAAATTGCGAGAAAAAAGGCGCAAAAAAAAAAAAAATAATAATAATAACTATCCTGAAAAAAGCCAAAAATGCTTAAAATACACGTTTGAGCCATTCATATGATGAAACGGATTATAGTTAAATGCACTGATTTTCGTTATATTAATGGATTTAGCAATTGAGAGAAAAAAGGTGCACTAAAGAAAAAAATGACAGTAATATATACGACCCTGAAAATAGCCAAAAATGCTTAAAATACACGTCTGAAAATAGCCAAAAATGCTTAAAATACACGTTTGAGCCATTCTGATAATGAAACGGATTATAGTTAACTGCACTGATTTTCGTTATATCAAAGGATTTAGCAATTGAGAGAAAAAAGGTGCACTAAAAAAAAAATGACAGTAATAGCAGTTTTGGCTATTTTCAGTGTCGTATATATTACTGTCATTTTTTTTTTGTGCACCTTTTTTCTCTCAATTGCTAAATCCTTTAATATAACGAAAACCAGCGCATTTAACTATAATCCGTTTAATCATCAGAATTGCTTAAACGTGTATTTTAAGCATTTTTGGCTATTTACAGGGTCGTATATATTACTGTCATTTTTTTTTATTGCACCTTTTTTCTCTCAATTGCTAAATCCTTTAATATAACGAAAATCAGCGCATTTAACTATACTCCGTTTCATTATCAGAATGGCTCAAACGTGTATTTTAAGCATTTTTGGCTATTTTCAGGGTCATATATATTACTGTTGTTTTTTTAGTGCACTTTTTTCTTTCAGTTGCTAAATCCTTTAATATAACGAAAATCAGCGCATTTAACTATTATCTGTTTCATTATCAGAATGGCTCAAACGTGTATTTTAAGCATTTTTGGCTATTTTCAGGGTCATATATATTACTGTTTTTTTTTTTTTTTTTAGTGCATCTTATTTCTCTCAATTGCTAAATCCTTTAATATAACGAAAATGAGCGCATTTAACTATAATCCGTTTCATTATCAGAATGGCTTAAACGTGTATTTTAATCATTTTTGGCTATTTTCAGGGTCGTATATATTACTGTTATTTTTTTTTTTTAGTGCACCTTTTTCTCTCAATTCTTTAATCCTTTAATATAACGAAAATCAGCGCATTTAACTGTAATCCGTTGCATTATCAGAATGGTTCAAACGTGTATTTTAAGCATTTTTGGCTATCTTCATGGTCGTATATATTATTGTCATTTTTTTAGTGCACCTTTTTTCTCTCAATTGCTAAATCAATATAACGAAAATCAGCGCATTTAACTATAATCCGTATCATTGTCATATATATTACTGTCCTTTTTTTTTTTAGTGCATCTTATTTCTCTCAATTGCTAAATCCTTTATTATAACGAAAATCAGCACATTTAACTATAATCCGTTTCATTATCAGAATGGCTTAAACGTGTATTTTAAGCATTTTTGGCTATTACTGTCATTTTTTTTTAGTGCACCTTTTTTCTCAATTGCTAAATCCTTTAATATAACGAAAATCAGCGCATATAACTATTATCCGTTTTATTATCAGAATGGCTCAAACGTGTATTTTAAGCATTTTTGGCTAATTATTCTGATAATGAAACGGATTATAGTTAAATGCTGTGATTTTCGTTATATTAAAGGATATAGGAATTGAGAGAAAAAAGGTGCACTAAAAAAATGACAGTAATATATACGACCCGTATATATTACTGTCATTTTTTTAGTGCACCTTTTTTCTCTCAATTCCTAAATCCTTTAATATAACGAAAATCAGCGCATATAACTATTATCCGTTTTATTATCAGAATGGCTCAAACGTGTATTTTAAGGATTTTTGGCTATTTTCAGGGTCGTATATATTACTGTCATTTTTTTTAGTGCACCATTTTTCTCTCAATTACTAAATCCTTTAATATAACGAAAATCAGCGCATTTAACTATAATCCTTTTCATTATCAGAATGGCTCAAACGTGTATTTGAAGCTTTTTTGGTTATTTTCAGGGTCGTATATATTACTGTAATTTTTTTTAGTGCGCTTTTTTCTCTCAATTGCTAAATCCTTTAATATAACGAAAATCAGCGCATTTAACTATTATCCGTTTCATTATCAGAATGGCTCAAACGTATATTTTATGCATTTTTGGCTATTTTCAGGGTCGTATATATTACTGTCATTTTTTTTTAGTGCACCGTTTTTCTCTCAATTACTAAATCCTTTAATATAACGAAAATCAGCGCATTTAACTATAATCCTTTTCATTATCAGAATGGCTCAAACGTGTATTTGAAGCTTTTTTGGTTATTTTCAGGGTCGTATATATTAATGTAATTTTTTTTAGTGCGCTTTTTTCTCTCAATTGCTAAATCCTTTAATATAACGAAAATCAGCGCATTTAACTATTATCCGTTTCATTATCAGAATGGCTCAAACGTATATTTTAAGCATTTTTGGCTATTTTCAGGGTCGTATATATTACTGTCATTTTTTTTAGTGCAGCTTTTTTCTCTCAATTGCTTAATCCTTTAATATAACGAAAATCAGCGCATTTAATTATAATCCGTTGCATTATCAGAATGGCTCAAACGTGTATTTTAAGCATTTTTGGCTATTTTCAGGGTCGTATATATTCCTGTCATTTTTTTTTAGTGCACCTTTTTTCTCTCAATTGTTAAATCCTTTAATATAATGAAAATCAGCGCTTTTATCCGTTTCATTATCAGAATGGATCAAACGTGTATTTTAAGTATTTTTGGCTATTTTCAGGGTCGTATTTATTACTGTCATTTTTTTTTTAGTGCACCTTTTTCTCTCAATTGCTAAATCCTTTAATATAACGAAAATCAGCGCATTTAACTATAATCCGTTTTATGATCAGAATGGCTCAAACGTGTATTTTAAGCATTTTTGGCTATTTTCAGGTTGTATATATTACTGTCATTTTATTTTTTAGTGCACCTTTTTTCTCTGAACTGCTAAATCCTTTGATATAACGAAAATCAGCGCATTTAACTATAATCCGTTTCATTATCAGAATGGCTGAAACGTGTATTTTAAGCATTTTTGGCTATTTTCAGGGTCGTATATATTACTGTCATTTTTTTTTTAGTTTACCTTTTTTCTCATAATTGCTAAATCCTTTAATATAACGAAAATCAGCGCATTTAACTATAATCCGTTTTATTATCAGAATGGCTCAAACGTGTATTTTAAGCATTATTGGATATTTTCATGGTCGTATATATTATTGTCATTTTTTTTAGTGCACTTTTTTTCTCTCCATTGCTAAATCAATATAACGAAAATCAGCGCATTTAACTATAATCCGTTTTATTGTCAGAATGGCTCAAACGTGTATTTTAAGCATTTTTGGCTATTATCAGGTTATTTTTTGTTTAGTGCACCTTTTTTCTCTCAATTGCTAAATCCTTTAATATAACGAAAATAAGCGCATTTATCTATAATCCGTTTCATTATCAGAATGGGTAAAACGTGTATTTTAAGCATTTTTGGCTATTTTCAGGGTCGTATATATTACTGTCATTTTTTTTTTAGTGCACCTTTTTTTCTCAATTGCTAAATCCTTTAATATAACGGAAATCAGCGCATGTAACTATAATCCATTTCATTATCAGAATGGCTCAAATGTATATTTTAAGCATTTTTGGCTATTTTCAGGGTCGTATATATTATTGTCATTTTTTTTAGTGCACCATTTTTCTCTCAATTGTTAAATCCTTTAATATAACGAAAATCAGCGCATTTAACTATAATCCGTTTCATTATCAGAATGGCTTAAACGTGTATTTTAATCATTTTTGGCTATTTTCAGGGTCGTATATATTACTGTCGTTTTTTTTTTTAGTGCACCTTTTTTCTCTCAATTCTTTAATCCTTTAATATAACGAAAATCAGCGCATTTAACTGTAATCCGTTGCATTATCAGAATGGTTCAAACGTGTATTTTAAGCATTTTTGGCTATCTTCAGGGTCGTATATATTATTGTCATTTTTTTAGTGCACCTTTTTTCTCTCAATTGCTAAATCAATATAACGAAAATCAGCGCATTTAACTATAATCCGTATCATTGTCATATATATTACTGTCCTTTTTTTTTAGTGCATCTTATTTCTCTCAATTGCTAAATCCTTTAATATAACGAAAATCAGCGCATTTAACTATAATCCGTTTCATTATCAGAATGGCTTAAACGTGTATTTTAAGCATTTTTGGCTATTTTCAGGGTCGTATATATTACTGTCATTTTTTTTTAGTGCACCTTTTTTTCTCAATTGCTAAATCCTTTAATATAACGGAAATCGGCGCATTTAACTATAATCCGTCTCATTATCAGAATGGCTCAAACGTGTATTTTAAGCATTTTTGGCTAATTATTCTGATAATGAAACGGATTATAGTTAAATGCTGTGATTTTCGTTATATTAAAGGATATAGGAATTGAGAGAAAAAAGGTGCACTAAAAAAATGACAGTAATATATACGACCCGTATATATTACTGTCATTTTTTTAGTGCACCTTTTTTCTCTCAATTCCTAAATCCTTTAATATAACGAAAATCAGCGCATTTAACTATAATCCGTTTCATTATCAGAATGGCTCAAACGTGTATTTTAAGCATTTTTGGCTATTTTCAGGGTCGTATATATTACTGTCATTTTTTTTAGTGCAGCTTTTTTCTCTCAATTGCTTAATCCTTTAATATAACGAAAATCAGCGCATTTAACTATAATCCGTTTCATTATCAGAATGGCTCAAATGTATATTTTAAGCATTTTTGGCTATTTTCAGGGTCGTATATGTTACTGTAATTTTTTTAGTGCGCTTTTTTCTCTCAATTGCTAAATCCTTTAATATAACGAAAATCAGCGCATTTAACTATAATCCGTTTCATTATCAGAATGGCTGAAACGTGTATTTTAAGCATTTTTGGCTATTTTCAGGGTCGTATATATTACTGTCATTTTTTTTTTAGTTTACCTTTTTTCTCATAATTGCTAAATCCTTTAATATAACGAAAATCAGCGCATTTAACTATAATCCGTTTTATTATCAGAATGGCTCAAACGTGTATTTTAAGCATTATTGGCTATTTTCATGGTCGTATATATTATTGTCATTTTTTTTAGTGCACTTTTTTTCTCTCCATTGCTAAATCAATATAACGAAAATCAGCGCATTTAACTATAATCCGTTTCATTGTCAGAATGGCTCAAACGTGTATTTTAAGCATTTTTGGCTATTATCAGGTTATTTTCTGTTTAGTGCACCTTTTTTCTCTCAATTGCTAAATCCTTTAATATAACGAAAATAAGCGCATTTATCTATAATCCGTTTCATTATCAGAATGGGTAAAACGTGTATTTTAAGCATTTTTGGCTTTTTTCAGGGTCGTATATATTACTGTCATTTTTTTTTTTTAGTGCACCTTTTTTCTCAATTGCTAAATCCTTTAATATAACGGAAATCAGCGCATTTAACTATAATCCATTTCATTATCAGAATGGCTCAAATGTATATTTTAAGCATTTTTGGCTATTTTCAGGGTCGTATATATTATTGTCATTTTTTTTTAGTGCACCATTTTTCTCTCAATTGTTAAATCCTTTAATATAACGAAAATCAGCGCATTTATCTATAATCCTTTTCATTTTCAGAATGGCTCAAACGTGTATTTTAAGCATTTTTGGCTATTTTCAGGGTCGTATATATTAGTGTCATATTTTTTTTTTAGTGCACCTTTTTTCTCTCAATTGCTAAATCCTTGAATATAACGAAAATCAGCGCATTTAATTATAATCTGTTTCATTATCAGAATGGCTGAAACGTGTATTTTAAGCATTTCTGGCTATTTCCAGGTTCGTATATATTAGTGTCATTTTTTTTCAGTGCACCTTTTTTCTCTAAATTGCTAAATCCTTTAATATAACGAAAATCAGCGCATTTAAATATAATCCGTTTCATGATCAGAATGGCTCAGACGTGTATTTTAAGCATTTTTGGCTATTTTCAGGGTCGTATATATTACTGTCATTTTTTTTTTTTTAGTGCACTTTTTTCTCTCAACTGCTAAATCCTTTAATATAACGAAAATTAGGGCATTTAAGTATAATCCGTTCCATTATCAGAATGGCTCAAACGTGTATTTTAAGCATTTTTGGCTATTTTCAGGGTCGTATATATTAGTGTCATTTTTTTTTTAGTGCACCTTTTTTCTCTCAATTGCTAAATCCTTGAATATAACGAAAATCAGCGCATTTAATTATAATCTGTTTCATTATCAGAATGGCTGAAACGTGTATTTTAAGCATTTCTGGCTATTTCCAGGTTCGTATATATTAGCGTCATTTTTTTTTAGAGCACCTTTTTTCTCTCAATTGCTAAATCCTTTAATATAACGAAAATCAGCGCATTTAAATATAATCCGTTTCATGATCAGAATGGCTCAGACGTGTATTTTAAGCATTTTTGGCTATTTTCAGGGTCGTATATATTACTGTCATTTTTTTTTAGTGCACCTTTTTCTCTCAACTGCTAAATCCTTTAATATAACGAAAAATAGGGCATTTAAGTATAATCCGTTCCATTATCAGAATGGCTCAAACGTGTATTTTAAGCATTCTTGGCTATTTTCAGGGTCGTATATATTACTGTCATTTTTTTTTAGTGCACCTTTTTTTCTCTCAATTGCTAAATCCTTTAATATAAGGAAAATCAGCGCATTTAATTATAATCCGTTTCATTATCAGAATGGCTCAAACGTGTATTTTAAGCATTTTTGGCTATTTTCATGGTCGTATATATTACTGTCATTTTTTTTAGTGCACCTTTTTTCTCTCAATTGCTAAATCCTTTAATATAACGAAAATCAGCACATTTAACTATAATCCAAAGTCTCCCCCTTAGTGTAACCCACCTGTTAAAACATTCACTACAACAGGAGGAAAGAAGTCACTACTTAGTGAGGCTTTAAAGAGAGAATTTTTAAAGCATGCAGCTGAACATCATGGAAAACATGCCTTTACCGATGGTTCAAAATCGGCTGCTGGAGTTGGATGTGCAGCAGTGTTGGAATATATAGTCATAAAAAAGAAGCTTTCATCCTCTTGTTCTATATTTACTGCAGAGCTATATGCAGTGATTCTTGCACTCCGACACATTTTTAATAGTGAAGAAGACTCCTTTTATACCATCTTTACTGATTCTAATAGTGTTTTACTTTCTATTAAGCAATCTATGCCCTCCCACCATTTAGTACAAGAGATACAAGAATGGTTAGTTTTACTATACTGTAGAAAGAAAGTAAATGTCAAATTTTGTTGGGTTCCCGCCCACATTGGGGTGATCAGAAATGAAAAAGCAGATAAAGCCTCAAATTTGCTCAACCCATCTCAAATCAGGATTCCCTACACAGATTTTAAAAATCTTATCCATTTTAACTTAACTAAATAAGTGGCAGCTTAGATGGTCAAATCTCACCACAAATGCTAAACTGAAAGCCATACACCCTACTGTAGATAGGTGGATGACTTGCAATCCCACTAGTAGAAGAGAGAGCATAAATTTAACAAGAATGCGTATTGGCCATACACATGCAACACACAATTACCTAATGAAAAGTGGAGAAGGGAGACAGGCCCCTCTCTGCAATACTTGTCATGCGAGCTTAAATGTGAAACACATTTTAAGTGAATGCCCTAATTTTAACCAGCAATGAAGGGAATGTTCCCTTCACGGTAAGCCCTTAAGCAAATTGCTTGGGGACCAGTGTGATACTGAAAACCTGATGAAATTTTTAAAACTCATCGGTTTTTCTTACAATTTTTGAACAATGTTATAAATTTATCTTTCTCCCTTTGAAGGGACCATTTAAATTATCACTTTTAATACTAGTTTATGTAAAAATGCATATGTACATGTATATAAACGTATGTATGGCTATAAGCACGTATGTATGTAATATATACGCATACAAAAGTGTATATATATAAATACATATGTATAATCTCTTAAATCATATACTCCCAGTTCTGATGTTAACCAACTCACGATAGGGGCAATCAAGCCTTGCATGTTACAATGCCGGGGCTAAATAAACGACGCCGTATGACGTCACCCTACGAACGGGCCTTGAATGCGCGGTACCCGTCCAGAGAGGGTTAAAGGACTGAATGGCCCTTGCTGCCCCAGTGCTTGGCTTAGAGCTTAAATCTTATAATAATTATTTATTATCCTACACCGACTGAATTTTACACTGAAATCTAAAGCCAACTCATCCCATGGCAAGCTGATCTTTGGGAACAGTCAGTATTCTGTAGTCTTCACAGAAGCCAAATCGTTAAAGATCAGCCTGCTAACCATTACGAACTCTGCGGCTACACAGACCGAGATGGAGACGCTTGTTTTGGAGGCACTACCTGAAAGAGAAGTCATTACTGTTGAAGACATGAACCTACAGCAATTACCTGAAAGAGAAGTTATTACTGTTAAAGACGTGAACCTACAGCAATCACCTGAAAGAGAAGAAAGATTAGTTACTACTGGAATTCTGGATGATGATCATATATCTGAAAGAGAAACTATTTGTGAGAACCCGAACCTATGGAATGCCTTCCATGATTTTGACTCGCGTGTACCACTGGAAGGAGAAATCTATGACGACACAGACTCGTCTGATGAACCCGACTCAGGACCTGAAATGGAATGGGATTACTTTATGAATGACACCTTTGAATTTGAAGAGTTTGATACTGAGGGTTCCACCTTACCATTGTCAACCGCCATTGCCACATGCCTTGTGGGCCTTGGAGGATGAGCCTACATCACCATCACTCAAGCACTTGATGGAACCCCAACTGCAGCAAATACATAGTCTTTTGATTGAGTACCAGTTGTTTGATGGTGGAGAAGAGGCTGTAGGCTTAGTACCAGGAGTCCGTGACACCATAGCTACAGGGGATGCTAAACCTGTATGTATTCTTCAGTGGAGATTGCCGCAATCTACCCGCCAGCAGTGAGACATCATGCTAAGTTCTGGAGTTACTGTACCATCGACAAGCCCTTGGCTTAGCCCAGTAGTCCTTGTGAAGAAGAAAGATGGGAGTTTAAGATTCTGTGTAGACTACCGGGGCCTTAATGCTGTGACCAGAAAAGACACCCCCTTCCTAGAATAGATGCTCTCATCGACGAGCTGGTGTAGTGATGTGCTTCGCCCCAGCCATCCCTCCAGGGGAAAAATACACGAGTTCCCCCTTTATCGCCACGAGGGGGAGGAAGCGCCAAGAGATGGCGTTGCCCTGGAGGGCCTACCGCTTACTCCCTCCCTGGAAGGAGGGCCTACCACTTACTCCCTCCCTGGAAGGAGGGCCTACCACTTGCTCCCTCCTTGAAAGGGGGCCGTCACACACTCGTGTATGAGACTCTTTGTGCCTCACACTAACTAAAACATAGAAGCAATAAGCTACAATCTGGTGCCACTTGAACTACCCTGTCTCAGGGCTTCTAGTCTCGCTAGATTTTATTGTTTCTTTGTTCATTAAAGTAAGAAATTAAAGTAAAGTACTGTACTTACAGTTTTTTCTGCTTTGCCTGCACCTTCAGTGCTTTATTTTGAAGGTGACACGAGACTACAAGTAGGAGTAGTCAGCCCCCACCCCAGACCCGCAGCTCTCTTCTACCACAGGGTAGCCCTTACGGGCTGACCCCTGGGTAGGGAGGCCCAGTAGTCTGGGGCGTCCTTTGGGCGCAACTTTTCTCTCTCACTAAATTTTTCCATTCTTCTGTGTGACTTTCCTGAGCCTACGGGAGTCTCCTTGTGAGCTCCTGTATTCGCTTGGGGGGTGGGCACCAACTTACCGTCCCTCGCACTAGGCAGGTTCGGCGGTTGGAAGGTGTCTTACACACAACTCCGATCCCTTAGTTGGTACTGGAGAACGCAACCAGGCTTCCACTAAGGGGGGGTGAGGACGATTAACTGAAAGACTTGTTTTATTGTATCCTCTCTTAGCTATTGGGATTAGGTTGATCCAAAAGTTAAGGGAAAAGGTAGTCCCCTCAGGACAACGGGCTTTGGCCCAGGGTTCGGACCTGGTCCGATACCCAGTATGATTGACTCCCCGGCTACCCTTCCTCCTCCCCAAGGAGGAGGGGCGACTCAGACCCTTTCTAAGACCACTTTGACCAATAATGGAACCCCGACCAATGACCGACCCAGACGACACATTAATATCCCTCCCCAGAACGCAAGGTGCGTGAACATCCGTTGCATGCATGACCATCACTCCTTGCAGCATGTCACCCCCTTTATCATTAACACGGTCCTTGATGGTCAAGTGGGAGGCAGTTTGATTTTGTCCGAAAATTGCGAGATGGCAGCCTCCTTGTTAAAGTACAATTTAAGTCTCAGGTTAACGATTTACTTAAGCTGACGCAAATTCATGACATTACAGTAAAAGTAACTATTCCTGTTGGCCCAAATACCTGTAAGGGAGTAATCTTTCACAGGGATTTGAGGACAATGGAAGAAAGCGAAATTCTTGATGCCATGAAAGACCAAAACGTAGTGGACGTAAATTGTATGTCCAAGAAAGATGGGAATGCGCGAACAAAGACCGGATTGTGTTTCTTGACTTTTGCTTCAAATAAAATTCCTAGTACAGTCAAAATCGGATATGAGATTGTTCAAGTAAGACCTTACATTCAAAAGCCAATGCGGGGTAATAGATGCCAAAAATTTGGACACACCTCAGTAAGATGCAATGATAAGGATAGTAACAAATTCACTTGCGGTAAATGTACTGGAGATCACGATACCACTGAATGCACGGAAAAGACACTCAAGTGTGCTAACTGTGGAGGTCCCCATCAATCAGGCTCTGCTGATTGCAGTAGCCTGAAGAAGGAGACTGAGACATTAGCATACATGAGAGAACATGATGTTAGCTACCGTGAGGCCAAAAAGAAAGTGGAAGGTTTGACAAGCAAACCCAATACTTCTTACGCCTCAGCAGTAACTAACAATGTTTCCAGTGCAATCAGTGTTAGTCAGCAGCTCGCAGTTAAAGACAAGGAAATTTCCGAATTGAAAGAAACAGTAAGGGACTTGATGAATCAGATTAAAGAATTGAATAAGACAATTAAAGAAATTGCTGAATCAACCCAGCAAAAACAGCATCTTAAGGAGGTCGATACCAAATCACAATCCGGATCGCACCTTCTCGTCCAGGCGACCCCCACTAGAACTTCGTCTGGTGGTAGTTCTGCTCGTAAGAGCAGATCGTCCTCCGCCGGGCGTCTCTCTGGTGGAGGGGAGCAGGCCATGGAGACTACTGTCTCCAAAAATTCCCGAGAGAGGCCCTCGGGAAGCGAGGGAGAGGAGGAGGCGCCTCCCTCCCAAAAAAAGAAAATAAAAACCACCGGACAAGGCACTTCCAAACCCCATAAAACGTAATCCACGCGTATACCATTATACAATGGAACTGTCGAAGTCTTAGATCAAAATTAAACTCTCTTAGATTATTAGCCTCGTCCTATGCTCCCGATATTATCGTACTACAAGAAAGCCATTTAAACGACCAAGTCTCTGACGAGGTCGTATCGCTAAGAAACTACCATCTTTGTAGAAAAGACCGAGAGGGAAGGGGTGGAGGCGGAGTCGCCATGTACATCCACCAGAATCTCCCTTTCATTGAAGTGACGATTAATTCTACTTTGGAACACGTCGCATGCAAAGTAAAATTCAATAACACGTATCTGACTATATGCTCAGCTTACTGTCCACCTGATAAAAGGTTAATCTATGATGAGCTTTTTGCTATTCAGGACAGTCTGCCAAACAATAAATTAATTTTAGGAGATTTCAATGCTCGTCATACATCATGGGGTTCCCCACGGGTGAATGGTAGAGGTGAGCAAGTAGTTAAGTTGATCAACGACTCTGATCTGGTTCTTCTAAATGATGGTAGTCCAACGCGAATAGACGATAATACCGGTAATTTGAGCTTTATAGACCTATCACTGGTTTCCTCAACACTAGCAGCCAAGTGCCTGTGGCACACCATTGACGACTCGTTGGGAAGCGATCACCTTCCTATTTGTATTCAATATTCATGCGACACCACGAGGACGCCTTCAGCACCCAAATTTAACGTAAAAAGAGCAGATTGGGTCGCCTTCACAAGGAGCGTCAAGCTCGAAGTTGTTGGAGAAACCATTGATGATAAAGTAAACAGTGTTCAAAATTGTATTATAAATGCAGCAATGGCAACCATACCTAAGACTTCGACAGATAGCGTTAAGCATAGAGTTCCATGGTGGACACCAGATTGCCGCAGGGCGCTATGTGAACGAAATAGGGCCTACAGGCTTTTCCATAATAATATCACAAATGAGAACTTTCGCAAATACAAACAAGCGAGAGCTAGGGCTCGTAGAACAATCAGACAAGCCAAAAGAGACTCCTGGCGAAGCTTTGTCTCTACGATAAACAGCAATACTAAAATTTCAGAGGTTTGGTCCACAGTCAATAGAATCAATAGAAAAAAACAATCAATAAAAATCAGAAACATTATTTATGAGGGAATTAATTATGATGAACCTAGAGACATTGCTAACACAATCGCCAGGCAGTTCTCTTATACAAGCAGCTCGGAAAATTACAACCCTGCATTCCTGACCACCAAGGAAGCAGCCGAGCTGCAACCAATTCACTTTGCCACAGGAGATAATTTTGATTACAATAAAGATCTAACAATGAATGAGCTTGTCCGAGCCCTAGAAGCCTGTAGAGGAACATCCCCAGGCCCCGATGAGATTCGATATGAGATGATAAAGCATCTTAATCATGATGACATGATTAAGTTGCTAGAAGTGTACAATGATATTTGGAAAAGCCAGACTTTTCCAAATTCATGGCACTTCGCCCACATCATTCCCATATTGAAAGGAGGGGGAAATCCCAGATCCGCCATCTCTTACCGCCCAATTGCGTTGACAAGTTGCTTATGCAAGGTCATGGAAAGAATTGTTAATAGTAGGCTATTGCATTTTTTAAATACCAGAAATTTACTAGTTGACGAGCAGTGCGGCTTCCGAAAGGGACGCCAAACTCTCGATCAGCTAGTAAAACTGGAAAGTCACATTCATGAGGCATTTGCCAAAAAGCATTTTTTGATATCAGTATTTTTAGACATAGAAAAAGCCTACGACATGACTTGGCGACATGGCCTACTCAGAAAACTTTATGCTTTCGGATTACGTGGAAACTTGCCTTGTTTCATCCAAAATTTCATTTCTGACAGAACGTTTTCTGTCAAATTATTTTCTAACAATGTCACTTTCTCTGACAGTTTTGTCCAGGTAAACGGGGTCCCACAAGGAAGTGTCTTGTCAACATTATTTTTATGTGTAATAAATGACATTTTACCATCTCCTCCACGAAATCTATAATACTCACTGTACGCCGATGATTGTGCATTATGGCACTCCAGCAATAATGCAGAGTTCTCGGCAAATCAGATCCAATTGGCACTGGATATGATTCATAACTGGGGCCTCCAGTGGGGTTTTAAGTTTTCCATTAAAAAGAGTATTGGCGTGGTTTTTACACATAGGAGAAAGCCCAACATCAGGCTAACTCTAGACAACCATCCAATACCTATTCAAAATTCAGCTAGATTTCTTGGACTACTCTTTGATAGTAGATTGAATTGGAAAGACCACATTGGTCAATTAAAGAATAAATGTCAAAAAGCACTCAATTTATTAAAGTGCATTTCTGGACACAAATGGGGAGCTGATAGAAAGTCTTTACTGATGTTATATAAATCCCTGATTAGATCTAAAGTAGATTATGGGTCAATCGTGTATGGCTCGGCAACGAGCTCAACTCTGAAAGGTTTGAATGTTGTACAGAATGCGTGTTTACGAGTCTGTCTTGGAGCCCTTAAGTGCACTCGCACCGAGCGCCTAGAGGTAGAGTCGGGAGTACCTCCCCTCCGTCTTAGACGCGGCCAGCTTGCGCTGACCTATGCCGCGAAGGTAGCCAGGCAGCCCCAACATCCCAACAGGGATGTTTTGCGCCGGCAGGTAGGGCCCCAGTATCGCGGCGGGAAGCCGCTGGGCAATAGACTCCATGACCTCACAGATAAAGTCGGTATAGATCTCTCTACCATCGATACCCTGGTTCAATCAAATATAGCACCGTGGGAAACACCCAATTTTTCCATCTTTGTAGACTGGCTACCATCAGCCAAAGCCACGGTGTCGGAGGTGGAGGTACGCCAGAGGTTCAGAGAGATCCTAATTAAACATCTTTCCTTTTTTCATTTATATACCGACGGGTCCAAGACAGACGAGTGTGTGGGAGCGGGTGTATGGTCGACTGAATGTCAGTTGAGATTTCGATTGCCGAATCATACATCGATCTTTCTTGCCGAACTTTTTGCAATAGATAAAGCTTTAGATTTTGCCCTATCGACGACCCACGATAGAATAGTCATTTTTTCAGACTCGTTAAGTTCAATTAAAGCCATTAAATCACTAGAAACCACCTATAATGAAATACAGGGTAATATCATTCGTAAAATGCATAGTGCCAATAAATCAATCAAACTGATATGGGTACCTGGACATTCGGGTATCCATGGTAATGAACAGGCTGACAAACTAGCCGGGTCGACTGGCGATCTGGAGCCTGGTATTATCCGCACAGATCTCAGGTGTTTTGTCTCTTTTATAAAAGCAAAAATCCATCTCCTGTGGCAGAGTGAGTGGACCGACCTCACAATCAGAAAATTCAAAAATGAAATAGAAATGTGGGACACAGCCCACAGGAAGAACAGAAGGGAGGAGGTGGTATTGGCTCGGCTTCGGGTCAATGCCACAAGACATACCCACCTTACTCCCTACATGAATAAAAATTTCCCTCCACAGTGTGGCCAATGCAACAGACCATTCACAATACCACACTTTTTAACATCATGTCAAGCATATAATATACAAAGACAAAAAATAAAAAACTTTTTACAAATTAAAAATATTGAATGTAATATAAACAATTTACTATCAGATAATGAAAAAATAATTAGTAAAGTAATCACTTTTTAAAGGAGACAAAACTTTATGACCTTCTTTAGATTGATAAAATAAAATGGAATCATTGGCTTAATAACCTTGGCCTGTGCCGCTGGTTGATAGCCAATAAATCCAACAAGCAAGCAAGCAAGCAAGCAAAGGGGGCCATCACTTGTGTATGAGACTCTGTTGGCCTCACACCCTGTTTTTTTCAAAACATAGCAGCAACAAGCTAAACGTCTTGTGCCATTAGAACTACCCTGTCTCAGGGCTTCTAGTCTCGCTTGACCTTGTTGCTTCTCTGTTCATTAAAGTAAAAAGAATAAAGTAAAGTACTGTACTTACAGTTTTCTCTGCTTTGCCTGCACCTTCAGTGCTTTATTTTGAAGGTGACACGAGACTACAAGTAGGAGTAGTCAGCCCCCACCCCAGACCCGCAGCTCTCTTCTACCACAGGGTAGCCCTTACGGGCTGACCCCTGGGTAGGGAGGCCCAGTAGTCTGGGGCGTCCTTTGGGCGCAACTTTTCTCTCTCACTAAATTTTTCCATATTTCTGTGTGACTTTCCTGAGCCTACAGGAGTCTCCTTGTGAGCTCCTGTATTCGCTTGGGGGGTGGGCACCAACTTACCGTCCCTCGCACTAGGCAGGTTCGGCGGTTGGAAGGTGTCTTACACACAACTCCGATCCCTTAGTTGGTACTGGAGAACGCAACCAGGCTTCCACTAAGGGGGGGTGAGGACGATTAACTGAAAGACTTGTTTTTATTATCCTCTCTTAGCTATTGGGATTAGGTTGATCCAAAAGTTAAGGGAAAATGTAGTCCCCTCAGGACAACGGGCTTTGGCCCAGGGTTCGGACCTGGTCCGACACCCAGAATGATTGACTCCCCGGCTACCCTTCCTCCTCCCCAAGGAGGAGGGGCGACTCAGAACTCTTCTAAGACCACTAAGACTAATAATGGAACCCCGACCAATGACCGACCCAGACGACACATTGATATCCCTCCCCAGAACGCAAGGTGCGTGAACATCCGATGCATGAATGAAAATCAATCCTTGCAGAATGTCAACCCCTTTATCATTAAGAAGGTCCTTGATGGTCAAGTGGAAGGCGGGTTTGATTTTGTCCGAAAATTGCGAGATGGCAGCCTCCTTGTTAAAGTACAATTTAAGTCTCAGATTTATGATTTATTAAAGCTGACGCAAATTCATGACATTACAGTAAAAGTAACTATTCCTGTTGGCCCAAATACCTGTAAGGGAGTAATCTTTCACAGGGATTTGAGGACAATGGAAGAAAGCGAAATTCTTGATGCCATGAAAGACCAGAGCGTAGTAGACGTAAATTGTATGTCAAAGAAAGATGGGAATGTGCGAACAAAGACCGGATTGTGTTTCTTGACTTTTTCTTCACCAAAAATTCCTAGTACAGTTAAAATCGGATATGAGATTGTTCAAGTAAGACCTTATATTCAAAAGCCAATGCGGTGTAATAGATGCCAAAAATTTGGACACACCTCATTAAGATGCATGGATAAGGACAGTAACAAATTCACTTGCGGTAAATGTACTGGAGATCACGATACCACTGAATGCACGGAAAAGACACTCAAGTGTGCTAACTGTGGAGGTCCCCATCAGTCAGGCTCTGCTGATTGCAGTAGCCTGAAGAAGGAGACTGAGACATTAGCATACATGAGAGAGCACGATGTTAGCTACCGTGAGGCCAAAAAGAAAGTGGAAGGTTTGACAAGCAAACCCAATACTTCTTACGCCTCAGCAGTAACTAACACTGTTTCCAGTGCAAGCAGTGTTAATCAGCAGCTCGCAGTTAAAGACAAGGAAATTTCCGAATTGAAAGAAACAGTAAGGGACTTGATGAATCAGATTAAAGAATTGAACAAGACAATTAAAGAAATTGCTGAATCAACCCAGCAAAAACAGCATCTTAAGGAGGTCGATACCAAATCACAATCCGGATCGCACCTTCTAGTCCAGGCGACCCCCACTAGAACTTCGTCTGGTGGTAGTTCTGCTCGTAAGAGCAGATCATCCTCCGCCGGGCGTCTCTCTGGTGGAGGGGAGCAGGCCATGGAGACTACTGTCTCCAAAAATTCCCGAGAGAGGCCCTCGGGAAGCGAGGGAGAGGAGGAGGCGCCTCCCTCCCAAAAAAAGAAAATAAAAACCACCGGACAAGGCACTTCCAAACCCCATAAAACGTAATCCACGCGTATACCATTATACAATGGAACTGTCGAAGTCTTAGATCAAAAGTAAACTCTCTTAGATTATTAGCCTCGTCCTATGCTCCCGATATTATCGTACTACAAGAAAGCCATTTAAACGACCAAGTCTCTGACGAGGTCGTATCGCTAAGAAACTACCATCTTTGTAGAAAAGACCGAGAGGGAAGGGGTGGAGGCGGAGTCGCCATGTACATCCACCAGAATCTCCCTTTCATTGAAGTGACGATTAATTCTACTTTGGAACACGTCGCATGCAAAGTAAAATTCAATAACACGTATCTGACTATATGCTCAGCTTACTGTCCACCTGATAAAAGGTTAATCTATGATGAGCTTTTTGCTATTCAGGACAGTCTGCCAAACAATAAATTAATTTAGGCGATTTTAATGCTCGTCATACATCATGGGGTTCCCCACGGGTGAATGGTAGAGGTGAGCAAGTAGTTAAGTTGATCAACGACTCTGATCTGGTTCTTCTAAATGATGGTAGTCCAACGCGAATAGACGATAATACCGGTAATTTGAGCTTTATTGACCTATCACTGGTTTCCTCAACACTAGCAGCCAAGTGCCTGTGGCACACCATTGACGACTCGTTGGGAAGCGATCACCTTCCTATTTGTATTCAATATTCATGCGACACCACGAGGACGCCTTCAGCACCCAAATTTAACGTAAAAAGAGCAGATTGGGTCGCCTTCACAAGGAGCGTCAAGCTCGAAGTTGTTGGAGAAACCATTGATGATAAAGTAAACAATGTTCAAAATTGTATTATAAATGCAGCAATGGCAACCATTCCTAAGACTTCGACAGATAGCGTTAAGCATAGAGTTCCATGGTGGACACCAGATTGCCGCAGGGCGCTATGTGAACGAAATAGGGCCTACAGGCTTTTCCATAATAATATCACAACGAGAACTTTCGCAAATACAAACAAGCGAGAGCTAGGGCTCGTAGAACAATCAGACAAGCCAAAAGAGACTCCTGGCGAAGCTTTGTCTCTACGATAAACAGCAATACTAAAATTTCAGAGGTTTGGTCCACAGTCAATAGAATTTATAGAAAAAGAACATCAACTAAAATCAGAAACATCATCCATGAGGGAAATAATTATGATGAACCTAGAGACATTGCTAACACAATCGCCAGGCAGTTCTCTTATACAAGCAGCTCGGAAAATTACAACCCTGCATTCCTGACCACCAAGGAAGCAGCCGAGCTGCAACCAATTCACTTTGCCACAGGAGATAATTTTGATTACAATAAAGATCTAACTATGAATGAGCTTGTCCGAGCCCTAGAAGCCTGTAGAGGAACATCCCCAGGCCCCGATGAGATTCGATATGAGATGATAAAGCATCTTAATCATGATGACATGATTAAGTTGCTAGAAGTGTACAATGATATTTGGAAAAGCCAGACTTTTCCAAATTCATGGCACTTCGCCCACATCATTCCCATATTGAAAGGAGGGGGAAATCCCAGATCCGCCATCTCTTACCGCCCAATTGCGTTGACAAGTTGCTTATGCAAGGTCATGGAAAGAATTGTTAATAGTAGGCTATTGCATTTTTTAAATACCAGAAATTTACTAGTTGACGAGCAGTGCGGCTTCCGAAAGGGACGCCAAACTCTCGATCAGCTAGTAAAACTGGAAAGTCACATTCATGAGGCATTTGCCAAAAAGCATTTTTTGATATCAGTATTTTTAGACATAGAAAAAGCCTACGACATGACTTGGCGACATGGCCTACTCAGAAAACTTTATGCTTTCGGATTACGTGGAAACTTGCCTTGTTTTATCCAAAATTTCATTTCTGACAGAACGTTTTCTGTCAAATTATTTTCTGACAACGTCACTTTCTCGGACATTTTTGTCCAGGCAAACGGGGTCCCACAAGGAAGTGTCTTGTCTCCCACATTATTTTTATGTGTAATAAATGACATTTTACCATCTCCTCCTCGGAATCTTAAATACTCACTGTACGCCGATGATTGTGCATTATGGCACTCCAGCAATAATGCAGAGTTCTCGGCAAATCAGATCCAATTGGCACTGGATATGATTCATAACTGGGGCCTCCAGTGGGGTTTTAAGTTTTCCATTAAAAAGAGTATTGGCGTGGTTTTTACACATAGGAGAAAGCCCAACATCAGGCTAACTCTAGACAACCATCCAATACCTATTCAAAATTCAGCTAGATTTCTTGGACTACTCTTTGATAGTAGATTGAATTGGAAAGACCACATTGGTCAATTAAAGAATAAATGTCAAAAAGCACTCAATTTATTAAAGTGCATTTCTGGACACAAATGGGGAGCTGATAGAAAGTCTTTACTGATGTTATATAAATCCCTGATTAGATCTAAAGTAGATTATGGGTCAATCGTGTATGGCTCGGCAACGAGCTCAACTCTGAAAGGTTTGAATGTTGTGCAGAATGCGTGTTTACGCGTCTGTCTTGGAGCCCTTAAGTGCACTCGCACCGAGCGCCTAGAGGTAGAGTCGGGAGTACCTCCCCTCCGTCTTAGACGCGGCCAGCTTGCGCTGACCTATGCCGCAAAGGTAGCCAGGCAGCCCCAACATCCAACAGGGATGTTTTGCGCCGGCAGGTAGGGCCCCAGTATCGCGGCGGGAAGCCGCTGGGCAATAGACTCCATGACCTCACAGATAAAGTCGGTATAGATCTCTCTACCATCGATACCCTGGTTCAGTCAAATATAGCACCGTGGGAAACACCCAATTTTTCTACTGTTGTAGACTGGCTACCATCAGCCAAAGCCACGGTGTCGGAGGTGGAGGTACGCCAGAGGTTCAGAGAGATCCTAATTAAACATCTTTCCTTTTTTCATTTATATACCGACGGGTCCAAGACAGACGAGTGTGTGGGAGCGGGTGTATGGTCGACTGAATGTCAGTTGAGATTTCGATTGCCGAATCATACATCGATCTTTCTTGCCGAACTTTTTGCAATAGATAAAGCTTTAGATTTTGCCCTATCGACGACCCACGATAGAATAGTCATTTTTTCAGACTCGTTAAGTTCAATTAAAGCCATTAAATCACTAGAAACCACCTATAATGAAATACAGGGTAATATCATTCGTAAAATGCATAGTGCCAATAAATCAATCAAACTGATATGGGTACCTGGACACTCGGGTATCCATGGTAATGAACAGGCTGACAAACTAGCCGGGTCGACTGGCGATCTGGAGCCTGGTATTATCCGCACAGATCTCAGGTGTTTTGTCTCTTTTATAAAAGCAAAAATCCATCTCCTGTGGCAGAGTGAGTGGACCGACCTCACCATAACCCACAAAAACAAAGAAAAAATTGAAATGTGGGACACAGCCTACAGAAGAAACAGAAGGGAGGAGGTGGTGTTGGCCCGACTGAGGGTCAATGCCACAAGACTTACCCACCTCACTCCCTACATTGAAAAAAATTTCCCTCCACAGTGTGACCACTGCAACCGACAGCTAACATAAACACATTTAATAACATGCCAAAGATATAATGATAAAGACAATATATTAAAAATTACACACAAATAAAAATATAGAATTTAATATAAAAACTTATTATCAGAGTGAAAAAAATAATAAGTAAAGTAATCACTTTTCTAAAGGAGACAAAACTTTATGACCTTATATAGATTGATAAAATAAAATGGAATCATTGGCTTAATAACCTTGGCTTGTGCCGCTGGTTGATAGCCAATAAATCCAACAAGCAAGCAAGCAAAGGGGGCCTATAAGACCCCTGCGAAGCCTCGGATCAGAGAGTCCCACTCGTGTATGAGACTCTTGATGCCTCACACTAAATAAAAACACAGAAGCAATAAGCTACAATCTGGTGCCACTTGAACTACCCTGTCTCAGGGCTTCTAGTCTCGCTAGATTTTATTGTTTCTCTGTTCATTAAAGTAAAAAGAATAAAGTAAAGTACTGTACTTACAGTTTTCTCTGCTTTGCCTGCACCTTCAGTGCTTTATTTTGAAGGTGACACGAGACTACAAGTAAGAGTAGTCAGCCCCCACCCCAGACCCGCAGCTCTCTTCTACCACAGGGTAGCCCTTACGAGCTGACCCCTGGGTAGGGAGGCCCAGTAGTCTGGGGCGTCCTTTGGGCGCAACTTTTCTCTCCTCCTAAATTTTTTCCATTCTTCTGTGTGACTTTCCTGAGCCTACGGGAGTCTCCTTGTGAGCTACTGTATTCGCTTGGGGGGTGGGCACCAACTTACCGTCCCTCGCACTAGGCAGGTTCGGCGGTTGGAAGGTGTCTTACACACAACTCCGATCCCTTAGTTGGTACTGGAGAACGCAACCAGGCTTCCACTAAGGGGGGGTGAGGACGATTAACTGAAAGACGTGTTTTATTTTATCCTCTCTTAGCTATTGGGATTAGGTTGATCCAAAAGTTAAGGGAAAAGGTAGTCCCCTCAGGACAACGGGCTTTGGCCCAGGGTTCGGACCTGGTCCGATACCCAGTATGATTGACTCCCCGGCTACCCTTCCTCCTCCCCAAGGAGGAGGGGCGACTCAGAACCATTCTAAGACCACTTTGACCAGTAATGGAACCCCGACCAATGACCGACCCAGACGACACATTAATATCCCTCCCCAGAACGCAAGGTGCGTGAACATCCGTTGCATGAAAGAAAATCAATCCTTGCAGAATGTCAACCCCTTTATCATTAAGAAGGTCCTTGATGGTCAAGTGGGAGGCAGTTTTGATTTTGTCCGAAAGTTGCGAGATGGTAGCCTCCTTGTGAAAGTGCAATTTAAGTCTCAGGTTAATGATTTACTTAAGCTGATGCAGATTCATGACATTACAGTAAAAGTAACTATTCCTGTTGGCCCAAATACCTGTAAGGGAGTAATCTTTCACAGGGATTTGAGGACAATGGAAGAAAGCGAAATTCTTGATGCCATGAATGACCAAAACGTTGTAGACGTAAATTGCATGACCAAGAAAGATGGGAATGCGCGAACAAAGACCGGATTGTGTTTCTTGACCTTTGCTTCAAATAAAATTCCAAGTACTGTCAAAATCGGATATGAGATTGTTCAAGTACGACCTTACATTCAAAAGCCAATGCGGTGTAATAGATGCCAAAAATTTGGACACACCTCATTAAGATGCAATGATAAGGATACTAACAAATTCACTTGCGGTAAATGTACTGGAGATCACGATACCACTGAATGCACGGAAAAGACACTCAAGTGTGCTAACTGTGGAGGTCCCCATCAGTCAGGCTCTGCTGAATGCAGTAGCCTGAAGAAGGAGACTGAGACATTAGCATACATGAGAGAACACGATGTTAGCTACCGTGAGGCCAAGAAGAAAGTGGAAGGTTTGACAAGCAAACCCAATACTTCTTACGCCTCAGCAGTAACTAACACTGTTTCCAGTGCAAGCAGTGTTAATCAGCAGCTCGCAGTTAAGGACCAGGAAATTTCCGAATTGAAAGAAACGGTAAAGGACTTAATGAATCAGATTAAAGAATTGAATAAGGCAATTAAAGAAATTGCTGAATCAACCCAGCAAAAACAGCATCTTAAGGAGGTCGATACCAAATCACAATCCGGATCGCACCTTCTAGTCCAGGCGACCCCCACTAGAACTTCGTCTGGTGGTAGTTCTGCTCGTAAGAGCAGATCATCCTCTGCCGGGCATCTCTCTGGTGGAGGGGAGCAGGCCATGGAGACTACTGTCTCCAAAAATTCCCGAGAGAGGCCCTCGGGAAGCGAGGGAGAGGAGGAGGCGCCTCCCTCCCAAAAAAAGAAAATAAAAACCACCGGACAAGGCACTTCCAAACCCCATAAAACGTAATCCACGCGTATACCATCATACAATGGAACTGTCGAAGTCTTAGATCAAAATTAAACTCTCTTAGATTATTAGCCTCGTCCTATGCTCCCGATATTATCGTACTACAAGAAAGCCATTTAAACGACCAAGTCTCTGACGAGGTCGTATCGCTAAGAAACTACCATCTTTGTAGAAAAGACCGAGAGGGAAGGGGTGGAGGCGGAGTCGCCATGTACATCCACCAGAATCTCCCTTTCATTGAAGTGACGATTAATTCTACTTTGGAACACGTCGCATGCAAAGTAAAATTCAATAACACGTATCTGACTATATGCTCAGCTTACTGTCCACCTGATAAAAGGTTAATCTATGATGAGCTTTTTGCTATTCAGGACAGTCTGCCAAACAATAAATTAATTTTAGGAGATTTCAATGCTCGTCATACATCATGGGGTTCCCCACGGGTGAATGGTAGAGGTGAGCAAGTAGTTAAGTTGATCAACGACTCTGATCTGGTTCTTCTAAATGATGGTAGTCCAACGCGAATAGACGATAATACCGGTAATTTGAGCTTTATAGACCTATCACTGGTTTCCTCAACACTAGCAGCCAAGTGCCTGTGGCACACCATTGACGACTCGTTGGGAAGCGATCACCTTCCTATTTGTATTCAATATTCATGCGACACCACGAGGACGCCTTCAGCACCCAAATTTAACGTAAAAAGAGCAGATTGGGTCGCCTTCACAAGGAGCGTCAAGCTCGAAGTTGTTGGAGAAACCATTGATGATAAAGTAAACAGTGTTCAAAATTGTATTATAAATGCAGCAATGGCAACCATTCCTAAGACTTCGACAGATAGCGTTAAGCATAGAGTTCCATGGTGGACACCAGATTGCCGCAGGGCGCTATGTGAACGAAATAGGGCCTACAGGCTTTTCCATAATAATATCACAACTGAGAACTTTCGCAAATACAAACAAGCGAGAGCTAGGGCTCGTAGAACAATCAGACAAGCCAAAAGAGACTCCTGGCGAAGCTTTGTCTCTACGATCAACAGCAATACAAAGTTATCAGAGGTTTGGTCCACAGTAAATAGAATAAATAGAAAATAGACATCAAATAAAATCAGAAATATCATTCATGAGGGAAGTAATTATGACTCACCTAGACATTGCTAACACAATCGCCAGGCAGTTCTCTTATACAAGCAGCTCGGAAAACTACAACCCTGCATTGCTGACCACCAAGGAAGCAGCCGAGCTGCAACCAATTCACTTTGCCACAGGAGATAATTTTGATTACAATAAAGATCTAACTATGAATGAGCTTGTCCGAGCCCTAGAAGCCTGTAGAGGAACATCCCCAGGCCCCGATGAGATTCGATATGAGATGATAAAGCATCTTAATCATGATGACATGATTAAGTTGCTAGAAGTGTACAATGATATTTGGAAAAGCCAGACTTTTCCAAATTCATGGCACTTCGCCCACATCATTCCCATATTGAAAGGAGGGGGAAATCCCAGATCCGCCATCTCTTACCGCCCAATTGCGTTGACAAGTTGCTTATGCAAGGTCATGGAAAGAATTGTTAATAGTAGGCTATTGCATTTTTTAAATACCAGAAATTTACTAGTTGACGAGCAGTGCGGCTTCCGAAAGGGACGTCAAACTCTCGATCAGCTAGTAAAACTGGAAAGTCACATTCATGAGGCATTTGCCAAAAAGCATTTTTTGATATCAGTATTTTTAGACATAGAAAAAGCCTACGACATGACTTGGCGACATGGCCTACTCAGAAAACTTTATGCTTTCGGATTACGTGGAAACTTGCCTTGTTTTATCCAAAATTTCATTTCTGACAGAACGTTTTCTGTCAAATTGTTTTCTGACAATGTCACTTTCTCGGACATTTTTGTCCAGGCAAACGGGGTCCCACAAGGAAGTGTCTTGTCTCCAACATTATTTCTGTGTATAATAAATGACATTTTACCATCTCCTCCTCGGAATCTTAAATACTCACTGTACGCCGATGATTGTGCATTATGGCACTCCAGCAATAATGCAGAGTTCTCGGCAAATCAGATCCAATTGGCACTGGATATGATTCATAACTGGGGCCTCCAGTGGGGTTTTAAGTTTTCCATTAAAAAGAGTATTGGCGTGGTTTTTACACATAGGAGAAAGCCCAACATCAGGCTAACTCTAGACAACCATCCAATACCTATTCAAAATTCAGCTAGATTTCTTGGACTACTCTTTGATAGTAGATTGAATTGGAAAGACCACATTGGTCAATTAAAGAATAAATGTCAAAAAGCACTCAATTTATTAAAGTGCATTTCTGGACACAAATGGGGAGCTGATAGAAAGTCTTTACTGATGTTATATAAATCCCTGATTAGATCTAAAGTAGATTATGGGTCAATCGTGTATGGCTCGGCAACGAGCTCAACTCTGAAAGGTTTGAATGTTGTGCAGAATGCGTGTTTACGAGCCCTTAAGTGCACTCGCACCGAGCGCCTTGAGGTAGAGTCAGGAGTACCTCCCCTCCGTCTTAGACGCGGCCAGCTTGCGCTGACCTATGCCGCGAAGGTAGCCAGGCAGCCCCAACATCCCAACAGGGATGTTTTGCGCCGGCAGGTAGGGCCCCAGTATCGCGGCGGGAAGCCGCTGGGCAATAGACTCCATGACCTCACAGATAAAGTCGGTATAGATCTCTCTACCATCGATACCCTGGTTCAATCAAATATAGCACCGTGGGAAACACCCAATTTTTCTACTGTTGTAGACTGGCTACCATCAGCCAAAGCCACGGTGTCGGAGGTGGAGGTACGTCAAAGGTTCAGAGAGATCCTTATTAAACATCTTTCCTTTTTTCATTTATATACCGACGGGTCCAAGACAGACGAGTGTGTGGGAGCGGGTGTATGGTCGACTGAATGTCAGTTGAGATTTCGATTGCCGAATCATACATCGATCTTTCTTGCTGAACTTTTTGCAATAGATAAAGCTTTAGATTTTACCCTATCGACGACCCACGATAGAATAGTCATTTTTTCAGACTCGTTAAGTTCAATTAAAGCCATTAAATCACTAGAAACCACCTATAATGAAATACAGGGTAATATCATTCGTAAAATGCATAGTGCCAATAAATCAATCAAACTGATATGGGTACCTGGACATTCGGGTATCCATGGTAATGAACAGGCTGACAAACTAGCCGGGTCGACTGGCGATCTGGAGCCTGGTATTATCCGCACAGATCTCAGGTGTTTTGTCTCTTTTATAAAAGCAAAAATCCATCTCCTGTGGCAGAGTGAGTGGACCGACCTCACAATCAGAAAATTCAAAACAAAAATAGAAATGTGGGACACAGCCCACAGGAAGAACAGAAGGGAGGAGGCGGTATTGGCTTGGCTTCGGGTCAATGCCACAAGACATACCCACCTTACTCCCTACATGAATAAAAATTTCCCTCCACAGTGTGGCCAATCCAACAGACCATTCACAATACCACACTTTTTAACATCATGTCAAGCATATAATATACCAAGACAAAAAATAAAAAACTCTTTACAAATTAGAAATATTGAATGTAATATAAACAATTTACTATCAGATAATGAAAAAAAATAATTAGTAAAGTAATCACTTTTTTAAAGGAGACAAAACTTTATGACCTTCTTTAGATTGATAAAATTAAATGGAATCATTGGCTTAATAACCTTGGCCTGTGCCGCTGGTTGATAGCCAATAAATCCAACAAGCAAGCAAGCAAGCGGATCAGAGACTCGTGTATGAGACTCTTTTTGGCTCACACCCTGTTTTTTGCAAACGCAGCAGCAACAAACACAAAGTCTTGTGACACCAGAGCTACCCTGGTTTCGGGGCCTCTGGTCTTGCTCGGCATTGTTGCTGCTGAGTTTTATTAAAGTAAAACAAGTCAAGTAAAACGCTGTTTTTCCAGACCTTTTGCACTTTTAGTGCCTTGCCTGCACCTTCAGTGCTTTGTTTTTGAAGGTAGCACGAGACTACAGTAGGTGTAGTCAGCCCCCACCCCAGACCCGCAGCTCTCTTCTACCACAGGGTAGCCCTTACGGGCTGACCCCTGGGTAGGGAGGCCCAGTAGTCTGGGGCGTCCTTTGGGCGCAACTTTTCTCTCCTCCTAAATTTTTTCCATTCTTCTGTGTGACTTTCCTGAGCCTACGGGAGTCTCCTTGTGAGCTCCTGTATTCGCTTGGGGGGTGGGCACCAACTTACCGTCCCTCGCACTAGGCAGGTTCGGCGGTTGGAAGGTGTCTTACACACAACTCCGATCCCTTAGTTGGTACTGGAGAACGCAACCAGGCTTCCACTAAGGGGGGGTGAGGACGATTAACTGAAAGACGTGTTTTATTTTATCCTCTCTTAGCTATTGGGATTAGGTTGATCCAAAAGTTAAGGGAAAAGGTAGTCCCCTCAGGACAACGGGCTTTGGCCCAGGGTTCGGACCTGGTCCGACACCCAGTATGATTGATTTCCCGGCTACCCTTCCTCCTCCCCAAGGAGGAGGGGCGACTCAGACCCTTTCTAAGACCACTTTGACCAGTAATGGAACCCCGACCAATGACCGACCCAGACGACACATTGATATCCCTCCAGAGAACGCAAGGTGCCTGAACATACGATGCGTGAAAGAAAATCAATCCCTGCAGAATGTCAACCCCTTTATCATCAAGAAGGTCCTTGATGGTCAAGTGGAAGGCGGTTTTGATTTTGTCCGAAAATTGCGAGATGGCAGCCTCCTTGTTAAAGTACAATTTAAATCTCAGATTAAGGATTTGCTTAAACTGACGCAAATTCATGACATCAGCGTAAAAGTAACTATTCCTGTTGGCCCAAATACCTGTAAGGGAGTAATCTTTCACAGGGATTTGAGGACAATGGAAGAAAGTGAAATTCTTGATGCCATGAAAGACCAGAGCGTAGTAGACGTAAATTGTATGTCAAAGAAAGATGGGAATGTGCGAACAAAGACCGGATTGTGTTTCTTGACTTTTTCTTCACCAAAAATTCCTAGTACAGTTAAAATCGGATATGAGATTGTTCAAGTAAGACCTTATATTCAAAAGCCAATGCGGTGTAATAGATGCCAAAAATTTGGACACACTTCATTAAGATGCATGGATAAGGACAGTAACAAATTCACTTGCGGTAAATGTACTGGAGATCACGATACCACTGAATGCACGGAAAAGACACTCAAGTGTGCTAACTGTGGAGGTCCCCATCAGTCAGGCTCTGCTGATTGCAGTAGCCTGAAGAAGGAGACTGAGACATTAGCATACATGAGAGAGCACGAAGTTAGCTACCGTGAGGCCAAAAAGAAAGTGGAAGGTTTGACAAGCAAACCCAATACTTCTTACGCCTCAGCAGTAACTAACAATGTTTCCAGTGCAATCAGTGTTAGTCAGCAGCTCGCAGTTAAAGACAAGGAAATTTCCGATTTGAAAGAAACAGTAAAGGACTTGATGAATCAGATTAAAGAATTGAATAAGACAATTAAAGAAATTGCTGAATCAACCCAGCAAAAACAGCATCTTAAGGAGGTCGATACCAAATCACAATCCGGATCGCACCTTCTAGTCCAGGCGACCCCCACTAGAACTTCGTCTGGTGGTAGTTCTGCTCGTAAGAGCAGATCATCCTCCGCCGGGCGTCTCTCTGGTGGAGGGGAGCAGGCCATGGAGACTACTGTCTCCAAAAATTCCCGAGAGAGGCCCTCGGGAAGCGAGGGAGAGGAGGAGGCGCCTCCCTCCCAAAAAAAGAAAATAAAAACCACCGGACACGGCACTTCCAAACCCCATAAAACGTAATCCACGCGTATACCATTATACAATGGAACTGTCGAAGTCTTAGATCAAAATTAAACTCTCTTAGATTATTAGCCTCGTCCTATGCTCCCGATATTATCGTACTACAAGAAAGCCATTTAAATGACCAAGTCTCTGACGAGGTCGTATCGCTAAGAAACTACCATCTTTGTAGAAAAGACCGAGAGGGAAGGGGTGGAGGCGGAGTCGCCATGTACATCCACCAGAATCTCCCTTTCATTGAAGTGACGATTAATTCTACTTTGGAACACGTCGCATGCAAAGTAAAATTCAATAACACGTATCTGACTATATGCTCAGCTTACTGTCCACCTGATAAAAGGTTAATATATGATGAGCTTTTTGCTATTCAGGACAGTCTGCCAAACAATAAATTAATTCTAGGTGATTTTAATGCTCGTCATACATCATGGGGTTCCCTGCGGGTGAATGGTAGAGGTGAGCAAGTAGTTAAGTTGATCAACGACTGATCTGGTTCTTCTAAATGATGGTAGTCCAACGCGAATAGACGATAATAGCGGTAATTTGAGCTTTATTGACCTATCACTGGTTTCCTCAACACTAGCAGCCAAGTGCCTGTGGCACACCATTGACGACTCGTTGGGAAGCGATCACCTTCCTATTTGTATTCAATATTCATGCGACACCACGAGGACGCCTTCAGCACCCAAATTTAACGTAAAAAGAGCAGATTGGGTCGCCTTCACAAGGAGCGTCAAGCTCGAAGTAGTTGGAGAAACCATTGATGATAAAGTAAACAATGTTCAAAATTGTATTATAAATGCAGCAATGGCAACCATACCTAAGACTTCGACAGATAGCGTTAAGCATAGAGTTCCATGGTGGACACCAGATTGCCGCAGGGCGCTATGTGAACGAAATAGGGCCTACAGGCTTTTCCATAATAATATTACCAACGAGAACTTTCGCAATTACAAACAAGCGAGAGCTAGGGCTCGTAGAACAATTAGACAAGCCAAGAGAGACTCCTGGCGAAGCTTTGTCTCTACAATAAATAGTAACACCAAGTTATCAGAGGTTTGGTCCACAGTCAATAGAATTAATAGAAAAAGAACATCAACTAAAATAAGAAACATCATTCATGAGGGAAGAAATTATGATGAACCTAGAGACATTGCTAACACAATCGCCAGGCAGTTCTCCTATACAAGCAGCTCGGAAAACTACAACCCTGCATTCCTGACCACCAAGGAAGCAGCCGAGCTGCAACCAATTCACTTTGCCACAGGAGATAATTTTGATTACAATAAAGATCTAACTATGAATGAGCTTGTCCGAGCCCTAGAAGCCTGTAGAGGAACATCCCCAGGCCCCGATGAGATTCGATATGAGATGATAAAGCATCTTAATCATGATGACATGATTAAGTTGCTAGAAGTGTACAATGATATTTGGAAAAGCCAGACTTTTCCAAATTCATGGCACTTCGCCCACATCATTCCCATATTGAAAGGAGGGGGAAATCCCAGATCCGCCATCTCTTACCGCCCAATTGCGTTGACAAGTTGCTTATGCAAGGTCATGGAAAGAATTGTTAATAGTAGGCTATTGCATTTTTTAAATACCAGAAATTTACTAGTTGACGAGCAGTGCGGCTTCCGAAAGGGACGTCAAACTCTCGATCAGCTAGTAAAACTGGAAAGTCACATTCATGAGGCATTTGCCAAAAAGCATTTTTTGATATCAGTATTTTTAGACATAGAAAAAGCCTACGACATGACTTGGCGACATGGCCTACTCAGAAAACTTTATGCTTTCGGATTACGTGGAAACTTGCCTTGTTTTATCCAAAATTTCATTTCTGACAGAACGTTTTCTGTCAAATTGTTTTCTGACAACGTCACTTTCTCGGACATTTTTGTCCAGGCAAACGGGGTCCCACAAGGAAGTGTCTTGTCTCCCACATTATTTTTATGTATAATAAATGACATTTTACCATCTCCTCCTCGGAATCTTAAATACTCACTGTACGCCGATGATTGTGCATTATGGCACTCCAGCAATAATGCAGAGTTCTCGGCAAATCAGATCCAATTGGCACTGGATATGATTCATAACTGGGGCCTTCAGTGGGGTTTTAAGTTTTCCATTAGAAAGAGTATTGGAGTGGTTTTTACACATAGGAGAAAGCCCAACATCAGGCTAACTCTAGACAACCACCCAATACCTATTCAAAATTCAGCTAGATTTCTTGGACTACTTTTTGATAGTAGATTAAATTGGAAAGACCACATTGGTCAGTTAAAGAATAAATGTCAAAAAGCACTCAATTTATTAAAGTGCATTTCTGGACACAAATGGGGAGCTGATAGAAAGTCTTTACTGATGTTATATAAATCCCTGATTAGATCTAAAGTAGATTATGGGTCAATCGTGTATGGCTCGGCAACGAGCTCAACTCTGAAAGGTTTGAATGTTGTGCAGAATGCGTGTTTACGAGTCTGTCTTGGAGCCCTTATGTGCACTCGCACTGAGCGCCTAGAGGTAGAGTCGGGAGTACCTCCCCTCCGTCTTAGACGCGGCCAGCTTGCGCTGACTTATGCCGCAAAGGTAGCCAGGCAGCCCCATCATCCTAACAAGGATGTTTTGCGCCGGCAGTTAGGGCCCCAGCAACGCGGCGGGAAGCCGCTGGGCAATAGACTCCATGACCTCACAGATAAAGTCGGTATAGATCTCTCTACCATCGATACCCTGGTTCAATCAAATATAGCACCGTGGGAGACACCCAATTTTTCTACCATTGTAGACTGGCTACCATCAGCCAAAGCCACGGTGTCGGAGGTGGAGGTACGCCAGAGGTTCAGAGAGATCTTAATTAAACATCTTTCCTTTTTTCATTTATATACCGACGGGTCCAAGACAGACGAGTGTGTGGGAGCGGGTGTATGGTCGACTGAATGTCAGTTGAGATTTCGATTGCCGAATCATACATCGATCTTTCTTGCTGAACTTTTTGCAATAGATAAAGCTTTAGATTTTGCCCTATCGACGACCCACGATAGAATAGTCATTTTTTCAGACTCGTTAAGTTCAATTAAAGCCATTAAATCACTAGAAACCACCTATAATGAAATACAGGGTAATATCATTCGTAAATTGCATAGTGCCAATAAATCAATCAAACTGATATGGGTACCTGGACACTCGGGTATCCATGGAAATGAACAGGCTGACAAACTAGCCGGGTCGACTGAAGATCTGGAGCCTGGTATTATCCGCACAGATCTCAGGTGTTTTGTCTCTTTTATAAAAGCAAAAATCCATCTCCTGTGGCAGAGTGAGTGGACCGACCTCACAATACACAAGACCAAAGAAGAAATCATAATGTGGGACACAGCCCACAGGAAATATAGAAGGGAGGAGGTGGTGTTGGCCTGACTTAGGGTCAATGCCACACGACTGACACACCTCACTCCCTATATAGAAAAAAACTTCCCTCCAAAGTGTGACCATTGCAACCACCACTTGACAATAGCACACATTTTAATATCCTGCAACCAATATAATAACCAAAGACAAAAAATAAAAAATTATTTACAGATTAAAAATATTGAACTAAATATAAAAAATCTACTTTCTAATAATGAAAGAATAATAAGTAAAGTAATCACTTTTCTAAAGGAGACAAAACTTTATGACCTTATATAGATTGATAAAATAAAATGGAATCATTGGCTTAATAACCTTGGCCTGTGCCGCTGGTTGATAGCCAATAAATCCAACAAGCAAGCAAGCAAGCAAGCAAGGATCAGACACGCACTCGTGTATGAGACTCTTAATGCCTCACACCCTGATTTTTGTAAAAACGCAGCAGCAATAAATCATAAGTCTTGTGACACAGGAGCTACCCTGGTTTCGGGGCCTCTTGTCTTGCTTGGCATTATTGTTTCTGTGTTTTCGTAGCGTAAATTAGTCGAGTAAACGCTGGTTTCAGACTTTTTTGCACTTCTAGTGCCTTGCCTGCACCTTCAGTGCTTTGTTTTGAAGGTAGCACGAGCCTACAGTAGAGTAGTCAGCCCCCACCCCAGACCCGCAGCTCTCTTCTACCTCAGGGTAGCCCTTACGGGCTGTGACCCCTGGGTAGGGAGGCCCAGTAGTCTGGGGCGTCCTTTGGGCGCAACTTTTCTCTCCTCCTAAATTTTTCCATATTTCTGTGTGACTTTCCTGAGCCTACAGGAGTCTCCTTGTGAGCTCCTGTATTCGCTTGGGGGGTGGGCACCAACTTACCGTCCCTCGCACTAGGCAGGTTCGGCGGTTGGAAGGTGTCTTACATACAACTCCGATCCCTTAGTTGGTACTGGAGAACGCAACCAGGCTTCCACTAAGGGGGGGTGAGGACGATTAACTGAAAGACTTGTTTTATTTTATCCTCTCTTAGCTATTGGGATTAGGTTGATCCAACAGTTAAGGGAAAAGGTAGTCCCCTCAGGACAACGGGCTTTGGCCCAGGGTTCGGACCTGGTCCGATACCCAGTATGATTGACTCCCCGGCTACCCTTCCTCCTCCCCAAGGAGGAGGGGCGACTCAGAACCATTCTAAGACCACTTTGACCAGTAATGGAACCCCGACCAATGACCGACCCAGACGACACATTAATATCCCTCCCCAGAACGCAAGGTGCGTTAACATCCGTTGCATGAAAGAAAATCAATCCTTGCAGAATGTCAACCCCTTTATCATTAAGAAGGTCCTTGATGGTCAAGTGGGAGGCAGTTTTGATTTTGTCCGAAAGTTGCGAGATGGTAGCCTCCTTGTGAAAGTGCAATTTAAGTCTCAGGTTAATGATTTACTTAAGCTGACGCAGATTCATGACATTACAGTAAAAGTAACTATTCCTGTTGTCCCAAATACCTGTAAGGGAGTAATCTTTCACAGGGATTTGAAGACAATGGAAGAAAGCGAAATTCTTGATGCCATGAATGACCAAAACGTTGTAGACGTAAATTGCATGACCAAGAAAGATGGGAATGTGTTTCTTGACCTTTGTTTCAAATAAAATTCCAAGTACTGTCAAAATCGGATATGAGATTGTTCAAGTACGACCTTACATTCAAAAGCCAATGCGGTGTAATAGATGCCAAAAATTTGGACACACCTCATTAAGATGCAATGATAAGGACACTAACAAATTCACTTGCGGTAAATGTACTGGAGAACACGATACCACTGAATGCACGGAAAAGACACTCAAGTGTGCTAACTGTGGAGGTCCCCATCAGTCAGGCTCTGCTGAATGCAGTAGCCTGAAGAAGGAGACTGAGACATTAGCATACATGAGAGAACATGATGTTAGCTACCGTGAGGCCAAGAAGAAAGTGGAAGGTTTGACAAGCAAACCCAATACTTCTTACGCCTCAGCAGTAACTAACACTGTTTCCAGTGCAAGCAGTGTTAATTAGCAGCTCGCAGTTAAGGACCAGGAAATTTCCGAATTGAAAGAAACGGTAAAGGACTTAATGAATCAGATTAAAGAATTAAATAAGACAATTAAAGAAATTGCTGAATCAACCCAGCAAAAACAGCATCTTAAGGAGGTCGATACCAAATCACAATCCGGATCGCACCTTCTAGTCCAGGCGACCCCTACTAGAACTTCGTCTGGTGGTAGTTCTGCTCGTAAGAGCAGATCATCCTCCGCCGGGCGTCTCTCTGGTGGAGGGGAGCAGGCCATGGAGACTACTGTCTCCAAAAATTCCCGAGAGAGGCCCTCGGGAAGCGAGGGAGAGGAGGAGGCGCCTCCCTCCCAAAAAAAGAAAATAAAAACCGGCGGACACGGCACTTCCAAACCCCATAAAACGTAATCCACGCGTATACCATTATACAATGGAACTGTCGAAGTCTTAGATCAAAATTAAACTCTCTTAGATTATTAGCCTCGTCCTATGCTCCCGATATTATCGTACTACAAGAAAGCCATTTAAATGACCAAGTCTCTGACGAGGTCGTATCGCTAAGAAACTACCATCTTTGTAGAAAAGACCGAGAGGGAAGGGGTGGAGGCGGAGTCGCCATGTACATCCACCAGAATCTCCCTTTCATTGAAGTGACGATTAATTCTACTTTGGAACACGTCGCATGCAAAGTAAAATTCAATAACACGTATCTGACTATATGCTCAGCTTACTGTCCACCTGATAAAAGGTTAATTTATGATGAGCTTTTTGCTATTCAGGACAGTCTGCCAAACAATAAATTAATTCTAGGAGATTTTAATGCTCGTCATACATCATGGGGTTCCCTGCGGGTGAATGGTAGATGTGAGCAAGTAGTTAAGTTGATCAACGACTCTGATCTGGTTCTTCTAAATGATGGTAGTCCAACGCGAATAGACGATAATACCGGTAATTTGAGCTTTATTGACCTATCACTGGTTTCCTCAACACTAGCAGCCAAGTGCCTGTGGCACACCATTGACGACTCGTTGGGAAGCGATCACCTTCCTATTTGTATTCAATATTCATGCGACACCACGAGGACGCCTTCAGCACCCAAATTTAACGTAAAAAGAGCAGATTGGGTCGCCTTCACAAGGAGCGTCAAGCTCGAAGTTGTTGGAGAAACCATTGATGATAAAGTAAACAATGTTCAAAATTGTATTATAAATGCAGCAATGGCAACCATCCCTAAGACTTCGACAGATAGCGTTAAGCATAGAGTTCCATGGTGGACACCAGATTGCCGCAGGGCGCTATGTGAACGAAATAGGGCCTACAAGCTTTTCCATAATAATATTACCAACGAGAACTTTCGCAATTACAAACAAGCGAGAGCTAGGGCTCGTAGAACAATCAGACAAGCCAAAAGAGACTCCTGGCGAAGCTTTGTCTCTACAATTAATAGTAACACCAAGTTATCAGAGGTTTGGTCCACAGTAAATAGAATAAATAGAAAAAAATCATCAATAAAAATCAGAAACATCTTGCATGAGGGAAGAAATTATGATTCACCTAGAGACATTGCTAACACAATCGCCAGGCAGTTCTCTTATACAAGCAGCTCGGAAAACTACAACCCTGCATTCCTGACCACCAAGGAAGCATCCGAGCTGCAACCAATTCACTTTGCCACAGGAGATAATTTTGATTACAATAAAGATCTAATAATGAATGAGCTTGTCCGAGCCCTAGAAGCCTGTAGAGGAACATCCCCAGGCCCCGATGAGATTCGATATGAGATGATAAAGCATCTTAATCATGATGACATGATTAAGTTGCTAGAAGTGTACAATGATATTTGGAAAAGCCAGACTTTTCCAAATTCATGTCACTTCGCCCACATCATTCCCATATTGAAAGCAGGGGGAAATCCCAGATCCGCCATCTCTTACCGCCCAATTGCGTTGACAAGTTGCTTATGCAAGGTCATGGAAAGAATTGTTAATAGTAGGCTATTGCATTTTTTAAATACCAGGAATTTACTAGTTGACGAGCAGTGCGGCTTCCGAAAGGGACGTCAAACTCTCGATCAGCTAGTAAAACTGGAAAGTCATATTCATGAGGCATTTGCCAAAAAGCATTTTTTGATATCAGTATTTTTAGACAGAAAAAGCCTACGACATGACATGGCGACATGGCCTACTCAGAAAACTTTATGCTTTCGGATTATGTGGAAACTTGCCTTGTTTCATCCAAAATTTCATTTCTGACAGAACGTTTTCTGTCAAATTATTTTCTGACAATGTCACTTTCTCGGACATTTTTGTCCAGGCAAACGGGGTCCCACAAGGAAGTGTCTTGTCTCCAACATTATTTTTATGTATGATAAATGACATTTTACCATCTCCCCCTCGGAATCTTAAATACTCACTGTACGCCGATGATTGTGCATTATGGCACTCTAGCAATAATGCAGAGTTCTCGGCAAATCAGATCCAATTGGCACTGGATATGATTCATAACTGGGGCCTCCAGTGGGGTTTTAAGTTTTCCATAAGAAAGAGTATTGGCGTGGTCTTTACCCATAGGAGAAAGCCCAACATCAGGCTAACTCTAGACAACCATCCAATACCTATTCAAAATTCAGCTAGATTTCTTGGTCTACTCTTTGATAGTAGATTGAATTGGAAAGACCACATTGGTCAATTAAAGAATAAATGTCAAAAAGCACTCAATTTATTAAAGTGAATTTCTGGACACAAATGGGGAGCTGATAGAAAGTCTTTACTGATGTTATATAAATCTCTGATTAGATCTAAAGTAGATTATGGGTCAATCGTGTATGGCTCGGCAACGAGCTCAACTCTGAAAGGTTTGAATGTTGTGCAGAATGCGTGTTTACGCGTTTGTCTTGGAGCCCTTAAGTGCACTCGCACCGAGTGCCTAGAGGTAGAGTCGGGAGTACCTCCCCTCCGTCTTAGACGCGGCCAGCTTGCGCTGATTTATGCCGCCAAAATAGGGATGTTTTGCGCCGGCAGTTAGGGCCACAACACCGCGGCGGAAAGCCGCTGTGCAATAGACTCCATGACCTCACAGATAAAGTCGGTATAGATCTCTCTACCATCGATACCCTGGTTCAGTCAAATATAGCACCGTGGGAGACCCTCAATTTCACCACCGTTTTAGACTGGCTACCATCAGCCAAAGCCACGGCGCCGGAGGTGGAGGTACGCCAGCGGTTCAGAGAGATCCTAATTAAACATTATTCCATTTTTCATTTATATACCGACGGGTCCAAGACAGACGAGTGTGTGGGAGCGGGTGTATGGTCGACTGAATGCCAGTTGAGATTCAGATTGCCGAATCATACATTGATCTTTCTTGCTGAACTTTTTGCAATTGATAAAGCTTTAGATTTTGCCCTATCGACGACCCACGATAGAAGTCATTTTTTCAGACTCACTAAGTTCACTTAAAGCAATTAAATCCTTAGAAACCACCAAAAATGAAATACAGGATAATATCATTCGTAAAATGCATAGTGCCAATAAATCAGTCAAGCTGATATGGGTACCTGGACATTTGAGTATCCATGGCAATGAACAGGCTGACAAACTAGCCGGGTCAATTGGTGATCTGGAGCCTGGTATTATCCGCACAGATCAGGTGTTTTGTCTCTTTTATAAAAGCAAAAATCCATCTCCTGTGGCAGAGTGAGTGGACCGACCTCACAATAAACTACAAAAACAAAGCAGAAATAAAAATTTGGGACACAGCCCACAGAAAAAAATAGAAGAGAGGTGGTGGTAGCCCGACTCAGGGTTAACGCCACACGCTATACCCACCTGACTCCTTATATGGAAAAAAGTTTCCCTCCACAGTGTGGCATGTGCAATAGAATTCTATCAATATCACACATCCTGACAACATGCCACCAATACATAAACCAAAGACAAAAAATAACAAATTATTTACAAATTAAAAACATAGATTGTAATATTAAAAATTTACTATCTGACAATGAAAAAATAATTAGTAAAGTAATCACTTTTCTAAAGGAGACAAAACTTTATGACCTTCTATAGATTGATAAGATAAAATGGGATCATTGGCTTAATGACCTTGGCATGTGCCGCTGGTTGATAGCAGCAGATGGCCTCTTGCAGATGAGCCCCTAGCTCGGCAACAGCACTGCTCACAACCTGTACCCTTTTGGCACTTGTTGTCTTTTTGGAATTTTATTGTTATTTTAAAGGTTTGCGGCCATAGTTGAATCATGGCCAGCCAAAAGGAATTCTTGAGTATGGAAGGAGGAGAAACCTTTCTTTTGTTGGAATAAATAATAAACTAATGATCGGAACTTTCTTTTATATCTTTCGAGACACCATCTGTAATAATAACAACTTGTAATGCTTGCCTGACTCTAGCTACACCTGCTCGGCAATGTCCTGTGTAGGAACTCTATTTCTTTCCACATACAAACTGACATACACTCATACACATAAATAACATACATTTTACACGTCTTCTACTGTCTTGCACATACACGGGTGCTGATCCCTTATCAGCTGGTGGCAGCCTACCCCTACACAGGACTTAAGGATTCACGTTACAATAGATTCAATCGGGAATTTACTTTGAGGGGGCAAGGGGAATATCTCGGTGAATCACTACACTGGGACCTGCTACTACATTCACCACCCTGGATGCAGAAGCTGCTAACTGGGCTATCGAAGTTGAACCATCTGACAGACCAAAGACTGCATTTTCAGACGGTTATCATCTTTTTCAGTTCTGTTGGCTCCCCTTTGGTTTAGCTACAGCACCTTTGACCTTTCAATGCACCATGAATGTTCTCCTGATACCAGTACTTGGACGCCACACCCTATGTTCTCTCGACGATATTGTGGTCTATAGGAGAGACTCTTCGACTTCTAAAAGCTGCTGGACTGAAACTCAACATGGAGAAGTGTAACTTTGCAGCTACCAACATAAACTTCATAGGATATACAATCATTCTCAATGGAGTACTTCCCAACCAAGAAAAGGTAGCTGCCATTGCCAAGACTCCAGCACCTCGCACTGTCAGGGATGTGTGGCGTTTCTTAGGATGCACAGGCTTTTTCAGAAAACATGTTCCTTTAATGCTGCCATATCGACACCCTTACACTTGCTCCTTAAGAAGACCCAGAAATGGACTTGGGGACCAGAGCAACCGGCGGCCTTCGAAGAGCTGAAGCAGAGGTTGATGTCCGCCCCAGTCCTATGGCAACCAGACTTTGAACGCAAGTTTGAGCTCCATACTGATGCTTCTTCTATTGCTCTAGGGGCATGTCTTATGCAAAGGGCAGATGATAACTCGCCCCATGCAATAGCCTACTACAGCCGGAAGCTGAGGGATGCTGAAAGAAAATACTCAGCCATTGATTTGTATAACAGGCACTTTGTCATATGCACAGATCATCCCCCTCTAGTTCATGTGTTTTCCAAGAAGACAAAATCACCCAGGATGACATGATACGCACATGAGCTGTCGTTCCTTGATTTCAGTATATGCTACAAAGAAAGTCTGACTAATTATGTGCCTGATCTGCTCTCAAGAAATGTGGCTGTACTTGAGTTGGATCAAATGCCATAGGAGTAGACTGCCAGAATCACTGACCTATCATCAGACACTTTGGCTGAACAGCAAGAGAAGATTGGCAGCTCGCAGACCTTAGAAGGTACTTAATTAGTGGTATGGTACCAAAGAAGAAATGGCTTCTCTCATTGGAGGAGTTTGAGGTCAAAGAAGGGGTCATATATCGCCTGAGGCACCTTCCTGATCAGATATTACATCAGCTGGTAGTTCCTAAGAGCCTAAAGAACTCAGCTTTAAAGGCAGCTCATCTACCACCAAAAGCATCTCATCCGGGTATTCACAGAACACATGAAAATGCAAAATCTATGTTCTACTGGGTAAATATGTTCAGTGATTGCAAAGTATACGTAGAACACTGCCATGTTTGCCAGCAAACAAGAGGGACTCTCCAAGCTGTTCCACTTGGTGGTGCTCCACTAGAGCGTGTATCAATGGATATCTTTGACCTAGGCCAGTTAATTCCTGTTCGTTATGGGCTGAGTATTATAGATCAACATTCACGCTATCGTAGTGCAACTGCAACCACTATTCACCGAGTCTTTGTGGACCATTGGGTGACACTGTTTGGACCTCCAAGGGCTATTCAAACTGATAATGGGTCCCAATTCACTTGTCGCCTCTTCAATGAGCTGTGCCAGATGATGTGAACATCTCATCATTATACAATCCGGTATCACCCTCAAGCTAATGGGTTAGTGGAGCGCACTAACAGGGTTATAAAGAGTGCCTTAACTGCATTGGTTGGCCAGCGACCACGTGTCTGGCACCAGTTTGTCCCAGAATTACGCTTGCAGGTGAATTCAGCCATCCACCAATCAACCCAAGAACAACCACTATATCTTCTAACAGGTCGGCATGCAAATTTTGCTGTTGGGCTATCAAACCAGGCTGTCTTTGCAGAGAAAAGATGTCTCCAGGAACGTTTAAGGGAAGCTCGAGAAACTGCAGTCACTGCTTCAAGAGAGACAAGATGAACCTATGAATGATACTACAACCGTTGCAAACGAGAGCGTCTCTTCCTTACCGTGGGATCCTTAGTTTGGTACATTGACCACGGACGGCATACACCCCTCACGGGCCGATGGAAAGGTCCCGCCAGAGTTGTTACCCAATTAGGCCCGCTGGTATTCGAGGTCAGAGACATCCACACTGGTGTCCAACGACGAGCTCATTTAAGTCATTTGAAGCCTTTCAAGTTGTCAGCTGAGCTCTCCTACTCTTCTGAAGAATCAGACTCCGATCCAGAAGATCCAGGTGATTGCAATGGACTAGAAGTTCCTGCTCCGAGTAGTACCCTTACTTGGAGCACACAGTAGTTTTCCAGATATGGTGTACAGTAACGAGGAATCATAGCA
>NW_028234417.1:17704157-17709157 GCF_977035675.1 Penaeus japonicus
AACACACAACAACACCACACCCAACAACACACACACACACACACACACATCCATACACACACACACAAACACCCAACAACTCACACACCTAAACACCCCTACATAAACACACCCCAAACACACACACACCACACACCCACAACACACCACACACACACAAACACACCCAACCCCCCACACACAAAAACCCCACCACCCCACACACCACACACACACACACACACACAGACACACACACAACACCACACACACACACCACAACACACACATCACACACACACACCCCAACCCAACACAACACCCCACACACACAAAAAACCACAAACCACCCACCCACACACAACCCACACCAGCACACAACACACACACACACACACCCAACACCCACACACACACACTACCTTACATACAAAAACACACACACACACACACACACACACACTCAACACAACCCAAACACAAACCCCCACAAAAAACAACCCCCCCCCCCCCCACCCCCCCCCCCAACCCCCCCCCCACCCCCACAAACCCAAAAAAAAACCAACACAACCAACACACAACCCACCACAACAAAAAAAACAACACACCCACAAAACACACCACAAAACCCCACAACACAAAACCACACACCCACAATACAAAAACACACACAAAACTAACACCCCAAAAACTAACACACACAAACCAACTCCACCCACCACACCAACCATCCAAGACCAACAACCCACCCCCAAATCAACCACACAAAACCCCCACACACACACACAACAACACAACAAATTATAAACATTATTGTGACCATGTTTTTATTGAGTTCCTAATCCATAAAATTTGTATCCGTATCATATTTTAACGATCATCCATATCATCTTTGTTCTTTTTATTGTTATCATTTATTATTGTAGTTGCTAATTAAAATCATTATCAGTATTTCATTTACCATCAGTATTGTACTTGCTTTCAGATAAAGAAGTCCTCTTACTACGGGTTCGGGGCTGGTAGAGAGCCTTTCATCAGGGCAGGGTGTCGTGTGAATGCCTGTACCATAACTCGCAATCGGTCCCTGTTTACGCACGACCAGCTGGACGCCGTCGTCTGGCACGCCCGCTCGAAGGACCTGTCGCTGCCTACCGAAAGGTCAAAGGGCCTGTTTATTTTACCCTGTGCTTTTGCGTACACACACAAACACTCACTCACATACACACGTGGTAATAAATACACTCATACACGCAAACATATCCACACACATAGAGTACGCGCATACAGATTTGACGTTCTATTATGGGCAGGATCCGCTGCTCCATTAATCGCCGTGACGGTACACACAATATCGATTGGTCATTACTGACGCTCACAATATCGATAGATCATTGCTGACGCACACAATATCGATTGGTCATTGCTGACGCACACAATATCGATAGATCATTTTTGATATGGGGGGTGCCGCACACCAACACAATTATACGATTGGTCATTTGCTGACGCACACAATTCGATTAGATCCATTGCTGAACGCACAACAATAACGTATTGTAAATTGCTGCACGCACACAATATCGATAGATCATTGCTGACGACACAATATCGAATTTGGTCATAGGCTATGCTGACGCTACACAATATCGATATCGATCATTGCTGACGCACACAATATCGATTGGTCATTTGCTGGTGACGCTCCACTACAAATATCGATAAGATAGAATCATTTTGACGCACACAATATCGATTGGTCATTGCTGACGCACACAATATCGATTGGTCATTGCTGACGCTCACAATATCGATTGGTCATTGCTGACGCACACAATATCGATAGATCATTGCTGACGCTCACAATATCGATTGGTCATTGCTGGCGCACACAATATCGATATTGGTCAATTTGCTGACGCACAGCAATATCTGATAGATATTACTGGAACGCACACAATAATTCGATTTTGTCATTGCTGACGTCACAATATCGATTGGTCATTACTGACGGCTACACAATATCGATTGGGTCATTACTGACGCTCAACCAAAATCGATTAGATCATTTGCGACCGCTCCACAATATCGATTGGTCATTGCTGACGCTCACAATATCGATAGATCATTACTGACGCACACAATATCGATTGGTCATTGCTGACGCTCACAATATCGATTGGTCATTACTGACGCTCACAATATCGATTGGTCATTACTGACGCTCACAATATCGATAGATCATTGCTGACGCACACAATATCGATTGGTCATTGCTGACGCTCACAATATCGATAGATCATTGCTGACGCACACAATATCGATTGGTCATTGCTGACGCTCACAATATCGATTGGTCATTGCTGACGCTCACAATATCGATTGGTCATTGCTGACGCTCACAATATCGATAGATCATTGCTGACGCACACAATATCGATAGATCATTGCTGACGCACACAATATCGATAGATCATTGCTGACGCACACAATATCGATTGGTCATTGCTGACGCTCACAATATCGATTGGTCATTGCTGACGCACACAATATCGATTGGTCATTGCTGACGCTCACAATATCGATTGGTCATTGCTGGCGCACACAATATCGATTGGTCATTGCTGACGCACACAATATCGATTGGTCATTGCTGACGCTCACAATATCGATAGATCATTGCTGACGCACACAATATCGATTGGTCATTGCTGACGCACACAATATCGATAGATCATTGCTGACGCACACAATATCGATTGGTCATTGCTGACGCTCACAATATCGATTGGTCATTGCTGACGCACACAATATCGATTGGTCATTGCTGACGCTCACAATATCGATTGGTCATTGCTGGCGCACACAATATCGATAGATCATTGCTGACGCTCACAATATCGATTGGTCATTGCTGGCGCACACAATATCGATTGGTCATTGCTGACGCTCACAATATCGATAGATCATTACTGACGCACACAATATCGATTGGTCATTACTGACGCTCACAATATCGATTGGTCATTGCTGACGCTCACAATATCGATTGGTCATTGCTGACGCTCACAATATCGATTGGTCATTGCTGACGCTCACAATATCGATTGGTCATTGCTGACGCTCACAATATCGATTGGTCATTGCTGACGCACACAATATCGATTGGTCATTGCTGACGCTCACAATATCGATTGGTCATTGCTGACGCACACAATATCGATTGGTCATTGCTGACGCACACAATATCGATTGGTCATTGCTGACGCTCACAATATCGATTGGTCATTGCTGACGCACACAATATCGATAGATCATTGCTGACGCACACAATATCGATTGGTCATTACTGACGCTCACAATATCGATTGGTCATTGCTGACGCACACAATATCGATTGGTCATTGCTGGCGCACACAATATCGATTGGTCATTGCTGACGCTCACAATATCGATTGGTCATTGCTGACGCACACAATATCGATTGGTCATTGCTGACGCTCACAATATCGATTGGTCATTGCTGACGCACACAATATCGATTTTTTTGTCACAACACATCAATATTTTTGTTGCTCAATTTTACAGTTTCAGATTTTTGCCCAAAGTTACTTTCAAACCCTTTCAGAAATTTATATCATCATCCAAATTTGCCCCCCATAACTGTTAAGTATTGTAATCACGTACTGTACCTTTCTTTTTTTATTTCCTCTCTCTCTCTCTCTCTCTCTCTCTCTCTCTCTCTCTCTCTCTCTCTCTCTCTCTCTCTCTCTCTCTCTCTCTCTCTCAGCCGTCTGGTAGTGCAATGGATAGCGCGCCGTGGTTGGCAGATCGAGCCCCGTCCATGCTCGTGAGTTTCCACTGTCGCCCGGCGAAAATACCCGCCGTTCCGTTGACTGGGCAACATTAAAACCGTGCCTGGGCAAACAAAATACGGTGGGTAATGCCCCCCCCCCCCCCCCCCCCCCCCCCCCCCCCCCTCCCCTCCTACTCACACAACACACTCTTTCTAACACTCTCCCTTCTCCTCTTTCTCACTACCCCTATCTCTCTCTTCTCTTTCTTTCTCTCTCCTCTTCTCCTCCCTTCTCTCTTTCTTCTCTCTTTCGACTCTCTCTCTCTCTCTCTCTCTCTCTCTCTCTCTCTCTCTCTCCCCCCCCTCTCTCTATCTCTCTCAGCCGTCTGGTAGTGCAATGGACCTCTAATCCCAGTGGTTGGCAGATTGAGCCCCGTCCGTGCTCGTGAGTTTCCACTGGTGTCTGGCGATTACCGCCGTGCCTGGGCAATACAGTGGCCAATGACCCTCCCCGCCCTTTCTCTCTCTCTCTCTCTCTCTCTCTGTTTCTCTCTTTCTTGAATTTTCCTTGCCTTTTCTGCACGTCCTGTCCTTCACATATTCATACTCCTTTAATTCATGCTAGAAAATCGAAGGTAATGATTTTCGTTATCAGGTCGCCTCACACCCGCTTCGTATTCATGATGATGGAGCCCCCTGGGCACATGCACACACCCCTCTGGAGATTAAGGAATGTATTCAACTGGACACTAACCTACAGGCACGACGCTGATATCACAATGCTGTAGGTTTTCCTCTTTCAACTCATCTGTTGTTCGTCTTTGTCTGCGGCTGTTGCTAATCCTTGTGTGTCTGTTTTCATGTTTGTATTTTTTCCGGATCCTCTTTTCAACCTGTTGGATACGGGACATACATATCATTTTTTATCACAAAACGGCTATCCAGTGCCATGCCAACTGCTCGGCACACCAGAGAAGTTTGATTTCAGAGAGAGGGAGCGTTTCACAACATATGTAAGACTTTCACGCACTCTTGCATTTTACTATATCATTTTGCTTAAATGTGCTATTAGCAGACTTTCCTTACATTGTAATCAACTGAAGTTGCAGAATAGAGTCCATATGAACTCATTACATATCCATATCAACTTTACACTTTTAGGGGAGGACAAAAAGTTATATATTTTTTTCGTTTTTCGTTGTTTTTGTAAACAAATACGAAATGAATA
>NW_028234417.1:17721657-17726657 GCF_977035675.1 Penaeus japonicus
ATCTACAAATTTTGTTTCATTTCAGATTGTTTTTACTAAATAATTGTGCTTAATCTACAGCCTTTGATAGGTATGCTCCAAACTAAGCAGCTGTTCAGAAAGGCATCTAGCCTTTGATTGGGAAGCATGTTAACTGGAAATTAATGTTGAAGTAGTGAGGTAGGGTAGTGCCAATAGGCGCAGGTCTACAGTACAGTATATTATACAGTATATACTTTACTTAAATGAGAACTGCATATATATTGAAATTTAAGCATTGTTAAGAATAATGTACAGTACAGTACACCTGTACTGGTACTACACCTCATTTTATAATATAGTAGCTGCTTAAAAGAATTATTTGCAGAATGTTTTTACTGTTCTTACTTACTCCTATCCATGTAATATGCTACATTACACTGCACTCTATTCTGCTGTTATTCCTTTGGTAGAGAGCAGTATGATAATGTGTGGATAATGTTTTACATAATCTTAGTGTTTTTACAGACTCGTCTTCCTCGCAAGGAAATACAATGATGATCAAATCAGCAGTGGAATGCACAATGAGAGATGGAGACGGGAAGTGATGTGGGAATGGATGAGAAGGATCAGGTTGAGGGGACGCGAGAAAAGGAGAGGGAGGGATGAATGAGGGCAAGGTTGTGAAGACGCGGGAAAATCAGAGGGAGATGCTGAATGGTGAGGGGATAAATGGGAAGGACAAGGTTATGGAGACAGAGAGGAACAGGGTGGATGATGAGGAGATGGAGGCAGGATGGGTGAAAGAGAAGTTGGGAAGCAAAGGAGGTACAATGAAAAATTGGAATGGAAAATGAAGAAAGATGCTGAGGTGATGAATGACTCTAGGATGGAGTCTCGTAAGGGAAACCACAAGACATGATGATAGAAACCGAAATAGTGGCGATGGTGCGCGGCGTCAAGGAGAATTAATTAATTTGCAACGGTGCCACATTTCTCCTGATTAGGCCATTCGGTTTATACAATATGACAGAAAGATAACTCGATAAATTGTAAGCAATGCCGAAAATAGAATAATTATTTCACTTACGCTTGCTAGTATGTTACATAATTATGAAGATAACATACATTTGAATGCTTCATTTTTATAATTACTCTAGAATAGTCATTGGCAGTGGTGCTCCGGCGGGCAAGGTCGAAATTATCAGACCTTCACTGTCCCCCTCTAGCCCCCCTAGTAACACTGATAACCTTCCAGATACCACTCGGTCGAGAATTTGTATTTTGGTCAAGGAACGACACATGGAGAAAGAGAGAGAATGAGAGAGAAAGGGAGGGAGGGAAAGAGAGAGAGTGAGAGAGAAAGGGAGGGAGGGAGGGAGGGAGGAGAGAGAGAGAGAGAGAGAGAGAGAGAGAGAGAGAGAGAGAGAGAGAGAGAGAGAGAGAGAGAGAGAGAGAGAGAGAGAGAGAGAGAGAGAGAGACAGGCAGGGAGAGAGAGAAAGAGAGAATCGTCAAGACGGTCGTCAGAGCTCTGTTTCAACTTTTTTCCATATTTTCACCCTGTTATAAATTCAGCTTCTGGATTATTTTTTGTATACTTATCTATAAATGTCCAAAGAAGCAAATGGTAACATTTGCTACGTACTGGACGACTTTAAAAATTGTACAAACAACGTCATATCAAAAAATTGAATAAACATCAAGTTCGTTGACATTTTACCGCTCGACCTCTCTCTCCCTCCCTCAGGTCGTAACGGTCGTTGTGACGGCCTTGATCAATTGTTTACACTTGATTGCTCTTTATACATATGTATCTCCTCTGCCGCAGAGTCTCATTTGTCCATGCAAGTTGATGTAATGAACCCTGCGGGTAAATCTTCAAAGGGGTCCATTTAGATGGATATGAATCAATGCTGGACAGGGTAAGGCAAAACTATCGTATAAAACATCTTTTCGATTTCTGTTTAGGGATAGGGAATAAGGCAGACTCTCTTCCTGCCACTGATAGGTATAGGATCAGTTTCCCGAAAGGGAAGTTTTCACGTCAACCTGCGAGTCCATCTTGGCAGCGAAATTCAATAGAACGAGGAGCTAGGTGGTTAAAACTCCAGGTCCTATGAGTACGTGAAACATAGGCAGAATTGAAATTTATTTATCGTCTGTAAGTGTTTATATTGCATAGAGTTACAATCTGTATAATTAATAATTATTGTATAATTGGTGCATTGTATGCCTACTTCATTCTGTGAATTATATAAGTTCATATATTCCTGTAATTTTGCTTATTCACGAATAAAAAAATAATAATAATAATATTTTGTATATATCATTTCGCTCTGCAATTATGTGTTTAAATCCTTGGATAAAGAGGATGACAAACAACAATAGTTATCACCAACACAAGATCGAACGGCCAAGAAATGCCTCATAGAGAATTGTCCTAATTCTTGTCACGTAAGATGTCTCAGGAAAGACACCAGCTACAACTGTGAGAAGACTGGACACCTCAGGGCTCTAACTGGGATAACTGATCCAGTTATATCATATGAACATGCAGCGGACTCTTTAATCCAAGAGGAAGCTGACGACCTAGAACCTCTTTCCAGAGAACAGCTCCAAACTCTAGTCAGGCAACTGCATTCGGAGTTAACATCTACGAAAGCACAGTTATCCCGCTTTCAATGAGAGATTTGCCAGAAAAACGAAGCATCATAGTAGATGCTATCTCCATCACTGACACACTCATCTCAACCCAGTCCAACACAAGTCAATTACTTGCATGGCTGGTGCCAACAAAATTGACCATGAATGGGAAAGACATTGAAGAGAATGAAGAACAATATATATGGTGGGCAGAAATTAAAGAGTGTGAATTCTGAAAGTGACGTATATAGACGCCCACAACATCAAATTAAAGGAAATCAGACTTCACGAAAGCAAACACACAATCAACACAGAGCGAAGCAGACTCATCACTTCAAAGCACAACAGGAACAGAGACGCAACACAAAACCAGGTACGACACGACTAGAACAACGTAATCAACATTCCAGGAACGAAGTGTCATCGTCAAGGACATCCTAAGGATCAGTGCCCAAAACAACAATTTTGAGATTATTGCAATAAAAGATACCACACCTCAGACCGTTGTCGTGAAAGAATCGCTGACATACGTAACCAAGATTTGATTAGCGCTGTCCGGCTCAGTGCACAGGAGACTTTTTCTGCAGTACAATCGGCCCAAATACATTAGTTTAATACCTGGCAACAGCAAGTTTTTCCTCAAGAACACGTTGATATATATTATCCCTACCAAAACTACAACAACACCTAATTACATCCCCACCATAGTGTGAAAGTACACCCACAAGCATACTTCCAAAATGTCGCCTAACAACAAAGACATGCAACGTAGCATGATCAAAATAATATCAGCAAATATAAGAGGCTTCCATATTAACGTAGGAGAACTCACCCACCAGTTTGTGATAAAAAATAATGCTGATATTGTCTTTGTTGTAGAAACATTTTTAGACGACAAAGTTGCCCATAACTATGCAAAGATTCCTGGCTTCTCGAACTGGGCAAGAAAAGATCGCAATACGCAGGGCGGTGGAGTAGCCCTATGTTAGAGAAAACCTTCAACTCCAGATAATCGACTGCGACATACCCAAAATTCTGGAGATATTGTTGTTTAAAATTATTGATGCACAAGGACACGGAACACTATGCCTTGGTTGTTACCGTCCTCCATCTCAAGGGCCAGTGTTCATAAACTTTATAATGGAAAACCTTTTTAGACTAATGACTTGCAATAACTGTCAGCATGTATTAGTCATCGGAGACCTGAATCAAAATAGAATACAAATTGCCTTCGACACCTTACTGGCGGCATATGACTTAAACAATCATGTATATTTCCCACCCGCCAATCAGGATCATCACTTGATCCGGTGGTAACTGATTTACCTCCACACTTAATAAGCTGCGCACCTTTGAGGTATGTTGGCTCCTCTGATCACTTGGCAGTATTGACCAAGATCAAGATGAAGAAGGTCAAGGAGGAGAATTGCACTTGCACATTATGGAAGTGGGATTCTGCAAATTGGACTGCCATAAAAACATCTCTGGCACGATTAAACTGGGACCATGTCGTCCAAGGAAGTGTCAACCACCAAGTCATAAGCTTTAATGAAACAGTAACGAGTTTAATTGAAGAGTTTGTGCCCCATACAACACAGACCACAAAACCATCCGACCAGCCATGGTTTGGACAGCGATGCAAAGAAGCATCTGAAAAAATATAAAGCTTGGCAAACCAACACACAGAAACAAGCTTTTAAATAAAAAATGCTACAAAGCACATGGAAAATACTCAGAAATAGGCTATTGCCATGTGGGAAAGAAACACAAAAAAGAAACTAGAAAAAGGGTGTATTAGCAGCAAACTATGGTGGAACATCATCAAAGATAAGCAAGGAGACCTAAGAGACAGTACTATTCCCCCACGCATGGCCCAGAATGGTAAAATGGCAATAAATACTGAAGACAAAATAAATCTTCTTGCTCAACATTTTGCAGACAAGATGAAACTTTCTAACAATCAACAACAAACAATAAAATTGCAACAAATGGCACGGGACGAAATGCCAACTATAAGGATATCTCAATCGGAAGTCTACAATATATTGATTGGACTTCACGAAAAGAAGGCTGTAAGGCCAGACGGGATTAGTCCTCGACTCCTTCGAAGATGTGCCAAGGAGATCTCGCTGCCACTTATCAGGATCTATAACAACTGCCTCTCAGCAAAAGAATGCCCACATATATGGAAAACCAGTAATGTTATTTCAATACACAAAAAAGGAAGCATGTCGGAAGTTAAAAATTATCGACCTGTGTCTTTGCTGTCATCAGTGAGCAAAGTCCTGGAAAAGATAATATCGTCCCGTGTAACGGACCACCTAAAACGGAATCACTTCTTGTACTCACATCAATTTGGATTCTGGAAACAACTAAAGTGTGGCATAGAGGGCTAGTA
>NW_028234417.1:17746657-17749157 GCF_977035675.1 Penaeus japonicus
GTGGTGCACGTGTCCCCATCTCCAGCGGTTGGCAGCTGGTCCGGCGTTGCAGGAGATACGGAACTAACCCCAACACCCCCCAGACGCCGATGGGGAAACCTCAAAAAGCTTAAACACGTTCATTCTCAACGTCGATTACTTGGTAAACGAAACGAACCAGTACCTAGGTCCTCTGCTCTGCTCGCCTCCTCTTGTCTCTGTTGCTCTTCGTCACGGGCGTTAGCACAGGGGCGAGCACCTTGCCCTTCGTCGCCGGCAGGAATCTCAGTCTGGCCATAGTCGTCTCGGTGTCGGACATGTTCAAGACCAAGGTTAGAGGGGAATAAAAAAACAAACTTCAAAGCATTTGCATTCATGTATTTTTCCATAACCTGCGTTTCCTCTCTTCTAGACTGCGTTTTATCATTTCGCCTGGTTGGTGGATCTCTATCTAGGAAGTGTATCATGAAAATCCTAATCACGAGTGTGTCGTTTCATCATTTTTCAATACAAAAAGAAAGTGAGGGAAGCGTCCAACATTATGTAGGAAACTGTTTTTTCCATAAGGTGCGGCTCTAACAGCCAACCAAAGTGACACCTGCAAAAACATATTGAATATCACTGCTCTATTCTGCTCTGCTCTTTATCATCTACTCACTAATTATGCCATTAGCTACATTTCGTGTTGTGTTCCCTATAAAAGTTTATGTTGTACCTTCTTCTCTATATCTGTTCTTTTGAACAATGTATTCAGTTTTGTTATGCAATTCTTTATCTGGTTTATTACTTTTATATCAGCTATCATCCTCTATAATACATTGACACTATATGTTGTCATATCATGTATTTCGTTGTTCATCAAATTCACAACTCAATATTTCAATATCCATATTACATTCACAGTTATAGTTCATATAATTTTTTGTATATACGGTGCAATACAATTACTAGCCACATTTATTTACTCATTTATCTATTCAAAATTCTTACTATGAACAGCATTTTATTTGCTACTCCATACAAAGTATAGTTTGATTTTTTCACATGATGGTTTTCCTTCATTCCGTTTTCATTATGTCTTCCCCTTTCCTCTATGTCTTGCCGTGGTGTGCTTTGGCCCTCGCCCACATTGGGGTCAGAGGGAGGAAGGGGACACGCTGTGTCGAAGGTGTCTGGCTCAAACTCAAACAGACAGACAAACAAGGCGCCCGCACTCACTCTCACACTCACACACACACACACACACACACACACACACACACACACACACACACACACACACAATCAAAAAATAGTAGAAACACACGCACACTTGTATAAAGAAAGATAAACACAAACTTACAACTACAGACACAAATGGCGTGTAAAACACTGGCCAATGGACAAAGAGCCAGTCATCTTTTAAGGCAATGGCCAGAACTGAAAATTACTCCGATGACTGATTTTAACGACAACCGCCTCGAGAGCCGCCGCCACATAATACATTCGAATTTCGGGAAAATATCGCGAAACCCTGATTACGTTACCTGAGGCACTCTTTCTCTCTAGGCCCTTCTCCAGAATATTATTTTTTCTCTCTGTGGTTCTTTCGGTTCATTCATTCTATCATCTTTCTTTTTTTTCCACACATTCATTCGTAACCTCGATCTGTCTTACTTGCATTTATCATCACTCCCTCTTTTTTTCTTGCCACTCTCATTCGGTCATTCTCTCGCTCTCTATTTCTCTCTTTCCCTCCTTTATTTCTTTTACTCATTCATTCTCTCTCTTTCTGTTTCTGTGAGCCAGGATTCGCTATCATTGGCTACCCATCTACTGAATTCTGTGGCTGAAAGTGATAAGATTTCCACTCTAAATTTTCTCTGTTGCAACCCAGCCTCTTCTGTTACATCTCTTTCATCATCTGTATAACAAATTTCACCCGAAAGATATGCGGATATATCAGTCGACTTCGTGTTGGACATCACTACAGCATCGGGCAATAGCCTGGTGTGACGTCATCAAGGCTTCCCGCGATTTTCTGGAATTCAAATTTGGTCCTGTGGCCTGGCGCACTTAACGGGCGATTTATGTCAAAACTATGTATCCTATTAAGTTTGTTTGTTGATGATAATTTTTAGATGTTTTCGAAAGCTATAATTCTATGAAATAGAAATGGGATTGGTCATCACCTTTTATATAAATTGGCGAATTAAAACGTAAATGTGTGTACACGTTATACGATTATTCTACATAATTAGTTATTACTAGATAATTAAGACGTACTTACACTAAAACGGCCATGCTAGTTATATATGATATGGTAGTTATGAATAAATATTTATTACTATTTGTGCAAGACATAGTTGCACATGAACAGTTATTTTAGTAATGCATGCTTCATAATTATACATATAGAGTAATCATTAGATAACACAGTTATGCATGAACTGTTATGCAAGTTACAAAGGAGAGGATGGTTTTAATGAATAGTTTTTTCCAGATACACATGACACAGTACTGTCAGTAAGATTTTTGGCAT
>NW_028234417.1:17759157-17764157 GCF_977035675.1 Penaeus japonicus
ACTAACCTTATCTGAGGTGATATTGTCCTCAGCTGTTGACCTTTTGTACAGAGTTACAGTTTTTTCAGCTTCCCTTTCCTTGATTCTTTCAAGTATGGCCTCGTGAAGAGAAGTTGGATGACATCTTTTACACACCGCACACATCTTTCTTTTTCTACACTTTTTTTTTCTTTTTTACGATATAACCAAACTTTAAACCTCTACAAATAAATGACCTTTGGACATATTCCATTTTTCCTCATTACTTAGTTCACCGAACTCTTTACATGAATCTAGATCATGCTCTCCCTTACAGTAGTGACATTGGAATTTCTTTCTAACATTTAGTCCTTTGTCATCTCTGTTTAGCTCCGGTTCCTTTACCCCAGTTGAGTTGGCCAGTAACCTCTTTGTTCCAACTCTGCTAGTCTGCGAGTTACCTTCCTTCTTACTCTTTCGATCACCTACATCATACCCTTGACTTGTTGACATCACTGCACAATAAGAAAAAAATAGATGGCAAGCTTTCTTTGCATCTACCTCTATAAATTCACACAAAAAAAAATTATAATAAAAAAATAAATGGCGGGTATCCTGAACCATTTACAGAGCATCTATAGACTATGGAGTTCCACCTTTCTATTAGAGATGGAGTTAACTTTTGTAACATCTTGTTATTTTCCTGAGGGTCATCCAAGATATTAAGAAAATCAGATGTTTTCATTACCATTAAACAGTTCTTCGAGAAATCTGAAAATTTCTGTAGTGCGTGACCATCATTTCTTAAAATCTTTGGCCACTCACTCAGTTTCTTCCTAAAGGCATTTGCTACAATGAATTTGTTACCATACCTATCTTTTAATATGCCTTTAGCCTCACGAAAGGCTTCTTCATTGTGAATTCGTAGAAGTCCTCTTACTGCTTCTTTGGCTGCCCCACTAGTATATTTACCAAGATAAAAAAAACTTTCTCAGCTGGCTTCGTTACACGTGATTCTACAAATATCTCAAATTTTTGAAGCCAGGTTGGAAACTCCAATAAATCACCACTGAAAACTTCTGGTTCTTGGTGTGGCAATTAATTTTTGTTTTTTGATGACAAAATATCAACCACTTCCCTTAATACATTAATGTTTACTAACGAACTTGGTTATCTTGCCTACTTAATACATGTGGTTGTTTCAATTTTGATTCAAAACTTTTAGCTTGTGTGTTAAGCACTGGACTTTGTATGTAAGTGTACTCTAATTTGGACACTTCTTTCTCTAATTCACCCATACCGGATGTATCATGGACATATATTTCCTGTTTACGTAAACTAGGTTTTACTTTCCTGTCTTCTATCTGATTGCTATCAAGTGAATCTAAATATTCATGAAGATGTAGTGTCTTACTTATATTACCTACTTCATACTCAGGCAATACTAACTTTTCATCTTCAATTCTGTTTGAGTAGCTACTAAATCATGACAACATTATTTTTGTGCTCCATTTCCCTTTCATGGAAATGAAGCGGTTTTTCAGCTTAGCTAACCTTGTAATTAACTGCTCCTTCTTATTAATGCTCTGGGAAGATCTGTTAGTAAACTGTGAATGCCTTGATAATTTACTACATTGTGACTTTACTGATTTTGTCTCTTGCTTTAACTCATCCATTTTACTCTCAATTTGGTGCATGCAAGTTTCATGAACTTTTTCGTCATTGCTTAACTCCTGTGACAATTTTTCTTGTGATTTTGGATCTACTTCTATTAACAAAATAAAGGCAGTAACTACTTCACTAAACTGTAACACTACTGCCTTTTAATGTATTCTAAACTGATCCATATTTGTTACACTTTCTAGACTAAATATTATATCTGTAAGTGCCTTTCTCCATCCTTGCTTAGCTGCCAATAACCTTTTTGAAAGCTGTGTCATTTGATACTCACGTCCTTTCTCTGTTAAAACTCTTTGTCAAGCACCCTTCATTTCATCATTAGCCTCAGTTTGTTGAGGATGATCACTTCCAGCTTCTTCAGTGGCACTCATTTTGTCACTATTTATGTACCACTGACCTAATTACAACTAATGACTAACATTAAACATAATTTTTCATCAGAAGTTCACGAGCTGTTGGTGAGTCTTGTAGAAGGAATAGATTCTTTGAAGAACGGAGATCTTTGCAGCAGTTCAGCACTTTACTTCTTTGTTGACTGACGGAGTTCTCGTCGTGGACTCACTTCTTCACAGCCTTCGTAGTTCTTGACTTATCTTGTCAGGAGAATTCAATATGTGAGGGCTTGAATTTACTGGCGTGAGTAGTACTTGCATCAAATTCTTTGCCTTTGCTGCAGCTCCAATAGGCCTGGATTCAGCTGCTGCACCCGAGAGGAGTTATACTGATGGGCTTCCTAGGTATGAGCTATCCTGACTCATCTCGAAGCATGAGTTCTACTGGTGTATCTTCGAGGAATGAGTTTTACTGTGGCAGAGGGCCAAGTCTTGGTGGATTGTACAGGGAAAATCTTGTAGAAATTTTGTGGGTTTTATTGATTTTTCTATACAACTTGAATCTTCTTTCCCCTTCATTCACATTCATAATGTTAATTCCTGTAAAACTGAAAATGTAAGGCATTCCTTTATAATACAAGTTTAACATATTGATCTTATATCATATAACATAATCAGTCAACTACAATATATCTTGACACCATTATTTATCAAATTTTTATTCCAGTATAAACATATATTGCAAGATTACATAAATATGATAAGATAAATACCTCAGACACCTCACTTGGCTTCTCTGAGTCACAAAATGGCTTCCAATTGTTTTCATGCGATTAGTTATGCAGATTGCCTATAGGAGGCGTACATCAGAAAACGATATAAGGGGATACTAATCTACTTGATATATATCCCTATTGTTAGTACAAATCATAATTATTAGGAACTTAGAGTATCACATTTGAGTATAAATGTAGCCACATTAACACTAATGTTATATATAAAAATGTCGAGTGTTTGATTCACGTTTACGATGTTCTTGATTTGGGAAATTATTCAGCCTCATCCGTAGCTTTTCCAACATTTACGTCTCTGAACTTTGGTAAGGAAACACAGTATTGCTAAAGAAAATAGTGTTGTATGGTGTATCAAGGATCTTTTTTTTAGATAACAGTAATGGTAACGATATTGATGATAGTACTTATAGTATTAACACTAGTGATGGGATATCAATATTGAAAATAATGATGATAATAACAAGAATGTGAAAATGCCTATGATTACAACGATAATAATGATAACAGTGACTGGAAGATCTTAGTAATAGTGATGATAACAGGGTATCTTGTCGCTTGTGGCTAATCGTAATGTCAACGACTACACGAGTCCTGGGTCTTTTCTTAGAGCCTTTCCTCAGAGGTGTTTCTGTTCGGATTCTCTCGTGCGATGCCAGTGCCGTAGAGTATAGCAGGCAAGGGCCAGTGTAGTTCAGCACATGTCTCTGCGTTTCCGGCTGTCTGGCCCATCTATGTGTTGTTATTATTATTATTATTATTAATATCATCATCATCGTTTTTGCTGTTGTTATTATTGATATTTTCATTATTATTATTATCGTTATTATCATTATCATCCTTATCACCGTCACTATCAGTAGTATTTTCTGTATTAGAAATACATAACTATCATCATTATCAGTATTATGATTCTCATTATGATGATGATGATCATCATCATTAGTAGTAGAAGAAGGCCAATTTGATTTCTTGAAAATTCTAATACAGAGAAAATAACAAACAAACATACTTATAAACTATCTCTATAGAAAAAGAATTGCTCTTGTGATGACTTATATCGTGATTGCAATTAAATTCCGCGCAATCGAAACCGGCTGGGAAAATGGGTAAAAATCAGTGTGAGGAGATCAACATTTCAACTCCTTTGCCGCTCTTGGTGCAAGGTATATACGAGAGAGAGAGAAATAACGGAGGAGGAAGAAATGGAAGAAGAAGAGGACGAAGATTAATGCTAATGATAACGGTGATAATGTTGATGATAACAATGCTATAACAATAAACATAGTAATGTTAATGATAATCATGATAATAATAATAATGATCATAAGAATAGTTATAATCATAATCATAATGATAATCACGAAAATAATGATAATGATAATTATGATAAATAATAAATGTAATAAATAAAACAGCAGTAATAATGATAATGACAGTAAAAGGAATGAGAATGAAAATGAATATGAGAATGAAAACGAAAATAGGAATAAGAATAGAAATGAAAAATAAAAAAAGAGAAACACAGGAAAAAGAAGAAGAAGAAGGAGAAGGGGATGAGAAGGTAGAGCGGGAGAACGAAATAGGAAAACAAAAGCAGAAGGGAAAGAAAAAAGAAAAAAGTTAATGAAGATGATAAAAAAAAGGACAAAAGAAAAGAAAAAAAAGAAAAGAAAAAAGCTTTATTGAGATTATCTTCTGGTTAGACTCGAAGTTCTCACCCCTACCCCTAACACCCCCCCCCATTTATTATCATTTCATCTTATTTCATATATATATATGTATATATATATATATATATATATATATATATATATATATATATATATATATATTTATGATGTTCTTTGTCATTTTTCTAATGGAAAAAAAAAAGACTTACAGTGAAATACTCAATGGGTATTTGATATACTGAAATGTGATATAACAAATATATTCTCATTTCAGAAGTGGATAGATATATACGAATCAACATATAATTGATTTACTTGTTAATCAGTGTCATCAGTATGGTATCTAAGTCTATTAACAAAATACATGACTAGACATTTAGGGTTAGATGGAAAAAGTACTTATAGTAAGAATCAATATATTTGAAGCATCTGTACATTAGGCGTACATCCATCCAGGCGTACATCCAAACATACATACATGTTATAGTTACATAGATATATTTACAAATACATAAAGACATACAAACAACAAACACCCACACATACATAAACATGAAGGATGAAAG
>NW_028234417.1:17786657-17789481 GCF_977035675.1 Penaeus japonicus
GGTCATCGTTAAGTGTTTCTCGCTGGTGCTAAGATTCTTTTAGTTTTAAAATGTCAGTGTGCAATAATGTGTTGTTATTTCCCAGTGATCGTTGCAGGAATTCTTTGGAGGATTTAAAAAAATGACTAATGAGCAATGATGATGAAATTCCCTCACTCTTTTTTTATATTATTCTCTAGCACAAGATCTAACACAACGGTAAGCCCCATATACCCTGCTGGGAACACAGCAAAGTCAACTAAAACACAGATTATACCTCCGATTCAAAATCCCCGTTTAATGAGCCTGAGAGTTCCGTGGACCGTGTACCCTGACAGGGGGGAGTTTCGACATCGCACCTTGCTCGCGAGAGGATCATGAACCCTCGGCCAAGATCAACCTTGACAGCTTGACAACTCCCCAAAGAGAGAGTGAGTCGAGACTATTCAAGACTCAGGGATTTATGCTCCAGGTTTTATCCGTTTTCTTTTCTTCTTGGTTTTGTATGAATTTCTCTTTTCTGCAGTTTTGTCGAGCTCCTTTCTTTGAGCTGTTTGCATCTGTATATCTGTCTGTCTGTGTCTCTCTGTCTGATTCTGTCTTTCTATCTGTTTGTCTCTCTCTCTCTCTCTCACATATCTTCCTCCCTCCCTCCGTTATCCTTCATCACCATTTCTGCCCTTTTTCTTCCCTCTCTCCCTCGCTCGCTCTCTCCCTCCCTCCCACCCTCTCTCCCTGTCTCCCTCCCTTCCTCCCTCGATTTCACCCTGCCTCACTCCCCGCTCCATCCCTACCTCCCTCCCTGCTCTATCCCTACCTCCATCCCCGCTCCCTCCCTCCCATTCGCCATCCCTCCCTCCTTCCCCCTGCCTCGCCCTGCCTTCTTCCCTCGCTCCCTCCCTCTCTTCCTCAGTCCGTTATCCCCTTCTCTCTCACATGCCCTCATCCCTTATCGCCACTTCTTCCCCTTTTCCACTACTGTTTTGTTAGTATTGCATCACACTCTATTTGTTCAGATTTTCTCCCTGTTTCTCCCTATGTTTATCTTTTCTTTATCTACGTGGCTTGAGGATGTGCTTACTGTTTGTGATATCCAAGAGAAATCATTTCTTTGTCTCAATGTTATCATCGTTATTATTATTATTATTATCAGTGTTATTATGATTATTGTCATTATTATCATTACCGTTATCATTGTATTCGTTGCTATCACTATTATTAGCATTATCATCACTATTTGTATCATTACCATCATCCTTTTATTTTCATTATCATAATTTTCATTACTACAGTTATTATGATTATTGTTAATAATTACAATGATACTGCTGCTACTAGTAACAATGATGATGAAAATGACATTGATAAAAATGACAATAATAATAATAGTAATGATACAACTACTACTACTACTACTAATGATAATAATAATGAAAATGAGAATGATAGAAATGACACTGTTAATAATAATGAAAATGAGAATGATAGAAATGACACTGTTAATAATAATGAAAATGAGAATGATAGAAATTACACTGTTAATAATAATGAAAATTAGAATGATAGAAATGACACTGTTAATAATAATGAAAATAATAAATAATTATAGTAATGATAATGATAATAAAAATGATAATGATGATAATGATAATGAAAACAATGATGATGATAATAGTAATACAATTAATAGTCATCACCATCACCATCACCACGAAAGAAAAGTAACAAGTTACTCTCTTCCCCTCTTCGAGCCAACATTCCCCTTGCCTCCTATGTCCTCCCCCTCCGAGTCATAATTTCCTTTTCCTTTTCCTCTGTGCCTCGACCCGTTATCCTCACTTCTAAGACTATCATTTTCCCTCATCTCCTCCTTTCATCCTCTTCCTCTTCCTCCGTATGTTTTTTTTTTCTATTTATTGTTCTTGTTCTTCTTTGTTATCTTATTGTTGTTTTTGTCTTTTCTTCTTCTTCTTTTTCCTTTTCTTTTCATTCCTCTTTCTTTCTTTATTTCTCTCTCGCTCTTCTCTCCCTCACTCCCTGTCTCTCCCTTTTATTCTCGCTCTCTTTTCCCTTTTTCTGTCTTTATCTTTGTCTCCCTCTTTCTCTCTTTTTCTTTCTATTTTCTCTCTTTCTTTCTATCGCTCTCTCTCTCTCTCTCTCTCTTCCTCTCTCTCTCTCTCTCTCTTTCTCTCTCTTCCTCTCTCTCTCTCTTCCTCTCTCTCTCTCTTTCTCTTCCTCTCTCTCTCTCTCTCTCTCTCTCTCTCTCTCTCTCTCTCTCTCTCTCTCTCTCTCTCTCTCTCTCTCTCTCTCTCTTCTCTCTCTCTCTCTCTCTCTCTCTCTCTCTCTCTCTCTCTCTCTCTCTTCTCCTCCTCTCTTCTCTCTCTCTCTCTCTCTCTCTCTCTCTCTCTCTCTCTCTCTCTCTCTCTCTCTCTCTCTCTCTCTCTCTCTCTCTCTCTCTCTCTCTCTCTCTCTCTCTCTCTCTCTCTCTCTCTCTAAGCTTCTACTAAGCTTCTATTATCGCCCGGCATCTCTCACGCTCGAGGCAACAAGACAATGCGGTGATAGATATTTGCCAGGGCTACGGTTCACGGATGGTGGTTTGCATGTTTGCTGATTAAGTCTGTCTGATGGTAGGGGTCAGGGTAGGGGGAGATATGATCACGGTGGCAGATTAGTTCTTGGAAGAAGACATATATTTGCATGCTAGGAAAGGTTTAATTTATTATGGAGTGTATATATTGCAACACACACACACACACACACACACACACACATAGACACACACACACACACACACACACAAACACACACACACACACACACACACACACATATATATATATAT
>NW_028234417.1:17799581-17802081 GCF_977035675.1 Penaeus japonicus
GAGGCCAGCAGTGGAGGCTAAGGGACCGTGTAGATGGGGTATGGGTATGTGTGGGGGGGGGGGGGGGGATACTATCATACTCATAACTACAAACTCTATATATATATCACTCTAACATCACAGTAGAGTGTGTGTGTGAGAGTGTTGATATTTTTTTATTTTTGTTTATTTTTCGTTTATATTTATATAGGTAATTTATTTATTGTTGTATAGTATCTTACTTTTATGTTTTTTATTATGATTTGGAGATTATGTATATTTTTATATATATTTATTTATAGAGATATTTGTTATATTTTAGATCATATATAGGCAGTTAGGTTTTATTTGGATTTTATATATATATATATATATATATATTCGATATATATATTTATATTTTTTTTAATGTTGATATTTACTTATATATGTATATATATAGTGTATTTATATTGTTTGGAGAGTATTTGTGTTTTTTTGATATATATTATAATGGTATTTTATTATATGATATATGTATTTATTTATATAGATTTATTATAGATATTTGAGTGTGTGAGAGTGTGATGATTTTTTTTTTAGATTGATTTACATTTATTGTATTATAAAATTTTATATATATTGATATAGATATATATATTTTTTAATATATATTATATACGTATATTGGTTTATATTTACTTTTAGGTTATTATTTTATTTATAGTTTTATTTTTTTTATAGTTATATGAGTATAGAGTTTTCCATATATATATATGCTGAGTATTGATTATTATATTATTATATATGATAGATATTTATATATATATAGATATATTGAGAGTACTAGTTATATACATATAGGTATTATTTTACTTATTGTGATATATAGTTTTTAGATTTTTTTATTTATAGAGTATATATTTATAGTATAATTTAGAGTGTGTTTTTTGGTCTAGTTGTGTTTGAGTGTGTTATTGAGTGTTAGGTATTGATAGGTATATAGATTTATATTTATTTATTATTTAGGTTTAGATATAGATTGCATTTTATAGTTTATATGGATTTTTAGAATTGATATATTTTATGATATTGTGATATCTTTGTAGAATTTTGAGTTTTACATAGATATGTAGGTTGATTAGTTATTTAGAGTGATTGTAGTGATTTTTTTGGTGTGTGGTTGATATTTGGTTTTAGGATTGAATATTTGTCTGATTGTTGTTTTGTGGAGTATTGAGTTTGATTTGTGAGTGATGTTATTAGTTAGTGATTTGATAGTAGTATCTGTGTGTGGGAGTGTGTGGTTGGGTGTGTGTTTTTGTTCTTAGTGTGAGTTAGTGAGAGATGGTGTTATATTGAGAGTTAGAGTTAGTATTGTCTGATTGAGGTGTGTGTGTGTGTTATGTGTGATTATTGTTATAGTAGTTGAGATAAAGTAATTACGTTTAGTGTGTGTTGTTTTATATAGTGTTGACTTAGTATAGTGAGGTGTGTGAGTTGTTTGGTGTGAGTGTGGAGTGTGTTATTGATTCTAGTTCATTATTGTTTCTTATTTAGTTTTTTTGTGAGTTAGTGTGATTGAGAGGATTTTTATATGTCTATGTGATGACACGTTTTATTTGTAATATTGTTATTTTTTTATGAGATCGGGGTTAGATAGCTTTTTTTGTTTTTTTTTTGATTGAGTTTATTGTTTAGATTTATATTTTGTTATTGTTATTTAGTCTGAGATTATGTTGTTGTTTTTTGGGTGTTATTGTTATTTAGGTGATTTAGTGTGTTGTCCAGATGATATTCAGTTAGTTTTTTTTGAAGTGAGTGTGACGTGAGAGTGAGTTTTTTTGTTTTATATACAGTATTATATGACATTGATTGTATATAGATTGATTTAGTGTGTTTTGAGAGTTAGATGGAGTTTATTTTTTTTATAGTTATATATATAGGTATAGATTTACAATATATGTATTTATTTGGATATATATTTTTTTAATTGCTTTTTTGGTTATTTATATTTAGCTTTTTATATTTTGGTATAGATTTTTATATAGTGTGTGAGTGAGTTTTTTAGAATATATATATATAAATGTATATATATACATATCTATTATATATATATAATAGATGATATATAAATATATATATATTTAATAAAAGGATACAGATATATGTTAATATATATCTATATTATATAATCTATATATATATATAGAAATGTATATATATGTATGTATAGAATATATTTATATATATATATATATCTATATATATATAATATATATAATATATATACCTCTATATATGTTAAATATATCTATTTATATATATATATATATATATAAAATATCAGAATATGGTATATAATATGTATATATAAATATATTCTATATATAAATATATATATTACGATATCTATATATAATGTATATATAATATATATAAATTATATTATATTTATATATATAAATTTAATATATATATATATATATATATGTGTGTGTGTGTATATGCACACACAAACATACCCGGACACACACATACA
>NW_028234417.1:17804581-17807081 GCF_977035675.1 Penaeus japonicus
TAATACATGTATGTATGTGTATGTATGTATGTATTAGATTTATGTATATATAATAATATATATATATATATATATATATAATATATATAATATATATAAATATATATATATTTATATGTATATATATATATATATACAATGTATATATATATATATAATATATATATAATCTATATAACAATATATATATATATATGTATATATATATATATACATACTATATCTATATATATATTATATATATATATATATATATATATATAATATATATATATATATATATATATATATATATATTTATAACAAGCATACAGCCATACATACATAACATACATGTCTCAATATAACTCTCTATATTAAATATAACACTATATATATATATATATATATATATATATATATATATATATATATATATATACTTATATATATATACATATATATATATACACACAGTAGATATGTATATTTTTATTTGTTTATTTTTTACGAAAATTTCCGTCCTGGGAAAAACTGTATTTTTACCAGCTATTTTTGTTTTTATAACCTGAAGGGGAATTTCGATACGGTTATTAATTTAGTCATAAACTCATTTTAGAAAAAATAAATAGATTGTGAGATGATAATTGAAACAGATTAATCATGAAAAGAAAAATAAATGAAAATACAAGTATCTAAAAGAACAAAATATCTTGATAACTATTAATACTGTCCTGGCATCTTGTGCAATAAATCAGCTCTGTTCACCAAATTAAGACATAAAACTTGCTATAACCTAAGAGTTAAGTCAGAATGAGAAAATAGAGATTCAACCAAATAAACACATTCGTCACTGTGTAAAAAAATGAATTCTTTGTTTCTTGGGGTTTTAAATTATCGCATAAAACAAGAGTTTATCACAATATAATATCGTTCTATGCATTTTAACTGGTATCTAAATAACGTGATGATGCTTGTTTTATTTCTCAAAGGATTATCAACATAAATAAGTTGCAGCAACAGTTTGTAATAGGATGTTTATTTTCGAATTTGACTCATAAATGAAAGGTATCAATCTCAGGTTGAAGTTAAAAGAAATTAGATTAAACAGTTAAAGCGCTTTTCAGTGACATTGCATTCATCACTATTATTTTGATCATCAGACTTTTTTTTTTTTTTTATTGTGTAGCAATATTTACAAAATAATGTTATTCAGGAAAACAAAATAGCATAACATTACATTATGATTTTATTGGACATCAAATGATATATGCATTATATATTTTTTAGATAAAGGTCTGGCACAATTGCCAAACCTAACAGGTAATATTCATGTTTTTGTTATTTTTAGTACTGAAAATTTTATCATGTAACATCACAAAACATCAAAGACATACCGTGAACAAAGACTGCGTTCATATTCATATACGCTTTTCTATATTTCTCTATTATCACTTCTACACGAGGTTACAAAAAATATAATCTGAAAATAAGAGCAGCATTATCAGTTTTTGTACAGGTTTATATGACTTTCGTATCTATGTTCGTCTTGGCATTTCTGGAGGCTTTTTGGAGCTTTTCCAGAGGCTTCTTGCCTTTTATTGTCTGTTTTTTAGGCTTCTGCTTCTTCTGTCTTCCTCTTCTCAAGAGCCACAGACTCATAAACAACCAAAAACACCTTCAAGGAGGGACATGCTTGTTTCTTCATAGATTCTATAACTTGTCTTTCCGACAACACATTACCCTTCCCCCTTCCCCCTCTTTTACTTGCCCCTTCCTCTCTCATACCTCCCTTTTCCTAACTTCTAATCCTTCCTACCAGCCCCAAAATACCCTAACCTTTACCAAAATATTGATTTATTGTCTAGCTTCGTAAATAAATTGTGTGAATCTTGTCTAGCCAGCCGACAACTTACCCTTCTACTGGTATTGTGGGCATCCTCTGACCCACTTGTATTAGGCTTTATTAGACGTTTCAGGAATGCCGCTTGTCCGACTGACCTATATTCATCCGAATTACTCTGTGTCCAACACCAGATTCTCAGTCATGTGATAAGACGGTTGATTCTTTTCGATGACTACGAAAATATGGTTGGCCTCTCGCAGTCAAATAGTTTCCCTTCAATGGGAATTTGCCTCTTTGTCAAACAAACTTCAGGCTATTTCCAACAATCGCTCAAATGTCTTCGTACTTGTTAGCATCATATCCTCACCCCGTCCCCTAAAAATGTATAAAGCAGTAAGTGCTGCATATACACGCTTAGAAAAGGAGAAAAAGGAATGGTTGAAAGACATTTCCAAATGACAAGTAACACTGCCGTCCAGCTAATAAAGTAAATAAAAGGAAAAAACTTTTGGAAGTGCAGTACGTTTAAACAGCGTTGAATGTTATTTTGTTGTTATACACGTATAAAATAGAAGGCGAGTACCGTGGTAAACCAAGATTTTCCTCTCTTTTGGAACATTTTAAAATGTACGTGAAACTGAAACTAGGAAGGTACTGAATTAAATTTGAATTAAA
>NW_028234417.1:17832081-17837081 GCF_977035675.1 Penaeus japonicus
TCTATATCATGCCGTGCAACAGGAGAACTGCATGCATCATTACAGCTTACTGTGTGTTACCTTTTAGAATCAATATGTGTCTGCAATGCAAATACTAATGTATAATGATCTCACTTCCCGGTGAATGTTGAAAAAAATGACAACTCCACAGACCAACTTTTACAGAAAAAAATAACGTACCTACATAACTTACAGAAAAGTGTGTAGAAAAAAAGAAAAAGAAAATGAAATATAACTGATATTGTGCATTTTCCCAAGAAATAAATAAATAAAGATGAAAAAAGTGTCTATTGCTAATGCCTAGTAAGACTTACTGATGAATTTGTGACGATCGTTTTTGTAGTGCTCCACTTTTTCCTTGTTTAGTAGATGGGAGAAAACGGGTTTATGTTGACAGGCATTTGGTATGTCGAGTATTAGAAAAAAGAAACAAAGTAAGTGAGATTTAAGTTTAGGGGATGATTATGTTCAAGAGAATTGATAATGTGTCTTGTTAAAGGTAGCAAAGATCCTATAATTAAAAGATATATAACTGCTGCTGAGGATGCCGCTAGAGCGAGTATTAAACCATACTTTTTGACTCCTGAAGGAATCACATACTTTATATCAATACGAATGAAACACTTGTTTAGTAAACAAACTCTTTCATTATCTTATGTATCATAGTAGTTACATTGTAAACTTGAATTATGTCATTACTAGCGTGGTATTCTGCAGAGTTCGACATGATATTTGTTCTAAAAGGTATGGCTTCAACATTATGCAACTCCGAATACCTTAGTGCTTCAAATAAGTTGGACCAACAGCGATCGTTTCTCCAGTAGAATGGTTGTCATGCTGAAATTTCCGTGAGCGTCAGAATGTCCTTGGTATAACTTTTATTACCCTTCGTAATATCAGGGTTTAGAGAACCATGAAAACAACGAAAGCAGTATTTCAAAAGGAACAGTCGATCACAACAAGCAGAAAGTACAAAACGCTTGTTTATAAAGGACTGAATCCGTCTCTTCGTCTGTGATGTCACGATATTGTAACCGCCAGCTGGCCAAAAGCGGAACAATATTCCTTATGGAAATAAGATAGAGTCAAGCATCTCTTAATTATAGGATCCTCGGTATGTAAGCTTTAGGCCTTGTTTGCCATTGTCTCTGATTAAAAACAATTTCTGTACACACATATATCTGTTTTCATTTTTCATGGTAATTTATAAAAAAAGTTTTGGGAATGCCTGCTTTGGATGGCTAGTATATTGTTAAAATATATATAATCTATTTATTTCGGATGAATGTCTAATTATCCTTGTGCCATGTAAACATTTTGTTTCCCGTGTAGAAAAACAGGAGAGATAGACAAATACGTAAAGTAAATAGGTAGAAAAAACAGAGAGGTAGATACAAGGGGATAGATATATAGATAAATAGATATATCTAAAGAGAGAGAAATATTGATAGATGTTTGTGTGTGAATATATATATATATATATATATATATATATATATATATATATATATATATATATATATATAAAGAGAGAGAGAGAGAGAGAGAGAGAGAGAGAAAGAGAGGAAGGAGGGCGAGGCGAGAGGGAAGATGGAGAGGGAGGGAGAGAGAGAGAGAGATAGATAGAATAGAAAGAGAGAGAGAGATATGTTTGAGAGAGAGAGAGAGAGAGAGAGAAAGAAAGAGAGAGAGAGAGAGAGAGAACGAGAGGAGTGAGGAGAGGGAGAGAGGAGGAGTGGGAAGAGGGAGGGAGTGGCGAGGGGGGAGATGAGCTGGGAGGAGAGGAGCGGAGAGTGAGTGGTGGCTGAGGGACGGGGGGCTCGCGGGAGAGAAGAGAGAGGAGAGGCGAGAGGAGGGGGAGAGAGAGGAGAGGGAGGAGAGAGAGGAGAGAGGAGGAGGAGCAGGAGGGGAGAGCGAAGGGAGGGAGGAGAGAGGCGAGGAGGAGGTGGGCGGGAGGAGAGAGAGAGAGAGAGAAGAGAGAAAGAGAGAGAGAGAGAGCGATAAAGAGGGAGAGAGAGATAGAAAAGAAAGAGAGAGAGGGAGGGGTGGATGAGATGAAGGGAGAGATAGAAAGGAGAGAAAGAAGAAGAGAGTAGGAAAGGAGGAGGAGAAAAAAGAAAGAGGATAGAGGTTAAAGAGAGGTGCGAGGGGAGAGAGAGGAGAGAGAGAGAGAGAGAGGAAGGGGGAGAGAGAGAGAGAGAGTAGGGGATTGAGAGAGCGGGGAGAAGAGGAGCGGTGAAGGAGAGAGGGGAGGGGGGGGGGAGAGGAGGAGAGAGGGGGAGATAGAGGGGAGGGGAGAGGGAGATAGGGGAGGAGAGGGGAGAGGAGTAGTGAGAGAAGAGGATGAAGGCCGAGAGGAGAGGAGTGGGGAGGAGAGGAGGAGAGTCTGAAGAGAGAGAGTGAGGAGGGTGAGAAGAGGTGAGATGAGTGTCGGGGTGGTGTGGGAGAGAGTGAGGAGTGAGAGAGGTGAGAGAGTGTTGAGGGTAGGGAAGTAGTGAGGAGAGGGGAGAGGGAGGGCGGTGGCAGGAGTGTGAGTGGAGAGTAGAGTGGTGAGAGAGAGATGCGAGAGAGGGAGTGTTGTAGGGTGGAGGGAGAGAGAGTGAGAACGTGGGGTAAGAATTAAAGTGTGAAGAGATGTGAGAGAATGGTTGTGAGTGGAAGGAGGAGGTGTGAAGGGAGGTAGTGTGAGTGGGGAGTGGGGAGGAGTGTGTATGGAGATGTGAGAAGTGTTAGGGGTGGAGTGTGAGGAGAGGAGCGGAGGGGTGGGGGGGATAGGAGTGAGATGTGGGTCTGGAGGTAGTGTGTTTAGAGGTTGATATGGTATGAGTAGTGATGCGGGCTTGGTGGTGGTGTGTTTGTGAGGTGTGAGGTGGAAGTTTGTGAGGGGGAGTGGATGGTAGGATAATGGTTTTGCGGTAGAGACGGGTTGGAGAGGTGTGTGGTAGTGAGAGAGTAGGTGTGTGGTTGTGGTGGGCGAGACTGTGAGAGAGGATGAAGAGGAGGGAAGGGGTGAGGAGAGGGAATAGAAAGGAGGTTTAGAGGAGAGAGAGGGAAGAGGCGTGAAGGGGGAGAGGAGGGATATGGGGGTGGGGGAGGTGGTGGGATGAGGTTGGTGAGAGGGTGGTGTGAGGGGAAGGGGTGGAGGTTGGAGAGAGAAGAGAGAAAGAGAGAGAGAGAGAAGATGAGGAGTGGAGAGAGAGAGGAGAGAGAGAGAGAGAAGAGAGAATGAAAGAAAGAGAGAGGAGAGAGAGAGAGAGGAGAGGAGGCGGGAGAGAGAGAGGAGAGGAGAGAGAGAGAGAGAGAGAGAGAAGGAGGGGGGGTTGAGAAGAGAATAAGAGACAGAGAAAGAGAGAGAAAAGAAGAGAAAGAGAGAGAGAGAAGAGAGAAGAGAGGGAGAGAGGGGAGAGAGATAGAGGAAGGGTGGAGAGAGAGAGAGAGAGAGAGAGAGAGAGAGAGAGAGAGAGAGAGAGAGAGAGAGAGAGAGAGAGAGATAAAGAGAAAGAGAGAGAGAAAGAGAAAGAGAGAGAAAGAATGAGAGCATTCCTGCATTCCTTTCATAGGAAACAAGATGTTACCACGGCAGGATTTCAACATTTCAGGTAATTCTACGTATGAATCGACGACGATTGGAGAAAGAGAAGGAAAGGGAAGGGAAAGGGTAAAGGAACATACGTTATCTTCATGACACACGAATTTCGTAGATATATAGATATCAGATATTTTTTTAGGTGTCAGGCAAGCACAGTTTTTTTTCTGCTTTAGAGGGTCTATGTGCTACTTTTATTTAGGCGTTTATAAGGTTACATGCATCACATTCGTCTCCACAGCTGAAAAGAAGAGATACGTTAGGGCCAGTTTAGACCTTTAGTGAGGAGTGGCAAGTAGGGTTGTAGATTAGGGTAGGTTTAGGGTATCAGGGATGAGGTCATATTGCTTGGTCCTTGGCACTCACTGACTCGAAGATACATAAGTAATGGATAATTGCATTAACCAAAGGTTGTGTAATTGTGTGGTACTTTTTTTTCATGCAAATGTAGAAAAATTGGCATGGATGAGAATTAATCATTCTACAAAGTAGTATCAAGAGTTATGTGCTGTAATTAGATAAGATTTAATTGTGCGCTATGGGGATTTGTCTTCGTGTCAGTGAGTATCTTAAAGACCTGTTCTGAATGACCTGTAACATTATTTTATTCTTATGCAGCAAATCTTTAACAAAGAATAGAAAAAAGCTTGAACTGGGTTTTCGAAGCGGAGGTAAATAATAAGAAAAAACACAGATGCTCAATAGGTAACCGCATTTACTTTGTTCGGTAAACGATAATAAATACGTCATCTGTTTTAAAGAGGGTTGTTTCCATCCATAGATTACGTATATCTAATAATAAACAATGACTTTTTAATCTCTTTTGTTAAAGATTACTGCAACCAAGAATTACTACATCGTGTTACACAAAACGTTTCGAACTTTCCCTCTACAACACAGATCTAGTTTACTCTGTGACATCATAAACACACACTAAAAACCAGCTGTTGAATCATCGAGAGTACCGCATTTCTCGTCCGTCATTCAACACGAAAATTACAAGCCCCGTCAGCCATATAATACGTTCGTTAATCTACTCACGGCTTCGGCTTCGTCTAAGAAGACAAAAGAGGAAAAAGACGAAAAAAGAAATAGAAAAAAAGAATGAATATAGAAAAGGAAGAAATACATATTACGAGGCGACTTTTACTACGATCCCTCCGTGACCGAGACTGATTTGCGATTACAAATGCTAATCTATCATTTGTTGGGGGGAATGTGTTTGACTGCACTGAGTGCGTGAGAGGTAAAGAAGAGACCAACTCAAGTCCGTAGTTTCCATAAGATATCTTAATAGATAAATGTGAATGAATGAAGCACTTGAATTTATAGATTCTGTTAATAAAACTACAATTCCAAATTGTAGAAAAACGTCATTTGGAAATTCCTCCGTTACTCATTTATGATAGTTGCC
>NW_028234417.1:17854581-17859581 GCF_977035675.1 Penaeus japonicus
ATAGAGAGCGAGTAGTCGAGGATGGTAGAGAAAGAGAGAGAGAGAGAAAGAGAGAAATATCAGGTCAACAAGATCAGTGCAAGCGTGACCATATCAGATTGACACTTATTGAATACAATTCGATCTGTTGTCTCTGTTTGTAGTGCCGATGTTGCACGTTATTACTTTTGATTCCAGGGTGACAATGATAAGGAGGATGAATGGTATTAGTACTGACAGTAGGAAAAACAATTAAAACTACAACATCATAGTTATCTGTAATAGCAATAACAATGATGATGATAACAGAAATGGTAATGATGATAAGGATAATACTGACAATTGTAATGATGATGGTGATAACAATGATAATAATGATAATGATAAGGATAACAATAATAATAATGATAATTATAATGACGATAATCAATAATTTCAACGATTGTAATAATTATGATAATAACAAAAATAATAATAATATTTATAATCATAATCATTATTATACTGATAATAGTCATAACAACAACGATAATAATGAAAATGAAATTGATGATAATGATATAAATAATGACAATAACAATTGTAATCAGAATAATGATAATAAAAACAACAATGTTAATAACAATGATAATGATAATAACGGTAATAATAATTGCACTGATGACAACAACAATAATGATGACAATAATGACAATTATAATGATAATGATATTCATGATAACTGATAATAAGATAACAAAGATAGTAAAGATAATTTTGCTAACAATAATAGTAATAATGATAACAATGAAAATGATAAAGACGATAATAATAATGATAATGATAATAACAAAATTAATAACAATAATGATAATGATGATAATAACAACAATGAATGTACTAATAATGAAAATGATGATAATAATTATGACAAGGTAAGAATATTGATGATAGTAATGATGATAACAGTAATCATAATAATAGCGTAAATAATGATAACAAAAAAAATCGATTATGGTAATTATCATAAAGATAATGATAATGGAGATAGTATTGATAACTACAACAATAATAATGATGATAGTAATGATGATAATAATAATAATTGTAATGATCGTGATAGCGATGATAATATTTATGGAAGTAATAAAAGTGATGAAATTACAAAGGTAATGATAATGATAATGATGATATTTATACAATGATTATTAATAAAATTATAACAATTATAATGTTAAAAGTAACGATAGCTCAAACACACACAATCCACGAACACACACAAACACACAGATATAAAGAAAAAAGAAAGAAAGAAAAACAACTCCCGAATATGATTTACAACCCAACCATCAATATCCACAGCTGAATACACACAACTCACACACACACATACACACACACACACACACACACACACACACACACACACACACACACACACACACACACACACACACACACACACACACCTCCCCTTTCTCTTCCTCCTCTTCACTTCTTTAAAAAAAAAACGTCTTCCTATACACGGTGGCGTCAGTAAGTGCGCACGCCTCGAAAATGTGGGAATCCAAAGACCCTTGGGGAAATTCTCTCTGAGCCTATCATGTTATGAGATAGGAAAGAGAGAGAGAGAGAGAGAGAGAGAGAGAGAGAGAGAGAGAGAGAGAGAGAGAGAGAGAGAGAGAGAGAGATAGAGAGAGATATATAGAGAGAGAGAGAGAGAGAGAGAGAGAGAGAGAGAGAGAGAGAGAGAGAGAGAGAGAGATAGAGATATATATATATAGTATAGATATAAAATATATATATATATATATATAGAGTGAGAGAGAGAGAAGTAAAGAGAGTATAAGTGGGGGGCCGAGTAAATATATTTAAATATTATATATATATTAAAAAAAAATAATAGTATATGATATACTATGAGATAGAGAAGAGAAGAGAGAGAGAGAGAGAGTGGGAGAAGAGTGAGAGAGAGAAAGAAAAATAAAGAGAGAGAGGGTGAGACCGAGAGAGAGAGAGAGAGAGAGAGGAAGAAGGAAAGGAGAGATAGAGAGAGAGAGAGAGAGAGAGAGAGAGAAGGGGGGGGGAAATGAGGATAATGGAGATAGATAGAGAGAACAGATTGGGGATGGGGAGACAGAGTGGTGATGACGAATGGGGATGGGGGAGAAAATGAGGAAGAAATGGATAGACTATACAGAGAGGGAGAGACAGAGAGAAGAGACTCACCGAGAGAGACACGCAGAGACAGGAGAGAGAGTCAACAGAGAGAGAGAGAGAGAAGGGGGGGAGGAGAATGGAGAGAGAGAGAGATAGAGAGAGAGAGAGAGAAGAAAGAGAAAGAGACAGAGAGAGAGAGAGAGAAGTAAGAGAAAGAGAAAGAGGGAGAGAGAGAGAGAGAAGAGATGGAGAGAGAGAGAGAGAGAGAGAGAAAAGAGAGAGAGATAGAAATAGATAGAGATAGTAAAAAGAGAGAGAGAGAAGAAACGAGAGAGAGAGAGAGAGAGAGAGAGAGAGAGTGAGGGAACAAGCGGAGTATATAGAAAGAGTTATGAAGGAGGAGAGATAATGAGAGAGAGAGAGAGATAGAGAGAAGAAAGGGATAGAGTAGAGTTGATAAGAGAGAGATAAGAGAAGAGAGGACGAAGAGAAGGAGAGAGAGAGTGTAGAGAGAGGAGAGAGAGAAAGAGAGAGCGAGAAGAAACTACATATATATATATTAATATATATAAGAATATATATATATATATATATATTTTATATATATAGAGAGAGAGAGAGAAGGAGAGAGAGAGAGAGAGAGAGGAAGAGAGAGTAGAGAGATGAGAGAGTAGAATTTGAGAAAACAGAGGAGATGTAAGAGAGATAAGAGAGTTAGTATTATTAGATTGATTTGTGGTGATTGTTAGTGATTGTAGTATCATGAATGAAGAGAAGTAAAAGAGAGAGAGATCGATGAAGTAAGAAGAGGTAGATATAGAGAACGAGAGAGTAGAGAAAAGGGGCGGTAGGGAATAGAAGATTGAGAGAGAGAAAAAGATGTGGGATGAAATATGGGAGATAGTACAGTGAGTTGTATCTGAGTAGAGAGACTTTACAAGATAAGAGAGAGACAAGAGAGAGATATAAAGTAGAGAGAAGAGAGAGCAAACAAAGAGAAGAACTGAGAGAGAGAGACAAGAGGAGAGAGAGAAAGAGAGAGAGAGAGAGAGAAGAGGAGAGAGAGAGAAGAAAGTGATAGAGAGAAGAAAGAGAGAGAGAAAGAGAGAAGAGAAGGCGAGAAAATAGATAGAATAGATAAAAGAAAAAGAGAAGAGTAGAGGAGATAGAGAGTAGAGAGAAAGGAGAATGAAAAGAGAGAAAGAGAGAACGAGAGAAATAATAGAGATAGAGAGAAGAGAGAAAGAAGAGTGAGTAGAGTAGAGAGAGATGTAAGTGAGTTGAGAGAACAGAGAAGAGATGAGAGTAGATTAGAGATTAGTAGTATAGATAATAATAATTAAGAAGAATAAGTATGAAGAGAGAGAGAAGAGTGAGTGAAAGAATGGTATAGAGAAAGATGATTGAAAATGTGAAGAGTTAAGATAGAATCAGAGAGATATAATAGATATGAATATAGATATAAAGTGATATTTTATATTAATTTAGTGTTATAGAAAGAAAAGAGTAGAGAAAAAGTAGTATGAGAAAGAAAGAGATAAAAAAGTAAGAGAGAGAAGAAGTGTGAGGAATACTGTAATAGAAGAGAAGATGAGTGAAAGAATGTGAGTAGAGATGATGAGAAATTTGGTGTGTAGTATAGTAGTATGGTGAGTTATGTTAGAAAGAGATTGAAGAAGACATAGATAGAAATAGATAGTATAGATGAATAATAAAAGAGAGAAAAAAGAAGATTATAATGTGAGCGTGGGAAGAGAGAAATTAGGAGAAAAAGAAGAATAAGAAAGTATATATGGAGCGAGGGTTATAAGAAAGAGGGAAGAGGAGAGAGAAAGGAGAGAATGGGGTGGAGAAGAGAGTAGAAGAGATTGATATAGGGATTAGCAGCGAGGTGAAGAGAGTATAAGGAGAAGGGGAGAGGGTAGAAGAGGGGGAGGAATAGGCTAGTGAAAGAGAGTGAAAGAAAAACGGATGTAAGAAGGTGAAGGAAGGGGAATGAGAAGACAAAGGGGAGGGAAGAATCGAGAAAGAGCGATAAAGAGGTGGGGGAAGGGCAAAAGGAGGAGGAAGAGGAACAGGAGAAAGAGGTGAGGTAAATAAATGATTTGGGAAGTGGAGATAAAAGAGGAAAGTAAAGAGGAGTATAGAGAGGATGGGAAGAGATTAGTAGTAGGGAGGAAAGATTGATAGAGTAGGTGGATATAAGTGAGAGTAGTAGAGGGTAGTAGGAAGGAGAGAGAAATATTTGGTGGAGGAGATGAAAGATGGAGAAGAAAAAGGAAAAAGAAAAAAATTATTTCGAGATGGGGTATTCTATGTCAAACGGCTGCTTATAAAAAATGCTGTTATGATTGGCAGAGGCTAATCACAGTGTGAGGAAAACTTATTTGCTTTTATTTTCGGACGGAGAGAGAGAGAGAGAGAGAGAGAGAGAGAGAGAGAGAGAGAGAGAGAGAGAGAGAGAGAGAGAGAGAGAGAGAGAGAGGCAAGAGTGATGAATTAGACGAGAGATGAAGAAGCGAGAGAGAGTGAGTAGAGAGAGAGAAGAGAGAAAGAGATGAGAAGAGAGAGAAGAGAGAGAGGATAGAAGTAGAGAGAGAAAAAGAAGTGAGAACGAGAGAGAAGGAGATAGTATAGAGAGAGAGTGTAGGAGAGAGAGGTGAGGGGAAGGGAGAATAACAAGATTAGATAAGAGTGAGAGAGATAGAGAGAGAAAGAGAGAAAGAGAATATGTATGAAAACACACAACACATTATGTCCAAACACTGCCCCGCCCCCCACCAAACACACACCTAACAAGCATACCCATCACAAACATATAACAACGCCTTCCATCTACATCTCATCATCCTCGCAACGAGACTAAAGAGACACCACCCTCC
>NW_028234417.1:17884296-17891796 GCF_977035675.1 Penaeus japonicus
TCGTCACGCCCCCTTTCTTTTCTCTTCTCACCTTCTCTATCCTCTTTTTCTTCTTTCCCTTCTCTGCTAATGTTTATTTTTCCTTTTCTTTCTCTCCTTCATTCCATTCTTCTTTCTGTCTCCATGCCCTCTTATCTTCAATCATTCTCCATTCTCTTCTTTCTCTCCTTCCCTCATACCCTTCATTTTTTCTCTCTTATCCTCCTTCTCTTCCCTCCATATCCTCCCATTTTCAAATTTTCCCTCCTTTCAACTCTCTCATTCCTCCCTTCCTCCCTTCCGTCTCTCCTTCTTTTCTTTCCTCTTTCTTCTCTCTCCTATCTGCCGTCTCTTCCTTTCTCATCCACCAATCTCTATATCTCCCTTGTTTCACCTCTGTTATCCCTCCCTTCCTTCCTTCCTTCCTTATTTCCCTCATTTTTCCCCTCGTCTAATCACGTCTCAATCACAGCTTCTCTCTCGGACTCTGCACTTATCTGTTTACCATCCTCTTTCTTATTCTTCCTCTCCTTTCCTCTTATTCCAATTCCACTTCTGGTTGCTTTTCCCCCCTTCGTTAATCTTATATGTTGCCCTTTCCTCGGTTGCTTGATTACTCCTCTCTTTATCATATTTCCATATTTCTCATTACCTTTAGCATTTCGTAACTATCTATCTGTCTATCTAGAAAGACGAATGAAGGAGAGAAAGGAATAAGAAAGAAATAGGAGGAAGGAAGATGAAAGGATGAAGGGGAAAGGATAGGAGGAAGGAATAAAGAAGGAAAAAAAATGGAAGAAGATAGGAAAGACAGAGGACGATAGAATATGGAAAGAATAGTGGAGCAAGAAGGAAGGGACAAACAAAGGAAAAAATTGTATGGATAGAATAAGGAAAGGCAGAAAGAAGAAAATATTAAAAAAGGGAGGGAGATGAAAATTTAAAAAGAGACAGAGAAAAAAAATACAACGAACTGAGGAATGAGGATGGAAGCAGGGAGGAAAGAGATAAGACGAAGGAAGGGATAAGGAGGAATAAAGAGATAGAAATAGAACAAAGGAAGAATGATAAATGTAAGAAGAAAACAAGGAAGGAAAATATAACGAAAAAAGAAAGAAACAAAAAGAAAACAAGTAAAGGACATGGAAGAGAAGAAAGGAAAGGATGAAAATCAAATATGGGACGAAGGAAAGAAGGATAAAGCAAGGACGGAGAAGAGAGGGAAGGACTCCCGAGTCAGCGTTATCTCCTTGGGTCGGGCGGCGTGCGGAGCTGTTTCAATTGTTTACTCTCATTGCGTCTAAGCTGCTGGAAAATTGGAAAAGCAAAGAATTGGACATATGGCCCGTGAGAGAGAGAGAGAAGGAGGGAGGGAGGGAGGGAGGTAGAGAGCGGGAGAGGGAGGGGGAGGAAGCATAGGGAACAGAGAGGGAGGGGGGCATAGGAAAAGATAGGGGGGGGGGGCGGGAGAAGGAGGCGGAGGTGGGTGTCATAGTAGGAAAAGATAGGGGGGGGGGCGGGAGAGGGAGGCGGAGGTGGGTGTCATAGTAGGTTTTGAATGGGAGATGAGGGGAAAAGGGAAAGAAGAATGAGAAAAGGGAATGAAAGAGCAAACCAAAAAAAAAACGAAAAGAAAAGAGGGGTGGAGGGAGGAAGGAAAGAAAGAAGAAAAAGATCAAAAAAGAAAAATATAAGAGGGAAAAATGAAAATGAAAAGGAAAGCGGGGAGAGATGAAAGAAAGAAGGAAGATGGGAAATAGGAAAAGGTAAAATAAAGCAGAGATGAGGGGGCGAGGGGCATGGAGAAAGAAAAAATGTGGAAAAGGGAAAGAAGAATGAGAAAAGGGAATGAAAGAGAAAAAAAAACGGAAAAGAAAAGAGGGGTGCTGAGGGAGGAAAGAAAGAAGAAAAATATGAAAAAAAGAAAAACACAAGAGGGAAAAATGAAAATGAAAGCGGGGAGGGAGGAAAGAAAGAAGGAAGAAATGAAATAAGAGAAGGTAAAAGAAAAGCAGGGAGGGAGGAAAGAAAAAAGAAAAGGAAAATAGGGAAAAAGGGGGAAAAGGAAAAAAAGGAAAAAAAAAAAATGAGGGGGAAAGGGCTTTATCGTCTCCAGCTGATTCTCCGTTTCTCACACGCTTCCTGGGGTCCAAAGAGCCTGCTAAGGAGATTAGGGAAGTTATGGGGGCGGCGCTTCTAGGAACGGCGAACGGCGATTTGCCCTCATTTTTTCCTCTTTTTACGGGGGAGGGGGGGGGGTGGAAGGTGGGAGGTTAATAGGAGGTGAGAGGTTAATGGGAGGGGAGGGGTTAATATTAGGCGAAGGGTTTAGGGGAGGGGGCTGTATAGGAGGTTGAAGGTTGATAGGAGGTGAGGGGTTGATAGGAAATAAGAGTTACAATACTAATGGGAGGAATAGGAGTTACAATGCTAATGGGAGGCAGAACGTTAATAGGAGGTGGAGGTCAATAGAAGGAAAGGTTGATAGGAGTTATATGCGGGGGGGGGGGGGGAATAGGACGTGAGAGGTGGGGAGGGCTAATGCGAAGCGGAGTTAATAGGATGTGAGAAGTTAGTAGAAGGTTACTGGAAGGTGAGGCGTTAATAGGAGATGGCGGTTGACGGGAGGTGAATGGTTAATAAAGCATTAGGGGTTAATAGGCGGTTGGGGTCAAAAGGAGAAAATGGGATATAAATGTTTAAGTGTGCGGGGGAGGGGGTGTAGGAAGGGATGGGTGAAAGGGCAAAATGGCAGAGGAATTGACTGGAGATAGTGAGCGGAATGGAGGAAAATAATTGAGACTGGATAGGGCACATAATCATGATTCTCCATTACTCTAAACTATCACTATCATTACTATTCATTGTTCAACCTTTTATCTACCCATCTATCTACTAACCTATTTATTCATCTATTAATCCTTTTCTAATAACGACACGTTTAAAGAAGGAATCTACCAAAATTTCCTCTTTTTTTTTAATGAGATGAATGGATCCGGGAATAAGCGGAGAAGTAGAGGTGTGTGTGGAAAGGTCCTATAATAATGTCGAAATTTACCGCGATCACACAACATCGATTCAACCGAATGCTAAGATGGCTTCCCTGTCCCTGCGGGCGAGAGAGATGCACAAGGGGAGGCAACCGAGGGGAAAGCTGTGTTAGACAAGGCGCTGCGAGTCTCCGAAAGCCCCATTCCCTGTTTCCATTGAGTGTTGGAGGCGCCCATTCCCTTGATCGTGAGGTAGCTGCTGAATCGTGCCTGGGTGAGAGAGAGAGAGAGAGAGAGAGAGAGAGAGAGAGAGAGAGAGAGAGAGAGAGAGAGAGAGGGGGAGGGGGGGAAAGAGAGACAGAGAGAAAGATAGAAAGAGGGATAGAGAGAGAGAGAGAGAGAGAGAGAGAGAGAGAGAGAGAGAGAGAGAGAGAGAGAGAGAGAGAGAGAGAGAGAGAGAGAGAAAGGAGAGGGAAAGAAAGAGACAAAAACACTCTCCCCCCCCCCCCCCTCTCTCTCTCTCTCTTTATCTGCCAGTGTCTACAATCAGTCCTGAGACACTATTGTCGTCTAGGTGAGATTCATATTATCCGATCTGTTGGAATAGCCCATGTGATAGGAATGTCATCTTGTGTTTGCGCGACTCTCGGTAGGGTTGGAGGAGGAGGGGGGGGGACGGGAGGAGAGAGGTAGAGGGAGGGGTTTTGGATGGGGAGGAGAGAAGAGGAGGAGTGGGAGGTGGAGGAGGGGGAGGGAGAGGAAGGAAAGGAGGGAGGAGGGAAGAGGAGGGAGAAGAGAGGAGGAGAGAGGGGGAGTGGAACTGCAGATGATAGGAAGACGATGATGGAGATATAAATGGCGAGGGTGGAGAAGAAGATGGAGATGGAGATAGGAGGCGGTAGAGAGAGAAAAAGAATGAAGAAGAAAAAAAGGATTGAAAAGGTCGACCAATCGTAAAGAAATAAAAGCAAAATAAACAAAACAACCACGAGCAAATCAAAGCAATTGCTAACCAAACACAAACAAACAAACATGGGAAAAAGCGAAGCAAAAGAGCGAGAGTAGACAAATAAATAAACAACACATAAAATCACGCCCATGATCACGTATTGGGGATGGGGGGAGGGTGGGGGGAGGTAGAACGAGGATGGGTAAGGGAGGGGAAGTGCACTGGGGACGGGTAGGGAAAAGGGGATGGGGGGAGTGCACAGGGGAAGGGAGAAAGAGAGAGAAAAAGAGAGAAAAAGAACAGTGGATAGAGGATAGCCAAGGGTGAGAGGTAATAGAGGTGGATGGATGGGTTTGGGGGGGGAGGGGGGTTAGTAGTGGGAGAAAACGGGTAACGCACTGGGGGAATGGAGGGGAAAGGAGGTGAATAATGGGGAATGGGAAGGGAAGGGGGGGAGGGGGGATTATATGGTCAATATATTTCCCGATTGGCGAGTCCGCATAGAACACAGAACAAGGAGCTTCTATGTACATGTTTGCTTCCTGTGTTGAGACTTCGGAAAGAGCGATTTAGCAACAAAATATCTATGATATAAGAAAGAAAAAGGATAATGGTGATAATGTTAATGATGATGATGAAGGTGATAGTAATAGTAAAGATGATGATAAGGGTGATGGTGAGGACGATAATAATGATTATGATGATGATAATAAGGAATATGATGATGATAAGGAGGAGGAGGAGGAGGAGGAAGAAGATAATGACAAAGATACTAGTGACGATGGTGATGATGATAAAAATCTAAATCTTAATTGTTCATTCATTTTAAGGGCCCCTAAAGTTGCTGAATAACATTTGATTTCATTATATATTTATTGTACTAATTTTCCTTTAATACATAAAGCGTTTTCTTGTTTAGCTATTTAACTATTTGTTGATCTCTTTACTATGTTTTTTGCGTGTAATGTATCGATTAGAACCCTGTTGAAATGATGACATAAAAGAAAAACGAAAGGAAGAGAGATCTAGGCCTTAAAAAAATCGAACCAAAAAAGTCATTGGATAAAAAAAACAAAAAAACAACAACAACAACAGAGACTTCTCAAATCTTCTACACAAATACCTAACAAAAAAAAAACATACACACTGAAGCCCCCTAAGGAAAAAACAAAAACAAAAAAAAGCAGAAATTCCTCGGAAAATGATCGACGAGGTGTCTCCGCCCCAGCCGCGGTGTTTGAGGACCCGGCTAAACATCAGTGATAGGTGGAACCCTTTCCATCACCCTCCCTTGTGAAGCTTGGGGAGTCTCCATCAATTATGTGAGGAACTGGTGCTCTCGCGGGGTGAGGCATGAGGTCTGAAGAAGTACATGAGACTGGGGAGACGACCGTCGCATTGCTAGCGACATGTGGGAGGAAGGAGGGAGGCAAGGAAAGCGGGAGGGATGGTGGGAGGAAGGGAGGGAGGGGGGGGGAGAGGGGGAAATGAAGGGGGGAGAGAAGAAGGGAAGAAAGTAGGGAGGGAGGAAGGAGAAAGGGAATTAGGAAAGGAGGGAGGAAGGGAGAAGAGAGGGAGATAAAAGGAGAGAGAAAGGAAGGATGGAAAGGAAGAAAGGACGAATAAAGGTAGGGAGGAGTGAGGGAGATACGCAGTGAGTGAGTGAAAGAGTCTGTCTGTTCCGTCTCTCTTCTCTCTCTCTCTTTCCCCTCTTCACCCCTCCCCCTCCTCCAACTCTCAAATTCTCCTTCCCATCCTTTTTTCTATTCTTTGTCCCTATCTATCTGTCACTCCCCCCCCCCCTTTCTCTTCCTACACCCTCCCCGTCTCCCTCACCCGCCTCCTACCATCTCCCTCCCCAACCGAGCAAAACCTAACATCTGAAGGACTAACACTTCAACGAAGAGAATCCAATCTGTCACCTCCAACCAGCTGGGAGGGGGGGGGGATTCTACCCCCGACGGATGAGCCAAGACAGCCCCACCACCTTAGGATTAGAAGCAAGGTGTTGGGGAGGAATAAGGTTGGTGGGGGCGGGTAGGGGGGAGGGAGGGTAGGGGCTAGAAGAGGGTGAGTAGGGGAAGGAGGGGAGGTAGCGTGAGGGAAGGGTCGAGAAGAGATTGGGGAAGGGACGGAGGGAAGGGAAGAGGTTGGGGCGTGAAGGCTCCCTCGCCCCTCCCCTCCCTACCTCTCTTGACGATACCCAGACCTCTTCCATCACAAGACAAGTGTCACATGCTGCCTACAGGTGGAGGGAGGGGGGGAGGGGAGGGAGGAGAAGGTAGGAGGGGAGACGAGTAGGTGGGAAGAGGGGAGAAAGAGGGGAGGTGGGTAGGTTATTAAGCGCACGAGGAATCAGGGAAGACAGGTGAGCGTGAGGACAATTCAGTGTGGCTAACTGGAGAGCGATGTTGGAGAAGTGCTGATGAATGAAGCCCATGCGTTTGCCATTAATCTTTCCTTCTTCTCTTTCACCTCCTCATCATCCTCTCATTATCATCACTATCACTATGCCTCCTCCTCTTCCCCTCTTCTCTGCTTCCTTCCTCATATCATTATTACATCCTGCTCCTCTACCTCTCTTCTCAATCTTCCTTTCCTCCTTTTCCGCCTTTATTTTCTCTTGTATTTTCTTTTCTTCCTTCTCCCCTCCCCCTCCTCCTCCTCCCCCTCCTTTTCTTCCCCATCTTTCATCTCTTCTTTGTGCTTCTCCAACCTCTTGTTTTTCCTTTTTCCTCCTACCTCCTTTTCCCTCTTTCCTCAGGGCGAATCAACGTTCCAGCAATATAGTATATGATTTCCAGTTTAAAGCACATCTCGGCTTTTAAAAACAAGAACAAAATCTGAATATATGCGATGCATAGTATATCAAATATATAAAATGTTAAATAGATTAGGAAAAAAGAAAGAGATAAAAAACGTATATTATAAAGAATGCTTAAACATCAACAATATATGATATATAACACACAAGACACATGCTGTATGTTATATTAGTAATAGTATAAAGCATATACATATACCTTCAAATATGTAATGTCGGATATATCACCATGTATATTTAATAAAAATCAAAACGTAAAAAGAAGTCTACAGGGACGTCTGCCCTCACCCTCTCCCCACCAAACACCGTGTATCTGTGACAAGTGAAGTTATATTGAGTTTCCCCTCCCCCTTCCCGAGAACAGTGACCTGAAAACAGTGACGTGAGTACATGAGTCAGAAAACACCTACATCATCCATCGTGAGGCCCATACTTTATCGTGAGTCACTTACCAGTCCATAAGTCACAAAAACCAGCCTCGTCTATCGTGAGTCACATTCCTATTCGGGACTCGAAGAGACTTCTTTCGACTCAGTATCGGAAGCGCTGGTAGCAATTGATCGGTTGTCAAGACGGCGGTGAAGCAACGGGAATACATCGCTAACTTCTGTGCTTGTTCGTTGCATAATGTGTGTATTTACTTATCTATTTACATGTATATCCATATTATGTTATATACTTTTTTTTTAGAAATTTTCTGTATTCTGATTTTTTTTATCTATCTATTTATTTTTTCTTAGTTAAGCGTCCACGTTGCT
>NW_028234417.1:17904296-17906796 GCF_977035675.1 Penaeus japonicus
GAAGCAGGATATAGGAAGTAGGAGGTGGGAGGTAGGGGATAGGGTGTAGGATTAGGAGTAGGAGAGGGGGAGGGGGTAAAAGGTAGGGAAGGTACAGGGGTAAGGAAGGGTAGGGGATAAGGGGTTACGGGGGGGGGGGGTTATGAGCTTGTGGTCAATGTCCCTTTTATATCGTCTTTATTTCTTGCGACTGATATGGTAATTTGAGAGCAATAGATAAAATGATTATTCTAGTTTCTATAATAACTATGGTAATGGTAATAATTAAATAATAATAGTAATAATAATAACAATGCTGGTGATAATGATGATAAGGATGAAAAATATGATAATAGTGATAATCATAATAATAAGGATAATACTAATAAAAATACTAACACAACAACCACTAATAATAATAATGGTAACAAAGAAAAAAAAACAATAACAAAAACAACACAACAATTAACAACAAACTGGGAAACAAACAACCCAAAACAAAACATAAAACAAACAAGGCTGATGGTACCTCGACTTCCAGCGAGGAAAATTCGTCCGTTTTCCTGCAATGATATTTTTCCTGTTTTATACACTTTGGGCGAGAGAGCAGACATCGCTTTCATTATCGAACGCATTACGGAAGAACAGGTGAGTCAACGCAATTATACGGGAGAGGGGGAGGGGAGGGAGGGTCACGAAGTTTGCGTAATGTCATGTAATTGGCGAATGGCGTTGGGAATTCGGTGCTGCTGCTGTTGTTTTTGTTGTTCGGGAATGGCGTTGGGATTTGTTGTTATTGTTGTTCGGAAGTGGCGATGGAGCGTTATGTTGTTATTTAGGTGTGCTGGTCTTTTTCTTTCTTTCTTTCTTTCCTTTTTTGAGGTGCTGGGGTGGAGGTGGGTGGGTGATCGAAGGACCCTTTGCGGAGGCTATTTTAATATACATAATCTACAATTTACCAAATTAAACGTACATTGAGATAGTAAGTTTAATGCTTTTCAACATCATGCATATTCACAATCCATTTTTACACTTCTATTTTCACCTGATCAATTGCACTCACCCTAAACTACTCTCACGCTCAGCCTTACCTCACTTACTACAAAACACTCACTCACCTATCCTATCTATCTATCTACCTATCTATCCACCAACATATTTACACATCCTAATCTTCCATCTCACCAGAAAGCCTCACCCTAATCCCGCCACCCTACTGCCCCTAAAATGTCCCTTAAAATTCACCCTTAAAATATCCCGTGGGATGTTGATCCTTAACTCACCTTGGAAACTTCTATACTTTTACATTAGTTTCGTAATATTTCCCAGGGACAGACTTATGAATTTCAAACACGAGGGTAAAGGGATGAGTGACGGAGTGAGGGAGAGAAAGAGAGAGGGAGAGAGTGAGTGAGTGAGTGAGTGAGTGAGAGAGAGAGAGAGAGAGAGAGAGAGAGAGAGAGAGAGAGAGAGAGAGAGAGAGAGAGAGAGAGAGAGAGAGAGAGAGAGAGAGAGAGAAAGAGAGAGAGAGAGAGAGAGGAGAGAGAGAGAAAAGAGAGAGAGAGAGAGAGAGAGAGAAGAGAGAGAGAGAGAGAGAGAGAGAGAGAGAGAGAGAGAGAGAGAGAGAGAGAGAGAGAGAGAGAGAGAGAGAGAGAAAGAGAGAGAGAGGCAGACAGACAGAAACAGAGAAAGACAAATAGAAAGAGAAAGAGAGACAGAGGGAGAGAGACAGAGATAAATAAAGATAGATATATCTAGATAGATAAATAGAGAGAGAGAGTAAGAGAGAGAAGGAGAGAGCCAAAAACATAAAAGAGAGAGAAGAAAGAATAGAGAGAGAGAGAGAGAGAGAGAGAGAGAGGAGAGAGAAAGGAGAGAGAGAGAGAGAGAGAGAGAGAGAGAGAGAGAGAGAGAGAGAGAGAGAGAGAGAGAGAGAGAGAGAAAGAGAATCCACTCTCTCTCATGCAAGCCGTCTTTGGGTTCCATGTGTTTGCACAAGGAGAATGTAAAGAAGGGTGCGTGTTTGTCTACCTGATACAGCGACCAAATTCCATATTTACGAGACTGCGAAAAGAACCAAACTCCATATCTTGTTTTCATATTACTTTCGGGTCTTCTATATACTTTTTTTTACCGACTTGTTTCCCTCTCGTTTCTCTTTTAAACTTCTCGTCTTACTTATTTTCCTTCCAAATTGGAGAAAGTTTATGCATACGAAATAGTATCCGCTTCCCCGTCTTAGAATTCCGTAATTAGAATTATGAAGACATGGCCAATTTTCCAAAAAAGAAAAATAAGAAAAACAAACATCATCATTATCTATCAAAAGGGGCTAGACGTCCACTCCTTTGCTATACCTCAAAGGCAAATTAAAAACAAATTGACTTTATTTAATGTAAAATCATATTAATAGGTATGCTAAACGCGTTTTTTTTCTTCTTTTTATATGTTCATATTTTTTCATGTATCAGTCTTATAAAAAAATTACCATTTACAGCCATGTTGTCTTATTGTTCACTTT
>NW_028234417.1:17911796-17916796 GCF_977035675.1 Penaeus japonicus
CTACCCCCTTGTACCTCCCTCACCCCTGGCCTTACCCCTACTACCTCTTGTACCCTCCTACCCCCACTTCTCTCCTACCTCGGCCCCATCCTCCTATACGTCACCATTCATCACCTTACCCCCACCCTCCCTCCCCCTCCCTCTCTCCCTCCAACCTAACTTCTCCATCTCCCTCCATCTTGTCATACCTCCCCATCTCCCTCCACTTAGCCCTACCCCCCCTTCACCCTAAACTCCCTCCTTAAACCCTCTCCTTCTCGAACCGTTACACCTCCCTCTACCTCTCACCTCCACCTACCCTACATCCTCATACTCCTCTCCACACTTCATATCCACCCTACCTCTCCCCCTCCATCCTCCACATCCATCCTCCTCCCCACCTCCCTCTCCATCCTCCACCCTACCTCCCCACCTCCACCGACCACATCTTCCTCCACACCTCTCCACCTCCCCCTCCATCCTAACTCCCCACCTTCCATTCCCCTCCCCCTAAATCTCCACCTTCCCCCTCCCTCCCTCCCTACCCCTCACCTCACTCCCTCCCTCCCTCCCTACCTCCCTACCTCCCTACCTCCCCTCCCTCTCTACCTCCCTCCCTCCCTACCCCACTCTCTTTCTTATAATCCCATCGACATCTTGATGCGAAGAGAAGAGATAAGGCGAGACACCCGAGACATAAAGTTTAATGAACGTGGCGACTTGTCCCTTCTCCCGTGTTCGAGGCCGTGGCTTCAGGAGTCGCCTTGGGAATATTCTCTCTCTTTTGGGCAGTTCTTATTAAGATAATGCAATTAAGGATGATGTTCAGGGAGATGTCATTAATGCTTATTCGTATTGTTTATCGTTATCTCTTGTTTTATATATCTTATCATTTATCAATTTTCTTATTTCCCCTCCCCCTAAATGAAACAAAGGGTTTGGATTCTTTAAGATCTTCTTTTGTTATATTAATCACTTTTATATACACACACATATATATATATTTATATATATATATATATACATATATATATATATATATATATATATATATATATATATATATATATATATATGTATATATATATACATATACATATCTTTATGATAGCCAAGAACGGAGGATTCGAATTCCTTATCTATTCAACATCCGTTATTAATTTACTTATTTGTTGTTTCATTTATTCTTCATAAACTTCTACTCAACAAAATGATATACAAAAAAAGAAGAAAATTACAAAAACATTTACAAAATAAAAGTAATTATTAATAAAAATTAGTAAAATACAATTAGCAAAAAATAAAAATAAAACAGTTGTTGCAAGAAGTAGGTCCTTATCATTGTTCTTATAATCATTGTTGCTATAATCTATTACTATTGTTATTATTACTATTATCATTATTATCATTCTTGTTATTACCATTATTCTTATCACTATCATCATCATTACCCTTTTCATCCTTTTCGTTGTTATCCTTCTTATTACTATCATCATTACTATTTACAATAATATCATCCTTTTCATGATCAATATCATATTGATATCAATAATGATGGTAGTAATGATAACAATATCAGCAATAGTTACGATGACAATAGTAATATTAACAAAGAAGAAGAAGAAGAAGAAGAAAGAAAGAAAGAAACATACGAGAAAAGAAGAAAGTTATCTAAGGAAATCCCTTGGCGCCTGCAGGTAGGGTGGGGGTGGGGAAGAGGGGTGGTGGGTGGGGGAATTGGGGGAGGGGCTCATTTGCCATCGAGAGTTTCTCGCTCTTTTCTTTTCATGTTTTGTCTTTTCACTATTACTTTTTCTTCTGTCCATCTTCATCATCCTTCTCTCCTTTAATTCCATCATCTTTTCATCCTCTCTTTCTTCTTCTTCTCTTTCTTATTCTACTTCTACTCCTCCCTTTTCATATTTTCTTTCATTTTCCTCTTCCAACCTCGAGCTTAAAAGGAATCACACACTACCATTGTGGAATCGCATACCTGTTCGTTAAGGGATCGGAACCAGCAACGTTTCATAGGCTGTTTGTTTTGCCCGCCCCTACTCTTGCTCTTCACATTCAGAAACTTTATGATATCAAAGTTGAAAGTTGACGGCATTCTATTTACTTAAATCTCGCTCACGTGGCTGATTATCACCTCATATGCATGTTAATGCGATACTTATGACGGTGTTGGGCCATGGTATCTGTTCTTTGTGAGGGATAGCTATTCCAGGAAATTTCACTGGATGTTATCGCATTGGGCGAGACTGAGATGAGGTGTTTTGTTTTTCGCTTATTCTTTTCTTCTTGATATGCTGTGTGTCGTTCTGTATCTTTATCTCTGCCTCTCTCTTACCTATTTTGTTTTGTCCTTTTGCCTGTTTGTTTGTTTGCTGCCTGTTTGTTTATCGGTCTGTTTCTCTCTCTTTTTTTTTCTTTCTCTCTCGCTCTCTTTTTTATCTCTCTCCTCGCCTTCTCTCTCTACCCCCCCTCTCTCTTTATCTATTTATCTCTTTCCCTCACTCTAATTCCCTCCTTTCATCGACCTTTCTTCCTTCTTTCGTACAGACCCAGCATTATAAAGGATGCACTTGTTGTCAACCTGAAATGCAATCCTGAGCCGCATAACAGGAACAGGAACTGGTCCAGCGATTCACTCTATTGCTGTTGCGATTGTTAGGTATCTTCAGCTATGATAAACACAGACACACACCATCCCCCACCCCACACATCCCCCCCCACATACACACACACTCACACACACACACACACACACACACACACACACACACACACACACACACACACACACACACACACACACACACACACACACACCCCCCCCCCCCCCCCCCCCCACACACACTCTCTCTCTCTCTCTCTCTCTCTCTCTCTCTCTCTCTCTCTCTCTCTCTCTCTCTCACACACACACACACACACACACACACACACACACACACACACTCACACATCCATACAAACAGGATCTTATACGCCCCTTCCCCCTCCGTACCCCCACCCCCTTCTCACTCGATCCTCCAAGGGTTCAGATAAGCTAATGAAACCTCTTTGAAGCTTCGACCCCTTCCAGCTCAAAGCTCTTTCCCGGAACAACGGAGTCTCGAGGAGGTCGCCTGTATAATTCGTTTTGGCGAGGTGCCCCTTCCAGGAAGCAAGCGAGCTGGACAGGTGTCTTGCGTGTCTTGGGTCTTTTTTGTTAGCTTGGAGTGTTTTCAGTCGTTTCTACTTGTCTTGCGTGTCTTGGGTCTTTTTTGTTAGCTTGGAGTGTTTTCAGTCGTTTCTACTTGTCTTGCGTGTCTTGGGTCTTTTTTGTTAGCTTGGAGTGTTTTCAGTCGTTTCTACTTGTCTTGCGTGTCTTGGGTCTTTTTTGTTAGCTTGGAGTGTTTTCAGTCGTTTCTACTTGTCTTGCGTGTCTTGGGTCTTTTTTGTTAGCTTGGAGTGTTTTCAGTCGTTTCTACTTGTCTTGCGTGTCTTGGGTCTTTTCTGTTAGCTTGGAGTGTTTTCAGTCGTTTCTACTTGTCTTGCGTGTCTTGGGTCTTTTCTGTTAGCTTGGAGTGTTTTCAGTCGTTTCTACTTGTCTTGCGTGTCTTGGGTCTTTTTTGTTAGCTTGGAGTGTTTTCAGTCGTTTCTACTTGTCTTGCGTGTCTTGGGTCTTTTTTGTTAGCTTGGAGTGTTTTCAGTCGTTTCTACTTGTCTTGCGTGTCTTATAGCCATTATATTTTGTTATTCTTTAGATATTTTGATTTTTTTTTGTGCTTTGTGTCTTTAATATCTTGAATGTATTTGTTCCTTGGTTCATATGTATTTTGTATCTTTAGACTGTCGTGTGGCTCATGTGTTGTGCCTTCTATATCCCATGTCTTTTTAATTTCATCATACGTGTCCTTGATGTTGTTCTTCACGTCGTTTTAATTTGTCCCGTGTGCCTTACATGTTGTGTCTCTCCTATATCTAGAATCCACCTAAAGTTTCCTCGTGTCTCTTTCTGAATCTATCTTACTTGCACGCTTCGTATGCTGTGCCTTGTGTCTTTCTAATTTGTCTTTCCTTGTCCTGTACGTCTGGTGTCTTGCGCCATGTGTCGTGCTCCTTCTTTAAACGTTACGGCGCACGGGATGTTACAAGAGTTATTGTTTTTCTCTGGTTATGAGGGTTTGGGTTTAGATAGGCTCTGTGTTGATACTCATGCAGGTGGTATTATTAGTGTTGGTGATATATTGTTATCATTACTATTAGTTTCCGATCATTATTATCATGTATCGTGATAATGGGAACAATGGGAAGAAGGGAGGAACGTAGGGAAAGATTCAATTTGTAAAAGTAGTTAATAAAACTAATTATGAAATCCTGAGGAATATGAAAAAAGCAAGAAATCAGAAACATGAGTAGATCAATAAAATAATGACAAACAAATATAAATCCCTACGCAATGAACTGTGAGAAATATGTGTGGAAATATGTATATTGTTCTATATACATGTTTGTTAATTCATTTCATAATATATTTACGTATACATAAACTAGTTTTGAACTTTCCCTCCATAGCCCTTTTTACACAAATATATAAACACCAATATTATCGTTGGAAAAAAGGCTGCTCTAAATGATTTAATGGCTACGAGAAGCAAGTGATGCTTCTCTAAGCCAAACTCTCTGCGCTTCGACGCCATATTTCGAATATCGTTCCACTAATGTAACAAACTTTGAGCCTTCAAAGAGGTCTCTGAATGTGCCCACTCTCCTCCTATCCGCTCTTCCTTTTCCTTCCCTTCTCTCTTTCCCCTCCATCTTCCCTCATCCATTTACCACCTCTCCTCTTCTTCCTCTTTCCGTTCTCACTTCTCCAACCTTCCCTCACTTTCTACCCTCTCTCTCCCTCGTCTCTCCCCTCACCCATCCCCCCCTCCTACCTCCCTTGTCCTCATCCCTCCCCAACAAGCGGCGTCTCTCGCGCAGTTTAATAGGCTGCTGAACGTCTCCGCTCCAAACAACGCGCATATGTTAGT
>NW_028234417.1:17946796-17951796 GCF_977035675.1 Penaeus japonicus
AAGAAGAGGAAGAAGAAAGCGAAGATGAGGAAGAAAACAAAGTAGAATAAGAAGAGGGAGTAATAATGATAATAATAAGTTAAGGTAAAAAGATGAAGAAAAAAGAAAAGAAAAAAGTGGAAATGAAGATGAAGAAGAAAAAGAAAATGATGAAAAAGGAAAGAGGAACATAAGGACTAATAATAAAGATAAGAAAAAGAAGAAAGGAAAGAGAAATGGAAGTTGAAGAAAAAGAAGAGAAGACAATTTCTCGGGTTGAGTGTCTGGCCAATAAACTTCATCGTATTAGTGATCAGAGAAGAAAATGAAGCTGGAATTAATTTTGCAATATTTCATTTGCAGTCGACGATGGCACACATTCAGTCGATGAAATGGGAAAGACACACTCATTAAAATTTGTCAAAAAGTTGAAGTAAAAAATTTACTTATTATGTCGGTTTCGGTAATATCATTTGAAAAATCTCTCTTTCTCTTTCTCTTCGCTTTCTCTTTCTGTCCTCTCTTTTATTCTCTCTCTCTCTCTCTTTCTTTCTCTATCTCTTCCCCCCACCCACCCCCCCTCTCTCTCTCTCTCTCTCTCTCTCTCTCTCTCTCAATTTTCCCTCCTTCCTTTCCTCACTCCCTCCCTCTCATTTTCCCTTCCTCCCATCTTCCCTTCCTCCCTCCCTCCTTCCTTCTTTCCGTCCCTCCCTACCCCCAACCCCCTACCCCCTCCCTCCCTCCCTCCCTCCTTCTCTCCCTCCCTCCCTCCTTCCCATCTTCCCTCCCCCCCTCCCTCCCTCCTTCTTTCCCTCCCTCCCATCTTCCCTCCCTCCCTCCCTACCCCCAACCCCCTACCCCCTCCCTCCTTCCCTCCCTCCCTCCTTCTCTCTCTCCCTCCCTCCTTTTTTCCCTCCCTCTCTCCTTCCTTCCCATCTTCCCTCTCTCCCTCCTTCCCTCCCATCTTCCCTCCCTCCCTCCCTACCCCCTACCCTTACCCCCTCTCTCCCCCCTTCCCTCCCTACCCCCCTTTCACATCCAATACCAAAAGGACCCCATATACTGTAACCGCATGAAATATCGGGCGACCAATCCAAGAAATTAAACCGAAGGACCCCTTTATCCGGCGGGCATTACAGATGATCGAGACCGAGATCATCTTAACCGACGCTCGTTTATCGGAATGACAACCGCTCCGCCGGAACAATGTCCGTTATATTTCTAAGGAAAGCACTGCGGCAAGGCACGCCGGGGAAGGTCTCACGTCGCGAGAGTTTCGGGACTGGTGGACCGCCCTTCCGGCTGACTAGAGGATGTTTTGGTGCTGAGATTAGGTGATATGTATGTATTTGTATAGATATCGACACACACATACACACACACACACACACACACACACACACACACACACACACACACACACACACACACACACACACACACATCACACCCACCACACACCCCCATCACTATCTATCTCTATATATATAATCTATATTTATATTCTAATATTTATACATAATATATTATATCTATATCTATATATATTTATATCTATATCTATATATATATATCATATATTATACATAATCTATATAATATATTAATATATCTATAATATATAATATCTAAATACATACACTCCCACCCACACAACACACCACACACACACCTATTATCTATTCTATATATATATATATATATATATCAATAATAATATCTATATCTATACACTATATATTTTTTATTTCTTTTTTTATATATATTATTATAATAATATTTAATATTTATTAATATAAAATATAAATATATTATTAATTTTATATATATAATTCTTAAAAATAACATTTAAATATCACTTAACTATTATATATTTTATATATTTTATCATATTATTTAAAATTAATATAATATAACTATTTTATCTATAAATTATATTCAATAAATATCTCAATTTATTCCTTTTCTATTTTAATTTTATTAATTTATTATTTAATTTATCATTAAAAATATATTTAATTTACTATTATATTATTCATTATATTTATTTTAATTCGTATAATAATTATATCATTTAATTTTTTTTATATTAATATATTATACTACTACAATTATATATTAAATTATAAACATAATATATTATTTAATCTATATATCTATTATAATACAATTATATTTTATTATTTTTATTTTAATATATCATTTTAAATATAATCTTTTTAGAAAAATATAATATCTTTATAATTAATATATATATATACATATTCTTTATTATTTTTTACACTTTTATTACATTTATATTAATCTTACTTCTATATTAAAATTTTAAATTTTGTTACATTATTATTAGTAACACAATACATTCATCACTTTACGAAATTTAAGACACTTATATCTTATCTATTCTATCTCTCTAATACCATAAATACTAATCGATATATACTCGTTCGGACTGGTTATAGTTTCAATATTATTCAGCTATTATACTGTAATTGCTCTTATGATTATTTAAATCTCTCATTTATTTATAGCTTCCTCTGAGCGTATATACCATACAGACACCGACACACACACACACACAGTGTTCTTATATAAATAAGATATATATATATGTGTCTGCCTAGTCCTCTATTTCCATATATATATATATATATACATACATTGATATTATATATATATATATATATATATATATATATAGGTATATATATTATATATATACATATACACATATATGTAATATATATACATGTATATATATATATATATAATATATTATATAATATATATATATATAGCTATATATATAGTGACGATCTGTGTGTGTGCTGTGGGTGTGTGTGATCGTGATGTGTGTGTGTGTGTGTGTGTGTGTGTGTGTGTGTGTGTGTGTGTGTGTGTGTGTGTGTGTGTGTGTGTGTGTGCTTATAAACATTATATGCGCGCATACACATACATGCATTTATATTCATATGAATATCTATATAAATACATGTGTATATAATAATATTATGCATATATATATATATATATAGACTTTATATAGTATATATGATAGTTATTATCTTCATGCATAGATAGATAGTAATATTATCTATATAATATATCTATAATGATATATATATATATATATATGATAATATATATGTATATATTCTATATATATATATATCATATTATATATGCATATATATATATATATAATATATATTATCTATTAAATATATTATATATATATATATTATGAATATATATGCATATATAGTTATATATATATATATATATATGTATATATAATATATATATTATATATATATATATTATATGCATATATTATATATATATATAATATATATATATATATATATATATATATATATATATGCAGTATATTAGCTAATATATATATTTATAATATATATATATATATATATATATATATGTGTAATGTATATATATATATAGATAGATAGATAGATAGATAGATAGATAGATAGATATAGATATATATACATATATATGTATGTATATATATACTATATATATTTTATATATATATACATATATATATATATATATATATATATATATATATATATATATACATATATATATATGTATACACACACACACACACACAAACACACACATCCGTCAAGGAAAATACATTAAAGTCTCAGACACGATAATCCCAACGATTACTTTCATCAACAAAGATTTTCCGCTATTATCATTATCAATTAATCCGTGTAATCATCCCCACCCCCCTCCTTCAAAACCCCTAAAAAGATTCTTTGTATAAACCCGAAGTTCTATCTTTTATATAGCTCTTCATAAAACCAATTTTAATCTTTTAATCGGATTACCGTCAAGTTAAATGAGAGCGACGATGTGGCTCCGAAACCTTAAGTCAATCCTCCATTTCTTTTCGGAGGAAAACGAATTATCTGGATGCCGTGAAGATACCGTACACTTTCTTGTGGAGATTATTGATATTAACATCACACACAGAAATGCATACACACACAGACACACACATACATACATAAACACACACACATACATGAACACACACACATACATAAACACACACATACATAAACACACACACACACACACACACACATACATACATATGAATATCTTTCTCTCTCTTCTCTCCTTATCCAAATATTCCCCATACACAAAACTCTCTCTGACTCTCAGACCAGCAATCAAAGACTCACCAACGTTCATATGCAACAGTCATGGACATTTAAGTCATTCGGATCTCTCATAAATCTGACAAATGTGCGGCAGTACATGGAATTCGGATCCGGCACTAATGCTACACATTGCTCTGATGGAGTCGGATTACCGAAAGAAGGAGTGCTTTGCTTTTGTCTATCTGTCTATTTCTGTTGTTTTGTTGTTGTTGGTTTGTTTCTCTTGTTTTATTTTCTGTATTTGGTTTATTTGTCTATGATTATTAATTTCGTTTTTCTTTGTAATGTGCTGGTTTTCTCATTTTTGTTTCGATTCTTATTTTTCTTTTGGAAAGCTTGTCGAGTTATCCAGTCTCCTTCTTCCCTCGCTTCATTCCTTCCTTTTCTTCCTTTTTCCTCTCTTTATCCCCTACCCAATTCCTCCCCCTCTCTTCTGCTCTTTCCCCCTTTTCTCTCTCCCTTTCTTCCTGCCTTTCTTTTATCCTTTCATCTTCCTCCCTCCTTCTATTCCTCCCTTCGTTCCCTCCTCTTTCCACCCATTCCCCTTTTCTCCCTCTCTCTATACCTCCCTTCTTCCTCCTTTCACCCTTCCCCTCCCTCCCTCCATCACCTCTCCCTCCCTCCCTCACTCTCAACCGCAAGCCACAGCTCAAGAGACAATTAAAACGATTCCCCTTATTATGCGCACTTGATCATCTTATTCCTCGCTGATCCGTGCGACCGGAAGGGAAGCGGACAGATGGACAAGGAGAGAGAGAGAGAGAGAGAGAGAGAGAGAGAGAGAGAGAGAGAGAGAGAGAGAGAGAGAGAGAGAGA
>NW_028234417.1:17956796-17965183 GCF_977035675.1 Penaeus japonicus
GAGGGAGAGGAGGAGGAGGAGGTAGAGAGTGGGTGAGAAGGAAAGAAATAGGGAGGGAGGGAAGGTGGAAGAGAGGGAGTGAGAAAAGGAGGGAGGAAGGGAAGGTGGAAGAGAGGGAGTGAGAAAAGGAGGGAGGAAGGGAAGGTGGAAGAGAGGGAGTGAGAAAAGGAGGGAGGAAGGGAAGGAAAGAGTGAGGGAGGATGAGGGGGAAGGAGGATAGGATGGAGGGAGGAAGAGAAGAAGGAGAGAGAGAGAGAGAGAGAGAGAGAGAGAGAGAGAGAGAGAGAGTGAGAGAGAAAGAAAGATAGAGAGAGAGAGAGGAAGAGAAAGAGAGAGACTGAAAGCAAACAAACAAAAAAAGGAAAATGAAAGAAAAAAATAAAAAAAAACGTTCGAAAAGGAAAAAAAATAGTCGTTCGCATAAAGACTTCAGTTTGGGAGACAAAGTAAAAAAGAAAAAAAAAAAAAAATCGAAAAAAGATTCATCAACTCCTTTTCCTCTGATTGGTTCGCGCGGGAATTGAAAGCATAAAGTGGGCCAATGGATAGCCTCCCTGAGACAACATGGCCTGTCGAGGACCAATCAGCGCTCGGTGGGGGTGGATGGGTGAAGGTGGGGGGAGGGGGGGGGTGGGGGGGCGAACGGGTAAGGGAAGGAGGAGGGGTCAGCTGGTAAGGTGGAGGGGGAGTGAGGGAAGTAGGATGGAAGTAGGATAGAAGAGGATAAGGAAAGTTTAAAGGTTGAGGGTAGGGGAGGGGCCAGTGGGAAGGGGGAGGGTGACAGAAGAACGGGTAAAGGGAGGGGGGAGGCCAGTGGGTAGGGGTAGGTAAATGGTATATATGTATATCTATGTCTATCTATCTAGCTATCTATATAACTATATATCTATATACCTATTTATCTTTATATATATATATAATTATTATAGTGTGAGTGTTAGTTGTGTTGAGTTTGATGGGTGGTGTGTGTGTCTGGTGTTAGTGGGAGTGAGGGAAGTGTTTGTGGTGTTTGTCGAGTGTGAGTGTGTTAATATATGGAAATCTATATATAATATGTATATATCACACACTCATTTACATCACACACACTATATTATATAACTATATGTATTAATCATATCACTCATATATATATATTTATTATATATATATATAGTGTTGTTATATGCACACCACACACACACACACACACACACACACAAACACCACCACACACACACACACACACACACACACACACACACAAAAATCTATAAGCACCTACACCCACACACACACCAACACACACACACACACACACACACACACCCACACTCAACAAAACACACACAACACACACACACACACACTCACTACATATATATATATATATATAGATATATATATATTATATAGTAATGTATATAATATATCTATATGAGTGTGTGTGTGTGTGTGTGTGTTTGTGTGTGTGTGTGTGTGTGTGTGTGTGTGTGTGTGTGCTGTGTTTGTGTGTGGGTATGTGTGTGTGTTTGTATAAAGAGAGTGAGAGAGAGAGGAGAGAGAGAGAGACGGGACGGCGAGGAGGGGGGAGGGGAGAGGAAAGAGGAGAGGAGAGGGAAGAGGAGAGAGAGAGAGAGAGAGAGAAGAGAGATGGAGAGAGAGAGGAGGGGGAGGAGAGAGAGAGAGAGCGCGGAGAGGGGAGGGAGGGGAGGAGAGAGAGAGAGAAGTGAGGGGAGATGATGAGAGGGAGGTGAGAGGAGAGAAGAGAGGAGGGAGAGCGGGGAGAAGGGGGAGGGGGAAGATGAGGAGAAGAGAGAGATGAGAAGGAGGAGAAGGAGGAGAAGAGAGGGAGAGAGAGAGAGGAAGAGAGAGATGGAGAGAGAGAGACCCCAAGAGAGATAGAAAGAGATGGAGAGTGAGAGGAGAGTGAGTGGAAGGAACGCAGAGAGAGACTATCTCCCGAGAGAGAGAGGATTGAGAGGAGAGAGAAGAGAGGAGGAGAGAGAGAGAGAGAGAGAGAGAGAGAGAGAGAGAGAGAGAGAGAGAGAGAGAGAGAGAGAGAGAGAGAGAGAGAAAGAGCGAGAAACATACTTTATCTGAAACATCGACTATGCATGTAGAGACCAAAGGGAATTATTTTATCATGGAAACACATCCATGAGTTAGCTGTTTGTATTACTATGTTAGAACCATACCACTGGACTTTCATGGCATCCCCTCGCCAGTAAGATACCAAACATAGCAGATAGGCCATTCTGACAGCATAACAATCAAATAACAAACCGGCTTTTGAATCTCCCTTTGTAAGCGTCTTTGAACCTCACGAATCATCTTTATCCTCTCTGTCTCTCTCTCTTTCTCTCTCTCCTCTCTCTCTCTCTTTCTCTTTTCTCTCTCTCTGTTTCACTCAATCGCTCACTCTTCCATCTTTCTTAATCTTATCTCTCTTTCTCTCTCTCTTTCCCTCTCTGTAAGCCACTGATTTTCCGGACTATTACTGTTATTTGATTATAATACAGTCTTTGTAATACTAGTTCCTTAAGACACACTGTTTCCTAGCGACTAACGGAAGTACTGACCCACACCTGCTTACTGCCCCGACCTTCACCTGGCCACAGCTGACACACCCACACCTGTACCGAACCGGAAGCACCATTAAAACCTCTTCGTTGACCCAACTACATGTTATATGTTATAGCAGGAGGAATCTGTTGACATCTCCCTCCTTCTCATCTTCATTACCATTTGATAGTATGTGTATTTTCATTGCTGTGTAGCATGCAATAGTCTGCTTCTGGTCCCTTCAGCTGTTTCCATTGGTCAAATGTCCTGAGGCAGGGAAAGTGACACAGAGATGCCAGTGTCACCACCGAAACAGGTAATAAGAACAAGAGGTAAAGGGGCAGATCAAGAGATCAGGTCAGACAGACAGACAAGAGGACAGGCAGAGCAAACAGCTCTGACCTCCAGCCTTCGGCCGGAGCCTAATGTATTAACAAGAGTCTACAATAAAGACCATGGCACATGAACGTCTGTCTGTTTATCCACCGGAACACAACAGGGCATCGAGCAGGTTACAACTACAACAACTGCATCCAGTGGTGGGTTACACACACACTCTCACCATTCTCGCGCTCTCTCTTCTCCTCACTGCTCCTCATGTCATCTCTCTCATCCTCTCACTCCCATCCTCTCTCCCCTCTCTCCACTCTCCACGTACTCTCTCTCTCCTCCACCTCTCCCTCTCTCCTCTCCTACTCTCATCTCCTCTTCTCATCACCCTCTCCTCTCACCTCTCTCCTAATACCTTCAACGGAAGAAGTCTCGCATTCGTCTCCATCTCTCTGCTCTCAGAACCTCCCTCCTCCCTCTTCTCTCGCTCCTCTCTCTCCACCTCCTATCCTTTCTTCGGAGACCCGTCTCCCCATTCTCTCTCTCTCTCTTCGCCCACTTCTCCTCAATCTCCTCACTCTCTCTTTGTATATTCTTCTCTCTTGGTTTAACATAAATAACTTAAAATTTTTTACCCTTTTTCATCTCCCCTTCCCTCTTGCTTTCCTCTGTATCTATATAACCACCCCTTTCCCTCCTATCTCTCATTCACTGCTTATCCTGACCGCCCTTCCTCTCTCCCCTTCCATCCCTCCCCCCCGTGTCCCCTTTTCTCTCCAACTTATCCACTACATAGGATTTTATATAAAACCTTTGAAGTTATGCGGATTGTCTCTGCAGTGACTCTTTCTTCTTTACTTCCTGCACCCTCCAGAGATCGAGACCTTCCCTGCTCTCGCACAACGCCCCCCCTCCCTTCCTACTTCTCTGATCTCTTCTGGAAAATGACTTTGAAGAATGTAGAATCATATAAGCGTGAGTGTGTGTATATGTCTATATATATATATATATAATATATATATATATATAAATATAAATATAATATATATATATAAATAATATATATATATGTATATATATAAATATATGTAATGTTAATATATATGTATTTATATATAATATATATATTTCATATAATATATATATTATATATATATATAATAAATACATACATATATAAATATAATATATATGATATAAAAATATATATATATTATATCTATCTATAAAAAATATTATATATATATAAATACATACACACACACAATATATCATATCTATCTATCTATCCTACCTATCTAACAGGATTCTCTCTCTCCGTCCTATAAAAAAGTATAAAAATATATATATATTATATAAATATATATATATACATAATATAAATATATATATATATATATATTATATATTTAATATATCTATATATATCTATATATAAATATATCTATTATCATAGATATAAAAATAATATGAATACCATACTGCATATATATAAATATCTATCTAGAAAAATATAAATAATATATATTAAATATAAAATATATATATATATATATACAATATACAATTTTATACATATGCATATACTATGTGTGTAAGTAAATATATAAAATATAAAAAAATATATAAAATAAATATATCTATATAAAAATATAATATATACAACACACAACACACAACACACACACAACACACACACACACAACACAAAACACACAACACACACACACACACAACACACACACAACACAAACACACACACCAAACACACACAAAACACACAACAAACACACCAAAAATAAATATATAGATATAATATATAAATAAATTAATATATATAGATATATATATATATAAAACTATAACAAATCCATATAAAAAATAAATAATATAAATCTATATCAATATATATATAATAGTATATATATATATATATAAATATTAAATATACATATATATCTGTTATATATATATAATATATATATATATATTATATATATATATTTATAGTATATATATATAATATATATATATATAATAATATATCAATATATATTCATGGAAATTGGCATATATATATATATATATAATCTATATAATATATATAAATATATTATATTATAATTTATAAATAATGCATAATAGATATATATATATATATATATATATATATATATAATATATATAAAACAAAAATATAGTATATATATACAAAATATATATTTATATATATATATATAAAAATATAATATATAAACATATATATAAATATATATATATATATATATATATATATATGTATATCTATTTATTTATGTGTATATGTATTCATATATTTACTTATCTATGTATATTTAAGCGTATGCGTATGATTACCATTGCGTATAGCTTACACACGAGGTAGATAAGAACCAAGTTAAAGACCTAGTTAGTTCAAGTTTCCATATATTTTGAGCACATCTACAACTTTCTCTGCTGTGCTAATTTTGTTTAAACTTTTTAGGAATTTCTTTTTAGGAAGTATTCTGATAATCACAGAGTAGAGGCCATTGTCGTTTTTTTTTTTTTTATCGAAAGTACCCCCTCCCCACCCGGTGGGGACCATATTTTTTTTTTTTTTCTTTCACTGAGAGATTGCTAATTTAGAAAATTAACTTTACAATAAATTGATATAGGATGCACACACACACACACAGACACACACAGACACACAGACACACAGATACACCACCATAGAAAAACACATAGATACGTATTTGCATGTGTGTATGTTCTCTCATTCTTCTCATATGTCTCGTCATTTCCCCTATATTGTTCTAATTCTGTTCTGGTGTAAAAAAATAATATAAAAAATGAATATATAATATATAATATATAAATATATATAATATATGTATATATATATATATATATACATATATACATATATATATATATATATATATATATATAATATTATATATATATATATATCTAGTAAATATATATATATATAAATATATATATATATATTATATATGATTTCAAGGGCAAGTAACCCTCCCTATCAACGTCGCCAAGAAAAGCCCAATAGAAGACAAATGAAGACGGAAAAACAAAAGACGATCGCCATTCATGGAATCCGACCCGACTTAGATAATCCCCGATGCCATTGTCCTTCCCCCGTGTATGAGACAGAGATAAGGTCATCTATATGGAAATTGAAATTGGCTTGTCTTTTGCAGCCTCGCCCATACAACAGGAGTTCCAGCTTCGGTCGCTGTTCATTTGGATTTGCGTAATCAGGGGTGAGGGTGGACGGGGCTGGGGGGGGGGGGGCGTTGGATGGACGGTAGGATTGCACTTTTAGGGGGGTGGGGAAGTGTGCGTTAAGTGCACGGTTGGAGAGAAAGTGTACGGTAGGTGTGCAAGGGCGGGGGGGGGGGGGTATGGTAGTTATGCATGGTAGGAAGGAACGTGTAAAGGCAGGAGTGCATGGTAGAAAGGAAAGAGTATGGCAGGAGTGCATGGTAGGAAGGAAAGTGTATGGCAGGAGTGCATGGTAGGAAGGAAAGTGTATGGCAGGAGTGCATGGTAGGAAGGAAAGTGTACGGTAGGAGTGTATGATAGGAAGGAAAGTGTATGGCAGGAGTGCATGGTAGGAAGGAAAGTGTATGGCAGGAGTGCATGGTAGGAAGGAAAGTGTACGGTAGGAGTGTATGATAGGAAGGAAAGTGTATGGCAGGAGTGCATGGTAGGAAGGAAAGTGTATGGCAGGAGTGCATGGTAGGAAGGAAAGTGTATGGCAGGAGTGCATGGTAGGAAGGAAAGTGTATGGCAGGAAGGGGTTTAGGAGTGTATGGTATGAGGAAAGTGTACGGTAGGAGGGCATGGTAGGAAGGAAAGTGTATGGCAGGAGTGCATGGTAGGAAGGAAAGTGTATGGCAGGAGTGCATGGTAGGAAGGAAAGTGTATGGCAGGAGTGCATGGTAGGAAGGAAAGTGTATGGCAGGAGTGCATGGTAGGAAGGAAAGTGTATGGCAGGAGTGCATGGTAGGAAGGAAAGTGCTTTATATGGCGGAGTGATGCAGAAGGAAAGTGTATGGCAGGAGTGTATGGTAGGAAGGAAAGTGTATGACAGGAGTGCATGGTAGGAAGGAAAGTGTATGGCAGGAGTGCATGGTAGGAAGGAAAGTGTATGGCAGGAGTGCATGGTAGGAAGAAAAGTGTATGGCAGGAGTGCATGGTAGGAAGGAAAGTGTATGGCAGGAGTGCATGGCAGGAAGGAAAGTGTATGGCAGGAGTGCATGGTAGGAAGGAAAGTGTATGGCAGGAGTGCATGGTAGGAAGGAAAGTGTATGGCAGGAGTGCATGGTAGGAAGGAAAGTGTATGGCAGGAGTGCATGGTAGGAAGGAAAGTGTATGGCAGGAGTGTATGGTAGGAAGGAAAGTGTACAGTAAGAGTTCATGGTAGGAAAGAAAGTTTGCGGTAGATATGTACGGGACAAAGAGTAGACGCTGGTAAATATCCTAAAATGCTATAGGATATTGCATAGGGTGTACATCAATGGGGTATGTGGGCATGGAATAAATGGTTGAGTGGTTTTGACTACTTGAGGTGGAGCGTGGGTAGCGAGTTAAAAAAAAAAAAGAAAAAAAAAAGACTAAACAAAAAAAAAGTTTGTTTGTAGTATGTGCGTGTGTGTATATATGTGTGTGTGCGTGTGTGTCTTGAGGGGAAACAGGTCCTGACAGCGTAGGAAGGGATAAAGGAATGAGTGGGCGGGGGTCGAGGTAACTCATGATGCTCAAGGGTGAACGAGATTACAGACAAGGAGGGGGAGAAAAGGGAGGGGAGACAATGAGAGAGGGAGCGAATTAGAAAGGGGGCGAGGGAGTGGGGTGGAAAGGGGGGACCGGCGAAGGAGAGGGAGTGTAGGGAGGGGAGTGGAGGAAGAGTGGAGAGAAGAAATATGAAACACTGATATTTTCATCTGAAAATAATGTAGGCTGTATGTATTAATAATATCAGACGCAGTATAACATAACAATGTGCTTTTGTCTAAAGGATAAAAGGATGAATGGAAGAAGGGAGAATATGATAGTTAAGAGACAACAAAACAACGTAATAAATAAACGATGAAAGGAATAAAACGAAAAATAAATATATCATCGTGTTACATATGATTTTTGTTACTATCATATATATATATATATATATATATATATAAATAATATATATATATATATTTTATATATATATAATATATATATATATATATATATATATATGTAGTTATTTTTTTTTTTTTTTTATTTTTTTTTTTTTTTTTTTTTTGAGAAGGCAAAGGCATTTCTTTTTCCATCGGAAATGGTGGCCTATAAAATTTCCTGTGCTGTGAATGGAAAGAAAAGGGATATTTCTTTTCTGTTTCTTTTTCTTTTTACTTTCTTCCATAATCCTCTCCCCCCTTATCCCTTATCCCACATCCCCTCCCCCATTCTCCCTTCACCCCATCCCCCCCTCTTCATTC
>NW_028234417.1:18032783-18037783 GCF_977035675.1 Penaeus japonicus
CGACTTACTTGTATTCACTTGACTTGTTCTTACACCAGATAATCTGCTCCGGCAATGCCTTACCTATTCCCTCACGTGCTGATCTGTCTTCGCACCAGCTGATCTGTTCCCACAACAACCAAGCTGTTCCAGAACCAGCGGATCTGTTCTTACACCAGCTGATATCCTTTCTCCAACGGCTGATTTGTTCTTGCACCAGGGAAATTGTACTAAAACCAGCTGATATGTCCTTGAACCAGCTGATATGTCCTTGAACCAGCTGATATGTCCTTGAACCAGCTGATATGTCCTTGAACCAGCTGATATGTCCTTGAACCAGCTGATATGTCCTTGAACCAGCTGATATGTCCTTGAACCAGCTGATATGTCCTTGAACCAGCTGATATGTCCTTAAACCAGCTGATATGTCCTTGAACCAGCTGATATGTCCTTGAACCAGCTGATATGTCCTTAAACCAGCTGATATGTCCTTGAACCAGCTGATATGTCCTTGAACCAGCTGATATGTCCTTGAACCAGCTGATATGTCCTTGAACCAGCTGATATGTCCTTAAACCAGCTGATATGTCCTTAAACCAGCTGATATGTCCTTAAACCAGCTGATATGTCCTTGAACCAGCTGATATGTCCTTGAACCAGCTGATATGTCCTTGAACCAGCCGATATGTCTTTGAACCAGCTGATATGTCCTTAAACCAGCTGATATGTCCTTGAACCAGCTGATATGTCTTTGAACCAGCTGATATGTCCTTGAACCAGCTGATATGTCCTTGAACCAGCTGATATGTCCTTGAACCAGCTGATATGATTTTGTTCTCACACCAGATTATCTGTTCTTCCCCCTGCTGAACTGTTCTCATACCAGAGAATTTGTTCACACACCAACTGATCTGTTCACAAGCTAAACCTGATTATCTATCGCTAGCTGAGAGCAATTGTGCAAATAGGTGACGCCAAGGTCAAGCGTGACGTCAGAACATTTACTGCACACACACACACACACACACACACACCACACATCACTATCACGCTCTATAAGCACATCATAATTAATAACAAAACCCTACACACACACACATATATATATATATATATATATATATATATATATATATATTATATGTATATAGTTTTTTTTTATAATATAATATATATGTATATAATAGATATATATATATTATAATATATATATATATATATATATATATATACAAAGTTATAATCAGTATATATATATATATATAATTATATATTATATATATATATATTATATATATATATATATATATATATCTAATCTAATATGTATATACATATACATACATACACACACACACACACACACCATCACCCACACATATATATTTTTTTATATATATATATATAATATATATATTTATATATATTTTATATATATATATATATATATGCAAATATATGTTATATATGTTATATATATATTTATATATATATATTATATATATAATATATATATATATATACATATACATACATACACACACACACACACACAACAAAACACACATTAGTATATATATATATATTTTATATAATATATATATATATATATATATATATATATATAAATAACTATATATATATATATATATATGAATATTAAGATATATATATATATATATATATATATATATATATATATACTATTTATTATATATATATATATATTATATATATATATATGATATATATATGTTATATATTATATATATATATATATATATATATATATAATATATATATATATATATAAGTCGTGTTAGGTGATGGGAGAGAGAAGAGAGTGTGGCGATGTAGTGTTGAGTATGGTATATAATATATATTTTTATATATATTTATATATATATATATATATATTATATATATATATAACATATATATATATATATATATAATTATTATATATCTCTATAATATATATAATAGTATACTAATATATTTTATATACTTTATATTATATAATATATATAATATATATTTATATAACTATATAAAAATAGATATCTATCACATATACACCACGACCACACCCCATATTATATATATATAATATACTATTATATAAATATATATATATATATACTATATATATATGTTAGATATATATAAATATATTATATAATGTGTGGCATGTAATATATATATATATATATATATATTTTTATTTATCTAACAGTATTATATATTCATATATATATTTACACATATATTCTATATATCTATTTATGTGTTGTGTGTACTGTGCTGCTGTGTGGTGTATGTATTTATGTGTGTGTGTGTAGGTGTGTGTGTGTGTGTAGAGATGAGTGTGTGTTGTGTGTGGGTGTTTAAGAATATATTTATATATATATTATAATATATATAGTAATATATATATATATAATTATATATATATATTATTATTATATTATATATGCTTACTTATAAATATATATATATATAAAATATATATTATCATGATACTATATAAATATAGTGATATATATATATAAATATATATTATATATATGTATATATATTTATATATATTATATATATATTATATAATATATATACACAATATATTTATATATATAGTTTATATATACATTTATATATATTATATTATATATATATATATATATAATATATATTTATATATATATATATTGTTTATATATATAAATATAAATATCATGACCTCACACACTCATATCTAACACACACACTCACAAACACTTATCACACCAACTCCTATCCCACACTAAATACAACAAACCGACACACCACACTCTATAACACACACACACAACTCTAAACCACTCTCTTAGCTACACACAATCTCACTCTCAATCAATATCATACTATATGTCAAACTCAACACCCATAACCACAAAAAAAACTAAATAACACATCTCACTCACTCACAAATCACACACACACGCGCGCGCGAGCGCGCGCTGCGAGCGCCGCTCTCTCTCGCGCGCGCTCGCTCCGCTCGCGCTCGCCTTGCTCTCGCTCTCTCTCTCTCGAGCTCGCGCGACCTCCCTCACACACCCCTCACACACACACACTCACCACTCACACACACACACCACTACACCCTCACACACACCCCAAAAATACAACACACCACACACACCCCCATACTCACTCACACTCTCACATCACACACACACCACTCCTACACACACACCACACCACACACAAACACACCCAGATAAGAGTGAGTGGATTACCAGAGTGCTGTGAGTGTGTAGTGTGTGAGAGAGAATACCCCTAATCACACCCCAAACTCACCCTCACACACAACACACTCATATTCTATCTAACTATCTATATACTCAACTCACAAGCGCAGCTCGCCCTGACTCCAAACTTCGCTCGCACCTCGCTTCACCACTCTCATATACACAGATTCCCAATCACAGCACAAAAATCCCCTGTCAAATACCCCCAAAGACCAAAGAGACTATTGAGAGGTCGATGACTGGCAGTAACACATAACAAGTACAAAATATGAACAAGTAACGTACAGGCCCCCCTGATAAACTCGGTCCCTCGTCCCAAGATGGAATGAAAAGCTTGTGTAGGAACAGCTCAGCGCTAATTTGGAAGCAGATGAAGGTTATCACATGCGGACAAAACCTTCCGAAATGTATTTATTCGATATGAGAAAGAATAGTATACATATACAATCATAATACCAAATCATAAATAATATATATGGTATATTATATGTACATCGTAATGAAATCGATTGCCAAAGTAATCTATATGTATACTATCCTTACCACATCAATTTTATAATATATATAAATATATATATAATATACAATATAATATAATCTAAATATATATATAGTATGTATTAAAGATAGATAGATATAGATCTAAATATATATATCTATATATATATTATATACTATAAATATCTAATAAAGAAATATAATAGATATATATATAAATATATAACACAATATATATATAAATGATAAATAATATATACATAAAATAAAAAAACATATATATATATAATATATATAACTATATATCTATATACTATCTATAGATATATATAATTTCATAATATAAATACATATATATATATATCATATATATAATATATAAATATCTATCAAATATTATAAAATATAAGCATCTATTATATGTATAAATCCATACAAATAAGGTAAAAAACTATACCAAATATAAATCTATAAAAAATAATCCATATATCAATATAACTTATAGTATATAAAAATCATTAAATATATGAATATATACATATATAATACAATATATATAATATATCCCTATACAAAAATAACTCTACAAAATCTAAATATATATGTAATATATAAGGAAAAAATAAAGATCATCTCTATAATAAATAAATAAATATATATAAATATATATAAATATATATACAGTCTAAAACTAAAAAAATCACTCTCAATATATCTCAATATCACTCTAAAGATATCTCAATCAATGTGTGTTTGTGTGTGGTGGTGTGTGTATATATATAATGCTGTTAGGTCATGATAGTCTCCCAAAAGAATAACATATGTCAAATCATATATGAATACATATGTACATAAACATATACATATATATTCAAATATGTTTTGAATTATGATTTATATGTATACTATTCTTTCCAATATCGAAATAAATATATTACTGAGCAATGTCCCGCATGAGTTAACCTTCATCATGCTTCCAAATTAGCGCTATATATATATATATGTGTGTGTGTGTGTGTGTGTCTGTACATATATGTATATGTATATATGTATATATATAATAAAATATGTCCTATATAAAAAATATAATATATATATAAAAAAATATATATATAAACATAAATATAAATACATATAAATATATATAATATATATATATAAAAAATATATCTATATACAAAAGGGATATATAAATACTATAACAATCTATAAAATTATATATTCTAAATGTAT
>NW_028234417.1:18040283-18047783 GCF_977035675.1 Penaeus japonicus
GTGTGTGTGTGTGTGTTGTGTGTGTGTAGATTGTGTGTGCGTCTGTGAGCTATGTGTCTGTGTCTGTGTGTGTGTGTGTGTTGTATCTATATTATATATACTATAAGGATAGATGTATAGTATATAATACATATATATATATGATATATTAATATATATGCATTATATATATTTATATATATCTCTATATAATCATATAGATATACATATATATTCAAATATATATATATATATATAAAATAGATATTCATTCATAATGCTATGTTATGTATAATACATATATTATGTAATATCTATCATCTATATATTTTATATATATATATATATAGTTATAATAATATATAATATATATATATATAGATAATTTATATATATAATATACATTCAACACATATCATATATATATATATATTTATATATAGATATATATATATTTATATATATAATATAATTATATAGCATATATCATATATATATATATATATCATTACAACAATATTTATATAGATATACATGTACAATATATATATATTTATATATATATATATATATATAGTTATATGTATATTGTATGTAATCATATATATATATATATCTGTATATATATATATGTACTTATACATATCGTATAGTATTGATGTATACTCTGTATATACAATATATATATATCACAGACTATATATATATTGTATGGTATGGAGTTATATAATATAATATAAATATGAGTAATATGGTATACACATATATATATAAATATATATTTATAGACATATATCATATAATAGCATATATAGGCGATATCGTCTGTATGGTATATATCTATCTATATATATATGTATATTTATAATCATATGTATATCATATGGGGTGTGTATAGATATAATGATATATATATATAATATCTATATATATAATACATATATAAATATATATATATATATATATATATACTATATCATAATATACATATATAATACTATATATTATATATATACATACACCCACTACACACACTAGCATCACACAAACCCACAGCATACACAACACACACACAACACAGCACCACACACAACAGTACACCAGCACACGTAATTCACACACACACACACACACACACCACACACACACATATATATATATATATAACTATAGAGATGAGTATATCATATATATAAATATAATATATTATAACATATATATGTATAATATATATATATATATATATAAATAAAATATATCTATAATTTATTTTATATATATACTACATAATGGTGTGTGTAGTGGTATATTTATGTATATATATATATAGTATATATATATCACTATATTTATATATATATATAATATATGTATAATATATATATATAAATACTATATTCTATAGATATATATATACTAGATATACACACACACGGCACCTACAACACACGCACGGAGCACACACACACAACACCATCTATACACAGACACATACGTCTGGTCACACACAAACACATATATATATAGATATAATATATATAATATATATTATATATATATATAGTAGGAATATAGTATAATATATTTCAATTATGATATAGATATAGATAGATAGATAATAGATAATAGATAGAAAAAAGTATTTCGTTATGATAGTTATATATAGATATATATAACATATAGTTATAATATATTATATATATATTTAGTATATGTATACTCATACTGTGTGTGTGTGAGTGTTTGTGTGAGTGTAAAGAAATACAATGAATCATATAGCTATAGCAGCATATAGGACGTGTATCATATATATTATATATATAATATATATATTTATATATATATATAATATATATATTTACTGATGTTGTGGTGTGTGTGTGTGTGTTTGTGTGCTGGTTGAGTGTGTGTGTGTGTGTGCTTCGGTTTGTGTCGTCAGTGTATAAGCACTGACATCATCAATCTCGTGTATCTATTGACGTCTCCGTTCTGTCAGCCAGCCGATCATTCGACTTCACCAGCATCGCCACTTCAGGAGGGCTCCCCATACTCCGCGCACTCTCGTCTTCATCCGACTAACCCTCGGCCGCCTCTCCTTCCTCAATTCTAGCTCCATCTATAAACCCTCCCCGCCCCTATCCTCTCCCGCTTATACCCACACAAATCCAACCGCCCACCTAAGCATCACCCCCCCCCCCCCACACACACACACTCACAACCAACAAGGCCTCTTACAGCATCTCAACCAGCTCACGTCACTTCGCATCAATCACTTACTTCACTGACCGCTGGCGAGGGTGATGATAGGTTGGTGGTGTGGGGGTAGGGGTGGGTGGGTGTGGGACCGGAGTGGGAGGAGAGGGAGGGGCTGGGTGAAGGGTCCTGGGTGGGAGAGGAGGGAGGGGGAGGAGAGGTAGGGGCTGGGTGTCAAGTGGGTAAAGGCTTTGGGGTGGAAGAGGGAGAGGGAGAAAGGAGCTTGACGGGGCGGGGGGATAAGTGGCCGCAAAGTGACGAAGGTGGTGAAGAGTAACAACGGGTTGAGGATATGGGCTGGAAAAGGATTTTGAGGGATATGCTTCGAGACATGCAGCCATCAGACGGAATAGAAAACGGAGGAGTGGGAGGGGATACGTCTCAAAAAGAAAACGTGAAAATGGTCCCGACAGAAAGTAAGGAAGATTAGAATAGGGTAGATTATTCTGAATGTAATGAAATAAATTAGTTGATTTCTAAACATCTTTTATAATTGTAATAATGAAACAAAAATATTAGGAATGATATCTGTGAGAGTGATTATTGTTTACGGTTGAATTAATCATAACCTGTCTGATGATGAATATATGGCGTTGACTCGAGGCCCATGAAATTAAATTCAATGGTTATCGCCAGCGCCCACGTGTAATCATGATATTGAATAGAAAAATTATTGTTACGGAAATCTAATCATTCTACAGATAAAAAGAGGAAAAGTGCCCAAAATATCCTTTTATAGCCTAGACTTATAATAGGTAACATAATTCATCGTGAAAAAATTTAATATACAAATAATAAAAAAATAACTGCCACCATGTTGTCATCATACCAATACGCCTGAAAAAAAATCTATCTAATATGACTTAGAAATAAATCTTTTTCACAGGTTCTGGATTGAACGAGTACTTACGCTTATTGCAGTTGTACAGTGGACGTTAGAGCCAACATCAGTTTAAAAAAGGTTGTGTGCAGTATGTGAGCAAAGAGTTGCATTTTCTAATGTGCAGTATGAATAACGATGAAGAAAAAACAAACTGTAAAAATAAAATTCATGTATAAAGATATATATATGTACATGTGTATATATATATATATATATATATCAATAAATTATAATATATATAAATATATAAATATATATATATATATATATATATAAGTATATATATAGGTATCAATATATACATATATGTGATGTGTGTGTGTGTGCTGTGTGTGTGCTGTGTGTGTTTGTGGTGTATACACACACAAAAAAACAAAAGATAAGACATAGAAGAAACACACACATACACACGACACACACACTGTGAGTCGCACACCAACACACACACACACATATATTTATATTTAGTATATAGCGATATATAGATATACAAATATATATATATATAAATATATATTATAAATATATAAAAATGTACATAAATAATATTATAGTTATATATGAAATAGTATATGTAAGTTAAATATATATATATATATAATATAACTTTATATATTTATATATAGTAGTTGTGTTGGTGGTGTATGTATGTATGTATAGTAAATATATTTATAAATATATATTATAAATAATATATATATCTAAAATTCTAGAATTTATTGAATATAATTATAATTATTATTGAATATATATTTATATATGATATATTTATATACTAAATATATATATACATAATACACACACACACACACACATACACATCCGCGTACATCTCAGTTTTCTTTTAGCATCTTCATTATTTTTTAACACTTTGATTGCCGTTTAGGGCAAAAGAGGGAAAGGGGATAAATACGATTTCCTCGCGCTTCACTCTCAGTATGCACTGTTCTAGAGGAGCCGCGAGGTGACAACAAGAGACTGAAGGACAGACTTAGAATTGCACAAAGATGCGCGTCTTGGTAAAGAAAGTTTGAGGCAAGGAAATTAAAGCGATGGAGAGAGAGAGAGGGAGGAGAGAGAGGTGAGTAGTGATGAGGGTAGGGAGTGAGTGAGAGGAAAGAAGAGATATGAGAGAGAGAGAGAGAGTGTGAGAGTGAGAGTGAGAGTGAGAGAGAGAGAGAGAGAGAGAGAGAGAGAGAGAGAGAGATTATTTCCCCCTCTTCTCTTTAGCTCATCATTCTTCTTTCTCACCTCATAATACAACACACGCTTTCTAGCACTCTTCAATCCTTCTCTTCCACTCTACGCCTGTGGCTCATAGCACCTACCTCCATTCCTCCTCCACAACATCATAACAAAAGCCTTCTCATCCCTCTTCTAGCCACTGCACTGCTCCTTTCGCCCCTTCTCGCACATCACTGAGTCCATCCTACTCGGGCAAAACAACCCCGGTGGGCACACATCGCCATTCATCTCGTCCCACCCCTCCTCCGCTTCCCAAAAGAAAGGAGATGAGGCGCACTTATCCGGGCGAGAAGAGAGCAAGTTAGGATTGCCGTCAATGGCGATAGACCACGGTTCCTCCTCGGGCCTGAGTGAGATGCAAAAAGAGTATTAACGGCCTCGATAGAACGATAGGTATCAGGTAGTTTGGGAATGATATGTTGTGTTGTGTGTTGTGTGTGGTGTGTGGGAGACCTAGGTGGTGAGGGGGGTAGGGGGGGGGGGGGGGAGAGGGGGGGGAGGGGGAGGTGGGGGGGCGGGGGGGTGGGGGGGGGTGCTTGGTGGGGGGGGGGGGGGGTGGGGGGCGGGAATTGGAGTATTGTGTGATATATTTGCATATATATAGATATATATATATATATATATATTTATATATATTTTTATTATATGGGGGGGGGGGGAGGCGGGGGGGGCGGGGTAGGGGAAGGGTTGATTATAATATATATAGATATAATGTGTGGGTGTGTGGGGGTGTGTGGGTGGTGTGTGGTGTGGTGTAGATATACATATTGATACTATATAGAATATATATATATATATATATATATATATATATAATAATATATATATAGATATCTGTGATGTATATATGTATATATAATATTTTTACTAGATATATACGAACATCATATTCTATAGCGTACAATATTTTATATATAATTAATTAGATTGGTATTATGTTATATAATGTAGATTTTTGATTATATTTTATCATATAAGTTTTATTTAGAAATATATATATATATTCGTATAGTGATTTTTAATTATATATATATTGTAAAATTGGTTGTGTAAAGAAAAGGTTGGGGGGGGAGTGGAATGCGTGGGGATGGGAATCAAACAGGAATGTTATCAGTCTATGTATATGGGTTCACATCATTATACATACATGGCGTGGGCGAATCGGTACTTGAATAGTCTTATCTAAAAGATATGATGCCCCAATTTCGGTTTTGATTTCCTTCTATCGTTGTTTGTCTTGTGGCCGAGTTCAGTGAGAATTCCTCGTCAACAGAAGAAAAATGCTCAAAAGACATGGTATTGCATTGAAAAACTGTGAGTCTGATATTGCATATATGATATATATCTCGTATGTATATAGTATATATAACATATATATTATATATATATATACTATAAATATATTTATATATATATATATTTAGTATAATTATATATATACTATATATACGAAGTAGATATATATAGAAAATAGTTTATATACACACACACATCACTAAAATACACTGTACACACGACACACCACACACACTACACACTCATATAATATATATATTAAAATGATATATAGTATAAGTATATAGTATATATAGTATGCGACGTATATATACGCGATAAAAGAATATATATATATATATATATATACGTATATGTATATGTATAGTTATATATATAATTAGTGAGTGAGTTATAATCAATAGTCGAATTGTCTTCCAATACAATTATTATTTTATATTGGTTAATATCTTATCTAGATATCCTAATCCCTCTCCCCACTCAAAAAAAAAAAAAAAAAAAAAAAAAAAAACTGAAATAACTCAAAAAATAAAAAAAAGAGTAATATAACCCATAGAACAAAAAAGAGATAATGAGAAAGGCGTTCCGAACTTTTATTTTTACGATCTAGAGAAACGATATCCTTCTAGCCGTTTCTAGTCGAAGCTTTTTTTTTCTTCTTCTTTTTTCCTTATTTCTAAAAATCTATAATCATGATCATATACTAATGATGGTAATGATAATAAATCTAATACTAATAGTGATTATGATAATAATAATGATATCAATAATGATAATGATAATGAGGATAATGGCAAAGATGATATGATAATGATAATATTGATATGATATGATAATGATACGATAAGGATGATAATAATGATAATGATAGTAATGATAACAGTAATAGTGACTTATAACAATAATGATGATAATGATGATTATGATAATGATAACAAAAATGGTAATATTATTGATAATGATAATGATGATATCATTGGTAGTGATGGTAATAAAAAGATATTGACAATGATAATGATGATAGCATAAATAACAACAGTGATGATAAGAATAAATCAATGATAATAATAGTAACAATGATAACAATGAGGATGATGATAGGAATGATGTTATTAATGAAAATATAGTGATGATAATAACAATGATGATAGTAATGATAATGATAACAATATTGATAATTATCATTATTATTATCAGGAGTAGTCCCATAAAAGTACTAGTGAATAAGAAAAATAATGATAATGGATGTTTTCATTATTGCTATTATCATTACTGACATTATCATCATCAGTATCCTCATTATCTAAAGAGTCAACTATAATAATGGCATCCAGTAAATTATACACGAATACATCCATAATCAAACGCATAGAAAAGAATTAATCATCCACATCCACACATCCACCTAACAGAAACACTCATACGGAAAATCCACACACAACACAAGTAAATATACACACAGCCATGAATGAAATATAGGACGGATTTCTCGAGACAAAATTAATTAACAATTATATTTCATCTGATGTAGATATGGAATATAAATGCGCGCTATATCCATCCACACAATGCACACACCGCGCTCCGGGACATCCACACACACACACACACACACACACACACACACACACAAACAAAAACACATACACCCACACTCACTTCCACATATCCTCAAGTGGAAACACACCCGCAGACACAGCAAACAAGAACCGCATAACATGTTTTGCGGGGTTTCACAGTCAGCCAAAGTATCTAATATGAATTAAGTTACCATGGAAACGGGTACAGTGGCAGCAAAATTAAAGGAGAGAATAATAAATCGGCAACCCTTCCTCCTCAGTACT
>NW_028234417.1:18052783-18055283 GCF_977035675.1 Penaeus japonicus
TGTGTCTCCTCTGCGAGTAACTCAAAGACAGTCGCTTGCGTTTGCTCGAAGACAATAGACCCCTTTAATGGAAAGATAAGCTGGCCATTATGCGGGGAATATAGATGGTAGCCTTCCTGATAACTGATATTTATCTACTGAATTAACATCTTTGCGAATAGAGAAGATCTATAGTCTTTAGTACGATCAGGAGGGGAAAGGTTTTTGGTGCAGCGAACACGTATATACGATGGCATAGGAAGGGAAGGCACAAATGTGTTTGAGCTTCAAAGGGTAAAGCAGTTACTCGTACAGACTCAGTGATACATAGTGAGTAGCTACTACTAATAACTTATTATGATTGTAGCTGACTCACACACATACACATACACACACAAAAATACACACACACACACACACATACACAAACACTCACACTCACACACACACACACACACACACACACACACACACACACACACACACACACACACACACACACACACACACACACACTCACACACACACACACATACACACACACTACACTTAGGCACAGGCACACAATGCATCCATGTCTACTAGACATGTGCAGTCGTATGAACAATCCACATAACACTCGACTGTTGGCTGAGAATCAGACAAGTTATTCCTTATAATCGTTTAGTTTTCCTTCAAATGAGATTAACGAAAGTACTCACTGAAGTCATGCACGACCCAGATCCTTTCGATTCGAATAAAATCAGTAAAACTTGTGTCAAAGTGTTCCTATGCAGTCAACAAGAAATCTTCTTGGAAATAGTATGTGATTTTCCGGTTTTATTTGCAAGCCTTTTTTCTTTCTCTATCACTTTTTCTCTTATTTCTTGCTCAATGAATCCCTTTCTTGTACCCCTTGTGAAAGAAGTCGGAACCCCAATATGATAATTAATAACAATAGCAACAACAATCACAAACAAAAAGCTAGATAAATGCAATTATTCCCCTATACATCCACTAGTCAACCAAACCTCCTGCTTCTCCTCCTCCTCCTCCCCTTTCCTCCTCTCTGGTTTCCTTCCACGAACTGCGGTTTTATAAGAGATTCGATAAAAAGGAAAGAAAAACAATGATTGAAACACCAAATAAACCTTCAGATCATCAGTTCATACCCGTTATAAAACACAAAGGGCGTGTTTGTCGACTTCCGTAAACAGCTATTTGTCACCGTGAACAAGTTTGCTTTGTTTGAATGATGTAATCAGGATTTTCTCCTTTTTAACAAACATGATTTACACGCACATGCCATCATGACTTGTGTGTAGAGAAATTTATTAAAGGAGGAATAGTCACTCTCTCTCTCTCTCTCTCTCTCTCTCTCTCTCTCTCTCTCTCTCTCTCTATATATATATATATATATATATATATATATATATATATATATATATATTTATATTTATATATATACATATATATACATATATATATATACATATATATATATATATACATATATATATATATTCATATTTGTATATATATATATATAAATAGATAGATAGATAGATAGATAGATAGATAGATAGATAGATATATACATATATATATATTTATATTTGTATATATATATATATATATATATATATATATATATATATATAGAGAGAGAGAGAGAGATGTGAGAGAGCAGAGGAGAGAAGAGAGAGAGAGAATGAGAGAGAGAGAGAGAGAGAAGAGAGAGAGGAGAGAAGGAGTGGAAAGAGAGAGAGATGGTGAGACATGACGTGAGAGAGAGAGATGAGAGAGAGAGAGAGAGAGAGAGAGAGAGAGAGAGAGAGAGAGAGAGCGAGAGAGAGAGAGGGAGGAAGGGAGGGAGAGCATAACTAATTTTTAATATTCCAATGGATACTTTACCAGCAAAAACAGACAAGGTACTTAAAAACTGATGCAGCTTTGAGAGTAAATAAAGTACAAAACTAGGAATATATGTAATTAATGCTGTCAATAAAATATAAATCAATAATCAACATGCAAATCTGTCCTATTTAGGTGAAAGCATGAAGTAACTGCTTTAGAAAACGGGGATCCTCTTCATTACGTAAAAACATTATACGAATATTATCATGCAGTAAAGTGACATACGTACCCCTCGTTAGTGAAGCTCTGTAAATGGCATAACAAATGATTATTACTTTATTAATGACTAGATAAGAATGATTTGCAAGAGTTCCGTGACGGAGGAAAGAGCCTGGATCGCGTTTGTACATATAGATCCAAATCAGATATGAAAATGATCAAGTAGGATTATCAATTAAGGATAATGGGACAGTGAACCGAGCATTTTCATGGGGGATTTATATGAGAAAGAGATAGAGGGCACGAGAGGGGTAAGGAGAGAGTGAGAGAGAGAATGGGGAAGTCAAGAGGGAATGGATAAACGGATAGATAGACTGATTACTAGATAAAATATGTGCACATAAAATTTCTGTATCCTCTGTCTCCACACCTATTTATCTCTTTCTTTTACTCATCGATTTTTTTT
>NW_028234417.1:18060283-18062783 GCF_977035675.1 Penaeus japonicus
TTGGTAAACTCCAGCTAACCAAATTATCAAACTTTGCATTAAAGATCCCCCATTTAATTCAATAGTAACCTTGATATGCAAATTGATGATATAGACATGGGTTCACCACTTGGACCTATTTTTGCAAATTGTTTCTTATATCATTACGAGATAATTTGGCTTGGTGAATGGCCCTATTTTCTATAAACGTATGTTGATGATACCTTTTAACTATTTCAGGATGGTAAGCAATTTCTTTAATTTATAGCATATCTAAATTCTAAATATCCCAGTATTAAATTCACAGTTGAAGTTGAAAATGAAAATAGTTTCCCATTTTTGGATATCTTGATATCAAGACAAGGAAATCAGATTTCTACCTCAATTTACCGCAAACCCATATTCATAGGTTTGGGTACAACTTCCCTATGCTTCATTCCAGAACAATTCAAATTAACTGCCATTAAACCTAACTCTTTAAAGGATATAGCCTTTGTTCAGACTGCCTTGAAATCCATAAGGAATTGGAATTTTCTGGACAAAAAGACTCTCAATACTTTTCTTAATGGTAAGTTTCCTACACCTCCAGTAAAGGACATTCCAATGACGAGGAAAAAATCAACTTTGTTAGTTTACCATTTTATAGGTTTCTTAGTTATGATATTAGAAACATTTTGAAAAATAACTTTTTTTTTCCTAAAATAAGATTTAGATTTATACTCACAAGTACGCAAACTATAGGATCAATATTTAGACACAAGGAACCTCTACTCTCATTTCTGATTTCTAACATTCTCTATCAATTTAAATCTACGAACTGATATGCGTTACGGCGAGGAAACCCAACGCGACCCTACCCTGAGATTCGCTGAACACAAAGGCTTATCCACCCGCACACGACACGCCATTTCATCCCCCTTTTTCTCAGCCGTTTGGTAGCTCAGTGAACAGTGCGTCGACCTCACATGCACGTGGTCGACTGATCGAGCCCCGGCCTAGCTCGTAAGTATCCACTGTCGCCTGGCGGTTACTGACGTGGCTGGGCACTGCGTTGGGTAAGGACCAAGCTCAGATCGAGTCAACACTCGTTGGCACACTCTCTCAAGCGCCAGCACACATTGGCACAGGCGGGTTGGCCTCAGTGCACACGAGCTCGGCGTAACCTCTGATCCGCAAATCTGGCTTATGCTTATCCCGTTTTCTCTGCCATTTAGTCACATTTTGAATTGCTAAACCATCACTTTAGTTCATCAAAATTTAAAATTCTCCATAAAGCAAAATGCAACTTTGATCTCCCAATCCTGGAATCTCTCTATATCAAACATCCTTCTTCAGAATTTAACAGCAACACGACATCCTTCCCTCTCGTAACCTTCAAATAGGGCGGGGCTGCATCTAATATTTATTTCATTTGTGTGTTATTTGATCTTATTACAATTAACAAATAATCTTCATTTGTTGTACTGAAACTTTCTCAAGGAATTCCAAATTCTCAGTATTATGTCCTTTGTTTCTATATTTATTATTCTTATATTATGCTGATTTCCGGTTATTTATCAAATGCTTCATGCATCTCAGATGTTATTTTCAATACCCTTTACGCCGTAAAGCCTCAGAGCGCCTCTAACTTTACTAACGCACGCTTCTTTCCTTAAGGTATATCCTTTTTGGATTTTTAATTCAATAAGTATATGCCTAAATTTTCCATAATTGTAATATGATATAAGTTAGTGCCCCCACTTATCTTTATTTAATTCTATTAAGTTATCAGTCGGCTATGTTTGATTTTTTTTTACGTTAACATTTATAACATCATTTTAATATGATTCGTTGTTAGAAGACCAGACTGAATCCTCCTTCCATGAATCTATAACCTCGCATACTTAACTTCTGCTCTATCTTATGAATTTATTCTTACTGTTTTGAGCATTTCATATGATTGTTGAAAAGTGTAACTTTATCTGTGTTTTCTAATGAAAGTTATTATGTCTTCCAATGGCATTTATAAATTCATATTGTGAAACACATTTTTTTTTTTTTCTTTTTTTTTGCGAAAAAAATAAACATCGTTAATCTTGTAACTATTCTTGCCTCTTATTGTTTACATAGCTTATGACTTTGAAGAAACTTCTACTGCTTGTTGATGATTTTTTCAAATTAGACATCCTTTGACTTTTCTCAGATAATCATACGTTCAATTCTGTATATTGTCAGACATATATTGTGCAACGTGTTACTTGATTCTCTTCCTATTACAATAATCTGGATACCATGGTATCTGAAACATTTTTTTTTTTTTTTATTGTTTAAGCCATTTTCTACATCCATACTCTATAAAGATTTGTTAGATATAAATCATTAACTGTTCACGGAAATATTACAAAACTGTGATCTGTTTTCTAGCTGAAAATGGCTCATTAGATTAGAGCCGAAACGTTGTTCACACAATAAAGAGAGCCACCAAATTCGACGGTTGTCTCTTCTTGTTTGCCTTTACATCTGAAAAAGATTCTCTACCATC
>NW_028234417.1:18102875-18105375 GCF_977035675.1 Penaeus japonicus
TTCTTCTTCGTCGTCTCCGTTTTCTTTTCTTCTTCGTCTCCGTTATCATCTTTTCGTTTTCTTTTTCTTCGTCTCCGTTTTCTTCTTCGTCTCCGTTTACTTCTTCGTATCCGATTTCTTCTTCGTTTCCGTTTTCTTCTTCCTCGTCTACATCTTCCTTTTCTTCTTCATCGTCTCTGTTTTCCTCTTCTTCGTATCCGATTTCTTCTTCGTCTCCATTTTCTTCTTCTTCATCTCCTGTGAGATTTTCAGCCTCCCCCCCCATGGCAGGCCCATCTCCTCCCCCCCCCCCCATCCTTTCCCTCATCCTCCTCTTGCATTTTATGTATTTTGTCACTTTCTATTTGTTGTAAATAAAGTTCTATCATAAATCTTTGGTTATCTACGTTTTTATGAAAATGATTCACACGGTGTGCGGATAACAAAGCATTCGCATCTGCTGCGATTTCTTTTATTCATTTTATCTCTTTTTTTCATTGTTTTTTAAACTGTTTAACAGTTTTTTTTAATGATTTCTTATTATTTATTACACCTTTTAATTCTGTTTTTACTGTGAAATTAACGTATTACTTTTATGATTTTACTCTTAGAATCGCAGCAGCTTATTTTACGCATTTTTTATTGTTACTAGATTACTAAACACGGTTGCATCTGATCATAGAAGTTTATTATTTATCATTTTACTTACTTTTACGCGTGAGGTCATATACCCCCCCCCCCCCAATTGTTGGAAGAAAATACTGAAACAAGGTTGTACTGCCCCTTTTACTTGCCTAGCTGGACGTGTTATTTTAAATGTTTACATTTTATGCTGAACCTTTGTGCCGCTTTTACTTTTCCTCTTTTACTTTGACTCTTACCCTTTTATGTCGTCTTTTACTTCTACTTCTTTTATTCATTCCCCTTTCGTGTTTTAGCCTAGCTCTTAGTTTTATTTTCCTTTTTTTGCAGGCCCTTTTGGCACTTTTACAATAATTTTAAGCCCTTCCGGCAAAGTTTTAGTTAATTTCAGCCCCTCCGGCATTTGCTTAAGTCATTTTGTGTTTTCAGGTTAATTCAACTTGGTGCCTTCTGCACGTTTGTTTAGTAGTGGTTTTATATATTTTTGTGATCTATTTCTGTGTCATCTCCACACTCTTCACGCTCCTGGTAGACCTACACTTCCGGGGATTAGTTTGCTTGTGAGATCGTGGGGGTTCTAAGCCTTCCCTTGGGTCCTCCCCCCTTTTGCGAGGAGCGAACGGGGCCCCACCTTTCCTTGGCCCCGAAGCCCCAAGTCTCCCGCTTCACGGGTGACCTCTTTGGGGTTCCTATGTCACGTAAGCTTACACTCCGTTTCATTGTTCATCTTCGTCTCTACTTTCTTCTTCTTTGTCTCCGTTTTTTGTTGATATTATTCGTCTCCGTCTTCTTATTATTGTTATTCTTCGTTTCCGTTTTCTTCATTTTCTTCCTCTCCAATTTCTTCTTTTTCCTCGTCTCCGTTTTCTTATCTTTATTCTTCGTCTTCGTTTTCTTATTATCATTATGCGTTTACTTCTTATCATCTATTCTTTTCTTATCATCCCTGTTCTCCTTTTTCCAATATGAACACGAGTTCTTCAAATACTAATCTCATTTTATTCGGAATCAATAAAATGTAATATCGATATTGATTCAGTTCAGTGCGCCTAGATTTTCCGCTGGCGGTTATTGGCACCTGTGATTTGTGGAGCTAGATAGATCTTATCTTTATATTACGTTCATTTTTAGCATAGTATTGCAGATCATTGAACTCTTTAGTGTCTTAGCATGGGTTTTAAAAAGAACCACCATTAAGGAATTTAACTATTGTATATATATACTATTTTCCTGCAATAATAACTTCTAGCCCCTACTATATCCATCTCAAGTACACTACCTTAGGAACCACTAATTTAGATAGAGTACACGGAAGTATATATGTATATATGTATGTATACATATATACATATATATATATATGTATATATATATACATATATATATATATATATATATATATATATATATATATATACATATATACATTAAAAATTAACATGTACTTATGCATCCCTACAAAACGACTCTCTCTCTCTCTCTCTCTCTCTCTCTCTCTCTCTCTCTATCTATCTCTCTCTCTCTCTCTCTCTCTCTCTATCTCTCCCCACCTCTCTCTCTCTCTCTCTCTCTCTCTCTCTCTCTCTCTCTCTCTCTCTCTCTCTCTCTCTCTCTCTCTCTCTCTCTCTCTCTCTCTCTCTCTCCGCCCCTCCCTCTCCGCCCCTCCCTCTCCCTCTCCCTCTCCCTCTCCCTCTCCCTCTCCCTCTCCCTCTCCCTCTCCCTCCTCTCCCTCTCCCTCTTCCTATCCCTCTCCCTCTCCCTCTCCCTCTCCCCCCCTCCCCTCCCCCTCCCCCTCCCTCTCTCTCCCTCACCCTCTCCCTTTCCCCCTCCCTCCCCCTCTCCCTCTCCCTCTCTCTCTCTCTCCCTGTCTCTCTCATTC
>NW_028234417.1:18137875-18145204 GCF_977035675.1 Penaeus japonicus
ATACGATTTTCAAATTGCTTTCGCCGGAGAGTTTATGTGGCTTAAGTATCGTTTACTTTATGTTTATGAACATAATTTGCTGGTTAACGTACCCAGATAAGTTTCATCACCGTGTAATATTTTCTTTATTTTTTTTCCTCACTTTACCCGCATAATATGTACACACAAAAAAAACACACACACACACACACACACACACACATACATACACACACACACACATACATACACACAAGAACATACACATACATACACACATACGCATGTATGTATTTATGATATAAGAAACAGAGAGAGAACAAGAGAGAGAGAGAGAGAGAGAGAGAGAGAGAGAGAGAGAGAGAGAGAGAGAGAGAGAGAGAGAGAGAGAGAGAGAGAGAGAGAGAGAGAGAGAGAGAGAGAGAGAGAGAGAGAGAGAGAAATACGATAAAAGAGACACAAGTATTCGTATTTACACAGATATATACACCCATAAATCCATACTTCACATCATGAATATGTTTTGTTTTTGTTTTTTTGTTATTATTATTATTATCCTTATTATTACTATTATAATTATTATCATCCTTATTATTACTATTATTATTATTATTATTATCATTATTATCATTGCCATTGTTATCATTATTATTATCATTATTATTATTATTGTTATTATTATTATTATCATTATCATTATCATTATTATTATTATCATTATTATTATTATTATTATTATTATTATTATTATTATTATTATTATTATCATTATCATTATCATTATCATTATTATTATTATTATTATTATTATTATTATTATTATTATTATTATTATTATTATTATTATCATTATTATTATCATTATTATTATTATTATTATTATTATCATTATTATTATCACTATTATTCTTATTATCATGCAGCTGACTATAATCTCCATTTGTGTATAAAGCGACCCACTTAAAGAGAAACAATGAAAGTGATAAAAGATGGAGCAGTCAAAGCAGCCTTCCCTTTCAGTACTGATGACTCGTCTTGCGCACGGATAAGGCTCTATTATTCGTGCATTAAGCTAAGAGCCATACTTTCTCTCGCTCCCTCTCCCTCTCGCTCACTCTCCCTCTCCTACTGTTTCTTTTTCTTTCTTTTTTTTCTATTTGTTTCTATTCTGTTTCTCTGTCTCTGTATTTATCTATGTAATTATATCTGTCTATCTCTGTCTGATTCTCTCTCTCTCTCTCTCTCTCTCTCTCTCTCTCTCTCTCTCTCTCTCTCTCTCTCTCTCTCTCCCCCTCTTTCCTTCTCTCTCTCTCTCTCTCTCTCTTTTCTTCCCTCCCTCCATTCCTCCCTTTCTCCCTTCCTCCCTACCTCCCTACCTCCCTCCCTCCTTATCTCTATTCTTGTTAAGTCACAACACTATAGGTGCTCTACTTGTACTTATATTACGTACCCTCCACATTCTCACCCTTTACTTCAAACTATGTTAATCTTTTCGTACTTTCAACCTTAAACCATGATATCCAACCACAGCCTTGACGCACACTACATCTCACTGTAAAATCAGCAGAATCCTCAGCACCTGTCGTGAAAATTATAACTGAAGACACGTCTCTAGTTTTCTCCTTAATGGTTATCTAGTTCTTTGCCCTTTATATCTTCTTACTTTGACACCACCTTCATAACAAACACGATTGATACAACAAGACATACTCGTCCCTCACACTCGCTGTTGTTTTTTGCCTTGCTTGTTGGTTTTTTTGTTTTGTTCATCCCCTTTTTTTTCTTTTTTTTTGTGCATTTCTTTTTAAAAGAAATAACAAAAACACCCTGTTTTTCTCCCCCTGCCCCCCCCCCCCCCCTCACTCTCTCTCTCCGACCCTCTTTCATTCATTTCCTCCTCTCCTTAGGCATGATTGTATCTGCGTATCTCTTCCGTTTTCTATCCGTCTGACAGATTCCTTTCCAAAGGTGGGGGGGGGAGGGGGGAGGCCGAGACTACTATCCGGAAGGCGGACTAATGTCTTTAAATCATTCTCCTAGGAGAGTTGATCTTTCTAATTCGTTCTTGATACAGGGTCAGGAAAGTGATTTCTAGTTTATACTGTTGCTGAGATTCTCTTCTACTTCTACCGTGAGGTTTTCGGCCCCCCCCCCCCCCCCCTTGGTCGTATTTGCCCTCTCCCTCATTCTTTCGTTCTTACACTCCCGTCTACTTCTACGCTAATTTCTCGCTGATGTCTTCTGCCTTCTATCTCGCTCCCTATCCTATCCTGCCTCCATCCTATCCCTATACTGCCCAGCATCCTGTTGTAACCCAAAGGGGGAGTCGAGCACAGCGGACCACTTCCCCGCGCCAGCCTCATTAGTTTTACGATTTTGTAAATATTTTTGTTTTACTCTGGCCTTTGTTTTACCTGTAATTTATGTTTTTTACCTTTTTTATTTTGTTATAGATAAAGAGGTCCACAATAATCTTTGGTTATCCACATTCTGAGCAAATGATTCACATGTCGTGCGGATAACAAAGCATCTGCATCCAGTGCGTTTGACTTCAAACTTATTTATTTTTATATCCTTGTGGTTTAAAGTATTTTACAATTTCTTCTGGTGATTTTTTTTAAACATTAATATTTTTCTACTTCCAAATCAACGTATTACTTTTATCATTTTACTCGTTGAATTGCAGCAGCTTATTTTACGTTTTTTCATCTTGTTAACAGATAGACCTTTTATACACGGTTGCACATGACTTTTTATTTGTATTGAATAACAACCCCACTTTATGATCATTCTATCTTACTGACATGCTTATCATTTGTTGTCTTACTGTTTCTACAGCTACGTCTCCATCCGTGTGAGGTCATGTAACCCATGTGCTCGTGAAAACAAAGGGGGTGAATACTCTGACCTTGCTTTACCTACCCTATGGATTACGTTTTGGATTCACACCAGGAGATCCTGAGGCAAGGCTGTACTGCCCCTTTTACTTGCCGAGGTTATTTATGCTGGACGCCCTATGTTTTACTGTTTACATTTCATCTTGAACTTGTGTGCCGCTTTTACTTGGACCTTTTTCTCTTTTTTCTACTTTTCTACAATTTGACTTACCTTAACTTTGATTCTTTTACTCATCTATTCTATTTCATTTTGAATTTATCCTCTTAATTCATCTTTCATCTCTTTCTTTTACGATTCATTTTACTCTAGGGTCTTGTATAATCTTTTTGTTCTCTTTTACCTCTGCTTGTTATCTTTCTTTGTTTTTTTTTTTTGTGCAGTTTTTGTTTTTTTTTACGTTTACTTCCTACTCGTTACTTCTATTCATTTCTCCTTCCGTGTCTTAGCCTAGTTATTGGTTTTGAAGGCTCTTTTGACGTTTTTATTTTACTATGCGGAATTTTCGGTTCTCCTGGCACTCTCATCATAATCTTATGCCCTCCCGGCGCATTGATAGAGATTCTCAACCCTTCCGGCATCTTCTTCGTTATTTTAAGGTTTCGGATTAATTATACTTTGGTACCTTCTGCACACATCTGCTAGGTCTTTTTTTTTTTTTTTTTTTTTTTTTTGTATTTCATAATTTATTTTTGCGCCATCATCATATTACTCACGCTCACACTTCCGGGGATTATTTTGTTTATGAGGTCGTGGGGGTTCTAAGCCATAAGCCTCTTAGTTCCCTTACCCCCCCCCCCTTTCCCACCAGCACCCCACCACCCATTTTCGAGGAACGAACCAACCTTTTTCCCACCTTTCCCTGGTCTCTAAGCCCGAAGTCTTCCGCTCCACAGGTGTTCACTTTTGGGTTTCTCATTCACATAACCTTACACTATGCTTTACATTCTTCATTTTCTCTTCGAATATCTACTCCCACTCCCCTTCTTTTACCCCCTCCCCCCCCCCTACACACACAACTCAGCCTTTCTTTCTCTATTGGTCTTTATTGGAGAAGTAAGGCTTGGGGAAGATGATGATGATAGTGATAATTATGCTAGTAATCTTAATGATAGAAATGATGATGATGATGATGATAATGTCGAGTCTATTATGATATGTAAATGCTCTCTTTACATTGAGATTAACAAATTATAAACATTATCAAAATATTATAACAGTTATATTATAAAATAGCACAGTTGACTGTGATGGGGATAAAATATGACATTAGTAATACTTTTTGAATAATAGATTAATTAGTAGTCCCCACGTAAATGACAATGATAATAATGATAGTTTTGATGATAACAAAATAAACACTTATATTGATATCAACGATGATAATGATAATGGTAATAACAGTTATAGTAATAATAGTAGTGATGATAATAACAATAATAATGATGAATCTGACAATATCAGTGACAATGATGATAATAATGATGATAGAGGCAATTATATCATTGATGATGATAGCAACAATGATAGTAATGATGATGATGTTAATGGTGAGAATAATATTGATCTTAACAAAATTAGTAACAGGATGATAAAAAAAAGTATCAAGGATAATGATGATGAATGAGGGATGAGTTTCAATACAATGAATAGAGTGAATAAAGGCCATAAGTCTACGGTCTTCTACCTTCCTCTTCTGCACCCAGGTTTCCTTCTAATTTCTCTCTCTCTCTTTCTCTCTCTCTCTATCTATCTATCTATCTATCTACCTATCTATCTCTATCTATCTATCTCTATCTATCTATCTATCTGTCTATCTAACTATTTATCAATCTATCTCTATATCTATCTCTATTCATCTATCCATCTCTCTATCTCTTTATCTCTCTATCTCTAAAAAGCTCTGTCTATCTCTATATATATCTCTCTCTATCTCTCTTTATCTCTGTCTATCTCTATATATATATATCTCTATCTCTCTTTATCTCTCTCTATCTCATTCTATTTCTCTCTATATTTATTTTTATTTCCATCCCCTTCTCAATCACAATCTCAATCTCTATCTCTATCTCTGCCTTAATTTCATTCTCAATCTCAATTTCATTTTCAATCTCTAGATCTAGCTATAGCTCTAGCTCTAGCTTTATCTCTATCTCGATCTTTATCTCTACCTCAATCTCAATCTCACTCTCAATCTCTATCTCTATCTATATCTCTATCCTTATCTCGATCTTTATCTCTACCTCAATCTCAATCTCAATTTCAATCTCAATCTCTATCTCTATCTCTATTTCTATCTCTACCTCAATTGAAGAATTTCGTGAAAGGATTGAACGTAAAACATTGTACAGTATTGCAACATCCTTTATAGAGGACGGCATTTTATCAGATATATTACGTAAACACAAGTAAAAACATGCTTTGCCTGGTAATTAGATAAAAATTTGGCGATAGGCCTCTCTAGAGTGGATTTATACATGACAATATCTATGCCTTATGTATAGCTTTACCCTAGCTTATTGATTGACAGGGTCACAGTAATATCTGCTTTACCAACAATGTATGTCTCAGAATCTAATATGAACTGTACAAATCATTTAGGCATAGTTCCTATGCCTATTCATGTGTATACAATGTATATAGCATGAATAAACATATCAAAACCAAAATCAAATCAATCTCAGTTTCAATCTCTATCTCTATCTCTATATCTCAGTCTCAGTCTATAGAGTCCTCCATAGCTTGTTCTCTCTTTCAACTCCCCTTACTTCCTTTCCGTTTTTTCGACATCATGTCTGAATTTGTATGAATCCGTTATTTATCTCTCATCTCCCTAGGAATCCTCGACACTCACAGCCCTCGCTTGGCTTCCTCCCCCCTTCCAACAGCCGCGTCCCCCCCACTCCCCAGCCCCCTCCCAGTCCCCATCCTCCTTACTTCATGTCCTCCTTCTGACTGTCTAGCATTTAGAGAGAGAGAGAGAGAGAGAGAGAGAGAGAGAGAGAGAGAGAGAGAGAGAGAGAGAGAGAGAGAGAGAGAGAGAGAGAGAGAGAGAGAGAGAGAGAGAGAGAGAGAGAGAGAGAGAGAGATTGAGAGATTGAGAGATTAAGAAATACAGAGATTGAGAGATTGAAATTGAGACTGAGAGAGAGAGATTGGTATTGAGATTGAAAGAGAGAGCGATAGAGAGATTGAGAGACTGAGAGAGAGGAGAGAGAGAATGAGAGACTGAGAGAGAGGAAAAAGAGATTGAGAGACTGAGAGAGAGGAAAAAAAGATTGAGAGACTGAGAGAGAGGAGAGAGAGATTGAGAGACTGAGAGAGAGGAGAGAGAGATGAGGGTAGACTAGACGATGAGGAAAAAGAGATTGAGAGAGACTGAGAGAGAGGAAAAAATAAGTTTGATGAGACTGAGAGAGAGGTGAGAGAGATGGAGAGACTGAGAGAGAGGAGAGAGAGAATGAGAGACTGAGAGAGAGGAAAAAGAGATTGAGAGACTGAGAGAGAGGAAAAAAAGATTGAGAGACTGAGAGAGAGGAGAGAGAGATTGAGAGACTGAGAGAGAGGAAAAAGAGATTGAGAGACTGAGAGAGAGACTGAGAGACTGAAAGAGAGGAGAGAGAGATTGAGAGACTGAGAAAGAGGAGAGAGAGATTGAGAGACTGAGAGAGAGGAGAGAGAGATTGAGAGACTGCGAGAGCGGAGAGAGAGATGGAGAGACTGAGAGAGAGGAGAGAGAAAGATTGAAGAGAACTGAGAGAGAGGAACACAAGAGATTGAGAGAGACTGAGAGAGAGACATGTGATAGACTGAAAGAGAGGAGAGAGAGATGCGGAGACTGAGAAAGAGGAGAGAGAGATTTAGAGACTGAGGAGAGAGAAGAGAAGATTGAATAGACTGAGAGAGAGGAAAAAGAGATTGAGAGACTGAGAGAGAGATTGAGAGACTGAGAGAGAGGAGAGAGAGATTGAGAGACTGAGAGAGAGGAGAGAGAGATTGAGAGACTGAGAGAGAGGAGAGAGAGATTGAGAGACTGAGAGAGAGGAGAGAGAGATTGAGAGACTGAGAGAGAGGAAAAAGAGATTGAGAGACTGAGAGAGAGACTGAGAGACTGATAGAGAGGAGAGAGAGATTGAGAGACTGAGAAAGAGGAGAGAGAGATTGAGAGACTGAGAGAGAGGAGAGAGAGAGCGCGCCCAAGATCAAATATGTCCGCCTGTTCGCGCCCACCTTTCCCGCCAGCCCACCCTGCCTGGCGGCACCGAGAGCCCCTCGCAGCACGCACGACGCAACACAAAGGCGAAGAGGCGAAGCGCCGTCAAGACAGGGGCTCTTCCTACCTACGCCGTGTAAGCAATATGTTTCAAGTACTTGGGTAACGTAGGATGATGTGATTATGCCCGGCCTTTGGAAGATGATCTATTTCAAGAACGGCGTTGCAACGTGCAAATGTCT
>NW_028234417.1:18160304-18162804 GCF_977035675.1 Penaeus japonicus
TCAGTTACACGTTTCAGATTCGTTACTTGATCTCGTGTGATTATTTTTCTTGTGAATTTATATATTTTCCTTTATTGAATATGGTTTATACTATGTATTCGTGGAAATGTAATTCACTTTCCGTTAGCATTTAATATATTTGCTCTTTTATTATTAGACTTTAATATAATTTCTTTAATTCTTGCTTTAATATGCATTTAATTATTAAATGTATTTTGCATATGACCTGACCTCACTTGACCCGTACCCGTTCGTATGGTCAATCTGAACATAAAACTTTGACAATGTGTTATATTTTCTCGCGACCATTCTGTCCCTTGTGGTCAACTTCATGTCCGTGTTAATTAGGATGGTAGTTTCACACGTGACCTTTCGGTCACTTCTTGACCGTTCTGTATGTGACCTTATCCTATGTCATTCTTGCACGTGTGAATTCGAAAGAAAATCGTTGCGACAATTAAAATTATATATGTGTCTTACTATGATTTTCTCTACATTTTCATTTATTTTATTGTCTGCATATATGTTGTACTATATTTCTAATGCATGACTTATATATCTGCATCTCCTGTAACATGACATACTTTGTCATTTGTGATTCGATTAATGGTCACACTACTGACCTCACTCGGTCACGTTGTAATCCGATAATTGGATTTACAATTTAAACTGTCTTTGTGAAATTCCATATTTCTCATCATTCGACGGTCAATGTTTTTTATAATTTTGTTCACTTTTATGACTTTGTGTACTTATGATTGTTAATTCATTACAATCTCTATGACAATTGTTTCATATCTTAACATGTTTCATCACTTCATAATATGATTTATCATCACATTTAGCTAGAAATGTTGACAGATGCATGTTCGTTTCTTAGCTTTATTCCTATTTCATTGTATAGTCATATTCGGCTATCTTTACATTTTTCATTGCATTATTGATTATTGTTACTTCCATATTTCATTGTTTAATTGCAAGTAACTTTAATCCTTGTATGATATGATTGTCATTAATTTTAATTTTAAGCAATTGTCAACTTCGGCAACAGTAAGCAATTCGTTATCATCATAGGCCTCTCCGAGTTTCCGACCTTTCGATACATTTCATGGGTCAATCGGAACGCCAAATATCTTATCATGATATTACTGAACGAAACGTTCATTAGGTCAGTCAGGAAAAGGTTTACTTATCATTTCATATTTACAGCTTTTCAGCTTAACTTTGCCTTTCTCCAGCTACTGTACCTCACTTATCGGGCCTTCATTGCATGACGCCCATTGCATATGCATCTCACACCCTAATTTCGCGTATCTATGGTACCACAATTGAATAAACCGCGAATTACGGGTTAATTTTTCGCACTCCGGTGCATCGCGCCTTCGGAGATCTTGACAACCTGACGTCACAATTAATTCTCTCAAACAGAGACAGCGCGCTTATCACTTATCAGACGTTCCAGGCTTGCTACCTCCACATTTTTATTAGCTATGCACATATTAATGGTATTTCTTTCAGTTGCCCCGATCTTGGCTATTACGCCGCACCTTATTTCAGAAGGACGAGTTCGGCCACGCAATTGAAATATCATAGCATAGTCTAATAACTCATCATATTTATCTTTGTTCTCGAGCTAAGACAGCGTTTCCCCACGGGACGAGTTCAATTTGGCGCATGATCTTACCGACCACTAGCATGGTCAATCACGGTAAATCACCTATTCCGTAACGGAACGACCGCCAGGTCAATATTATATTAATGTTTTTTTCTTTCAGCTCTCATTAACATTTAATTTTTTCCAGTCTTATCCAATCTGACTCATGTCGTGCCTTCTAATTCATTGAAGGACTGGATTCGGTTGATATTTGGATTAATATTATTTTTTTTCTTTCATATGCATACTCATGATATTTTTTTTACCCACTTTGCCTCAAATCTTGACTTCCGGTCACGCCTATTAATAGGATTAGATATGGTTGGTAATTTGGCTATTATTTTTTTTTACATGCATCATACACATTTACATTGTTCTTTCTAATTTGCTACTGACCTTGGCTCATTTGCCGTGCCTTCACTCCCCGAAGGACTAGACTCAGTTAGTAAATGGAGAATTACATCTTAACTTATCATTTTTTTCATTACTCATCACTTATCAAAGCAGACACATATTTTTCACATAGTTCATCCCTCGATGAATCCGGTCTGCTACTGCGTAAGTATTGTCAGCAAACAACATGAATTCAGGTAAATACTTCCTATTTCTTGTTATTGCCAAATCATATGATTATGTTGCAATTATGATTAGTTTTCCATATGGAATACTAATTTCGCTATACCTTGCAGATAGTTCCTGCTGGTAACTACCATATATGTCGACTACCAGGACCATTCTATGCTGTATACGGTTCCTGATGCAGTCAACTCCTTGCATTGTTGCAACTCTCGGGTTCATCCTGCAACCCGGGACTCCTAATGACTTTTCCCCAGTCTGATCTTAAAC
>NW_028234417.1:18172804-18185304 GCF_977035675.1 Penaeus japonicus
TCCTCACACACACACACAACACACAACATGCACATCCCGACACACCCACACACACAACCACACACCCCACAACACACACTCACACACACACACACACACACAATCCACGACACACAGCCACACACACACACACCCACACTCACACACACACAGTACACACACCCACCACACAACACACCACACACTCTCACACACCACACACATTTACCTTCACAACACACCCAAACCCACACAACACACACAAAATCCCACCCCACACACAACACCAAAAACTCAAACAAACATTTCATTACAAAAATAACACATAAACTCACCCCCAGCACCACAATACGACTATTCCACCCCCGTGAGTTACAGCTATACCAATAAAGAACACTTATTATTACGCGCACAAAGAAGTAGATGAGGCCACACTTTATTTGAGACAAGCAAGACGAAAATACCGCACCCACCCACACCGGCAGAGCCACCCCTCGTAGCCTACCCCCCCCCCCCCCTCCCCCAGGTGGCCCCCGAATGCTACTCAAGATGCTCCTGTATCTATTCTCTCGTTATGGTTATTGTTTATCCACATACACTGAGAGTAACAGGTGCCTATTGCTTAGAGAAAAGTTTAATAGGTGAGTGAATTAACGTCATTTTAAAATAGAGTTGAGCCCTAATACAGAGTGAGTTTAATGATTTACCAAGAGGGTTTATAAGGACAAATGTAGATAAAGGTATAAATAAAACTGGGTCTCTCACCAATGCAGGAAATAACGTGTTTCTATTATATCATCATCCGTTTTACATGTAATTCTGATGACATTATTATACAAGCGAGTTAATTACATCTCTTACGTTGTAAAGCTATTCAGACTCCTATGCCTTGAAGCAAAGGTGAAATTATCAATATCAACTTGTCTCTGATGATATGCTTTTGTGATAAATAATTATGAATGAGAAAGGAAAATATAAGCCTTGTATCATTTTTGACTGATTCTTATTGTTAGTATGTTAAGAAAAGTACTTTTTATTTGTATATTTTAATTTGAAATATCTTAAATCATGCTTAGCACAATAGCACCACGACTGCTATGATTTTTTTTCTGCATGTCAACCTTTCCAGTAACAACTAAACTGTAAGGTGTTTCAGGAATAACAATTATGAGAAATACAACTATGACCGAGAGTCTCCTATTTTCCTACATACAATTGCAATTGCAATAAAGGCTTCCACATTCACACGAAGATACTTGCTTGTATTTTTTTTTCAGTCTGCAAATCTATCTATCTATCTATCTATCTGTATATACATATATACCCGCGCTCTATTATATTTATATATATATATTTATTTATATTATATTTATATATATAGATATATATATGTTATCCATATATATTATATAGTATATTATATAATATTTATATATATATATATAATATATATATATATAAATATGTATAGTATTATATATTAATTATATTTTTATATATATATATATGTATATATTTCAGAATTATTATACATATAGTGTATATATATATATATTATATATATATATATATATATATATATAGATATATTACGTATATATATTTTTATTATATATATATATTTATATTATATATAAATATATTTCAATTTACGTATATATATTTTTATATATATATATTTATAATATCTCATTATATATATATATATATATGTATACACACACACACACACACACACACAAACACACACACACATATATATATATATATATATATATATATATTTATATATATATATATATATTATATATGTGTAAGTGGTGTGTGTGTGTGTGTGTGTGTTTGTGTTGTGTGTGGGTGATGTGTGTGTGTTGTGTGTGTGTGTTGTGTGTTCGTTTGTGTATGTGTGTGTGTGCGTGTGTGTGTTGTGTGCTGTGTGTGTGTGTATGTATAAATACTATATATTATATATATATTATTTTGCTCTATATATAGTATATATATATATCTATATATATTTATGATATATATATAAGATTTTTATATATGTGCATTATATAGATAGAAAGATAGATAGATAGATAGAAGATAGATAGATAGATAGATAGATAGATAGATAAAATAATATATAGATAGATAGATAGATAGGATAGATAGTAGATAACTAGATAGAATAGATAGATAGATATATAGATAGATAGACAGATAGATAGATAGGTATATAGATAGAAATATTTATACCATATATATATATATATATATTAGATCATATAATATATAGAGAGGAGAGAGAGATGACGAGGAGAGAGAAGAGTGGACGATCGTTTGCTTGAGGGGGGGTGTGGGGAGAGTATGTTGAGAAGGAGAGAGAGAGAGAGAGAGAGAGAGAGAGAGAGAGAGAGAGAGATTGATAGATAGATAGATAAATAGATAGATAGATAGATAGCTACGCATATACTCATATCTCTCTCTCTCTCTCTCTCTCTCTCTCTCTCTCTCTCTCTCTCTCTCTCTCTCTCTCTCTCTCTCTCTCTCTTTCTCTCTAATACAAATGAATTCTTGACAATTTGATTAATTGCCCCCTTTTAGTTGTATTTTATAATTAAAAATGTACGTCGTGTTTTCATACATGTGATCATGTGAGTCCAGTGGGGGTTTTACTAGTCACGGTGACGGTGAGAATTCATCGTGCTCCCGGAATGTAAACACTTGAATCTGTCTGCTTGTAATTTCTCTACCCCAAGTATTTCTCATAGTTTAATTTGTTATTTAGCTGGTCTTGTGAGGTGTGTGAGCTCACGGAGAGAATTAAGGTTATTTATCTATCTATCTATCTATCCATCTATTTATCTCATCCTTTTTCTCCCTCTCCCTTTTCCCCTCCTCTTTCCTCTCTCTCGCTCTCTCTCTCTCTCTCTCTCTCTCTCTCTCTCTCTCTCTCTCTCTCTCTCTCTCTCGACGCACATCTCTCTACTAGCTCTCATCTCTCCTCTCGGCTCCCCTCTCCTTCCCCCCACCCCTACCCCGACTCCTCCCCCCTGCCCTTTCTATCTCCCCCTTCACACACCCTCTCTCTCTCACCATCTCTTTGTCTCCTCCACTCTCTTCCAACGTAATGATACCCGGTCATCCACACAAAGGCTTAGCAACGCCGCAATTTACGAGGACGTCAATACAGTAATTATCGTAAGAGCAATAATTAGTTGTCTTTTTCATCTTTATTTATGACCTCGCCTCTGTATGTTAATCGTATTTTCCTTTGTGATGATTGAAACTTTCCTTCTTTTTTGATGAGTACTTCCAGTCATCTTGGGATTAACAGGGACTTTGGTGTTGGTGGAGGATATTAGTGATAGTGATGTTGATGATATTGATGATGGTGATACTGATGTTGATGTTGATAATGAAGATGGTGGTGGTGGTGATAATGATAGTGATGATAGTGACGGGGATGATGGAATTGATGATGAGGAGGATAATATGGAGATGAATGATGACGATGGTAGTGATACTAAGGAAGGCGAATATGACAACATCAACAGCAAGGAATAAAAAAAAAGAAAAAAAAAAAAAGTAATACAAACAGGACGCGGAAATCCAGTGATAACTCCAGTAATAACACAAACTAAAAGTGGAAAATACACAAGAGATGAGACAGAGAATGAGAAACACAAAATATGATAAAGGCATTAGACCTATATCTCTTAGTTTATTCTATAGTATTGTGATATCATTATAAAGATACTAATAGTAGATAGTGGAATATATATATCTTTATTATATATATATATATATATATATATATATATATATATTTGATATATTATTACATATTTATGTGTGTGTGTTTGTGTGTGTGTGTTTGTATTATCTATATATATATATATATATATATCTTATATATATATAATATATATATAAATTATATATATATATATATCGATATATATTATATATACATATATATATATATATATATATATCTATATATATATATATATATAATATTATATATATATTCATATATATATATAAATATATAGTATTATGTATATACCTTTACAAATATATATACTATATATATATACTATATAGATATATATATATATTTATATATACATTATATATATTAAATATATATATATATATAGATATATAGAGAGAGAGAGATAGAGAGGGAGAGGGAGAGAGAGAGAGAGGGGTAGAGACGGAGGAGGAGAGAGGAGAGAGAGAGAGAGGAGGAGAAGATAAGATAGCGAGAGACGAGAGAGAGAGAGAGAGAGAGAGTTTGTGTGTTTATATATATATATATATATATATATTATATATATTTATATATATGTATATACATAATATATATGTAGCTATATATATATATATACTATATATATATATATTTATATATATATATATATATATATATTACATATCTCTGTATCTATATATATATATATATTTATATATATATATACATATATATCTACATATATGTACTTATTTATATATATATATATATATATAAATATATATATATACTATATATATATATATATATTATATATCTGCCTATATATATATATATATATATATATATTTTTATAAATATAATATACAAAGGTATACATGTGCTATTGTGTGTGAGTGTGTGTTGTGTGTGTGTTGTGTGTGTGTGTGTGTGTGTGTGTGTGTGTGTGTGTGTGTGTGTGTGTGTGTGTGTGTGTGTGTGTGTGTGTGTGTGTGTGTGTGTAACCGAAAACAACACAAAGGTATGAAAACACACACACAGTCCTTCGACCTCGACCTTCAAGGCTGAGCTCTGGAGGACGAGTACGTGTACGAGCGAGCAGCATCCAGTCCATCATTCTCTCGTTTGCTGTCATGTTAATGAGGACGAACCGAACCGTTTGTGCGGGTTGTACTTTATAATAATCGGTACCTTAATGGACCTCTTCTCCGTGGGCGGTCAGGTGCTGTTCCGCGGTCGGGGGGGGGGGGGGCGGCATTTGGGGAAGGAATGGCTGAATAGAGTGGGCTAAGTGGGGAAGAGGGGATGGGTGGGAGGTGAATGGAGTGGGGGGAGGAGGGAGTGGGGTCAAGAGGGGAGGAGGGAATGTGTGGGGGGAGGGATGGAGTGGGGTTAAGGGGGAAAGAGGGGATGAGGGGGGGGATGATGGAGTGGGGGTCAAAGAGGGGAGGACGGGGAATGTGTGGGGGGAGGGATGGAGTGGGGTCAAGGGTGGGAAACGAGGAGTGATGGGTGGCGGGGATGAATGGAGTGGGGGGGGATGGGGGAGCACCCCCCCCCTGGGGTTTCAAAGAGGGGAGGAGGGGGGAATGGGTGGGGGGAGGGATGGGTGGGGGATTAGAGGGGAAAGAGGGGTATGTGTGGGGGGATGAAAGGAGTGGGTCAAGAGGGGAGGAGGGAATGTGTGGGGGGAGGGATGGAGTGGGGTCAAGGGGGGAAGTGAGAGGTGGGGGATGAATGGCAAGTGGGGGGAGGAGGGAAGTGGGGTCAAGAGGGGAGGAGGGAATTGTGGGGGGGGGGGATGGAGTGGGGTTAAGGGGGATAAGAGGGGATGATTGGGGGGGATGAATGGAGTGGGAGGGAGGTGGGGTGAGTGGGGTCAAGAGGGGAGGAGGGAATGTGTGGGGGAGGGTTGGAGTTGGGTCAAAGGGGGGAAGAGGAGATGGGTGGGGGTGAATGGAGTGGTGGGGAGGAGGGAGTGGGGTCAAGGAGGGGAGGAGGGACTGTGTGGGGGGCGGGATGGAGGGGGTAAGGGGGCAAGAGGGGTTGAGTGGGGGGATGAATGGAGTGGTGGGAGGAGGGGAGGTGGGTCAAGTGGGGTGGTGGGAATGTGTGGGGGGAGGGATGGAGTGGGGTCAAGTGGGAAAGAGGGGATGAGTGGGGGGATGAAGGGAGTGGGGGAGGAGGGGAGTGGGGTCAAGAGGGGGAGGAGGGAATGTGTGGGGGAGGGTTGGACGTGGGGTCAAGGGGGGGAAGGAAGAAGTAAGATGGGTGGCGGGAAGGAATGGATTGTTGGGAGGAGGGAGTGGGGTAAGGACGGGGGGAGGGAATGTGTGGGGGGAGGGATGGAGTGGGGTTAAGGGGGAAAGAGGGGATGAGGTGGTGGGCGATGAAGGTGTTGGGGGGGGGGGTCATGAGGGGAGGAGGGAAAATGATTGTGGGGGGAGGGATGGAGTGGGGTCAAGGGGGGAAGAGGGGATGGGTGGGGGATGAATGGAGGGGGGGAGGAGGGAGTGGGGTCAAGAGGGGAGGCGGGAATGGTGGAGGGGAGGGATTGGAGTGGGGTCAAGGGGGAAAGAGTGGATGAGTGGGGGGATGTGTGGAGTGGGGGAGGAGGGGCAGTGTGGGTCAGAGTGGAGGAGGGAATTGTGTGGTGGATGGATGGAGTGGGGTCAAGGGGGGAAGAGGAGATGGCGTGGGGGATGAATGAGTGGGGGGAGGAGGGAGTGGGGGTCCCAAGAGGGGAGGAGGGAATGTGTGGGGGGAGGGATGGAGTGTCGGTCAAGGTGTGGAAGAGGGGAAGGGTGTTTTATGAATTGTGAGTGTGTTGGAGGAGGGAGTGGGGGAAGAGTGGCGGAGGCATGTTTGGGGTGAGGGAGGATATGGAGTTAAGGGTTAAAGAGGGGAAGAGTGTTGGTGTATGAAAGGAGTGGGTCAAAGGGGAGGCGGGAATGTGTGGAGCGGGCGGGATGGAGTGGGGGCAAGGGGTGGGAAAAGAGGAGGATGGCAGTGGGGATATGATGGAAGTGGGGGGAGGAGGGAGTGGGTGGGTCAGAGGGGGAGGAGGGAATGTGTGGGGGGAGGATGGCGTGGGTCAAGGGGGACCGAGGGGAAGAGTGGGGGGATGAATGGGTGGGGGGAGGAGGGTAAGTGGGGTCAAGGGGGAGGAGTGGAATTTGTGGGGGGAGGATGAGTGGGTCAAGGGGGGGAAGAGGAGATGGGTGGAGGGATGAAATGAATGGAGTGGGGGGGAGGAGGGAGTTGGGTTAAGAGGGGAGGAGGGAATGTGAGGGGGGATCGGGATGGGAGAGGGGTTCAAGGGGCAAGAGGGGATGAGTGGGGGGATGAATGGATTGGGGGGAGGAGGGAGTTGGGTCAAGAGGGAGGAGGGCTGTGTGGGGGAGGGCGGTGATTGAGTGGGGTCAAGGGGGAAAGAGGGATGAGTGGGGGATGAATGAGTGGGGGGAGGAGGGAGTGGGGTCAAGAGGGGAGGAGGGAATGTGTTGGGGGGAGGGGATGGAGTGGGGTCAAGGGGGGGAAGAGGAGATGGGTGGGGGATGAATGGAGTGGGGGAGGAGGGAGTGGGGTCAAGAGGGAGGCGGGAATGTGTGGGGGGAGGGATGGAGTGGGGTTAAGGGGGCGAAAGACGGGGTATGAGTGGGGGGATGAAAGGAGAGGGTCAATAGGGGAGGAGGGGAATGTGTGGGTGGAGGATGGAGTAGGGGTGTCATGGGGGGGAAGAGGAGATGCGAGTGGGGATGAATGGAGTGGGGGACGAGGACGGGAGTGGGGTTTCAAGAGGACAGGATTGGGAATGTTAGGGGGGGGGAGGGTGGAGTGGGGTCAAGGCGGGGAAGAGGGGATGTGTGGGGGATGAAGGGAGTGGGGCCCAAGGGGAGGAGGAATGGTGGGGGGGGGGAGGAGTGGGGTAAAGGGGGGAAAAGGGAGGGGATGAGGGGGGGATAATGGAGTGGGGTCAAGGGGGGAAAGGAGGGAATGTTGGGGGGAGGGATGGAGTGGGTCAAGGGGGGAAATGGGATAAAGGGGGGGGATAAGGGAGGGGGGGGGGGGAGGAGTGGGGTCAAGAGGGGAAGGGAATGTGTGGGGGGGGGGATGAGGGGGGTCAAGGAAAAAAGGGTGATGGGGGATAAATGGAGGGGGGGGAGGGGGGAGGGGGGTAAAGGGAGGTGGAAGGGGAATTTGTGGGGGGAGGGATGGATTGGGTCAGGGGAAAGAGGGGATGAGTGGGGGATGAATGGAGGGGGTCAAGGGGGGGGGGGGAATGTGTGGGGGAGGATGGAGTGGCCCAAGGGGGGAAGAGGGAGGTGGATCAGTAGAAGAGGGGGGGGGCGGGGAATTTGGGGGATGTTGTGTATATGAAGGGAGGGAACAAGGGAAAAAAGGGGTTAGAGGTTGCATGATACGAAAAGATATAAAGAGATAGGGAAAGGGAGAGGGGGGGGGGGGGCGGGACAGACAAGGAGAGGCATGGAGAGTGGGGGGGGCGTAGAAAATGCCTTAGGAATTTAAACACCAAAGGGAGTCTCCCCAAAGAATGCTAGCAGAAGGACTTTGGAACTTAAGCTCCGAGAATGTGCGAATAATGAGGGGGCCCCCGGGGGGGGGCGGGAGTAATTTGGGGAAATGGAATGTGAGATACTGTGTCCCAATAAAGTTAATTAGAGTTACTCAAATGTGTTGAAATCGAAATAGAATGGGTGCCAGGAACATCCAAGCTGAGGCCTAATACGCACCTTATCAATACAAATTTCTACATACACAATTTCTAATCCCGTCCTCATTGACAGAAAGTACTTTGTGCTACCGCAATTTAATTTCAAACCAAATTCCAATAAAAATAAACTATTTAAAATCTTATTTCAGTTCCCAAATAACTTACTTCAAATTATCTGGCAAACAGCCAATGCCACAGTCACTTCCCGATACCGGCGCGTCGTTTGCATTCTAATTAGGGATCCGTGAAGGAGAAGAGGAGGGGGGAGGGAGATGAGGATGAGGAAAAGGGGGGGGAGGGGAATGAAGGACGGGAGCAGAAGGAGGAGGCGCGAGGAAAAGATGAAGAGAAATAAGAACAAGCGGGTGGTGCGCAGGGGAAGAAGAGGAAGGGAAGAACTTGCTTCATAATTCCATTATATTATTTTCTCAATGTAAATTACCTATGCATTAACCGATATCTGACCGAGGACGTTCCGATTGGAAACTTTCGCGATCGAGATGGCGAAATTTCTCCAACATTTTCTTGAGTGCAAATGCTCAACGGACCCAAGTACATACCTTTGTTAAGGCTACGGCCTCAGCTAATTGTTTGCCACAGACATCGTAAACCACACACATGCACTGAATATACCAATCACGTACATAAACAGTCTTCACATTTATATCATCTAATATATTTATATATATATCTATATATAGACTATATATATATATATATAAATAGATATATATATATATATAATATAAAGTCTGTAATATATATATATATATATATATATATATATATATATATATATATACTAAATATATAAATATATTATACATATATACATATGTATAATACATATATATATATATATAAATATAACAATAAATATAATATTATATATATATTACGTAATATATAAAAATAAATATACATAATATAATATATATATAAAAAAAATATATATATATATATAAATATAATCTATATATATAAATAAATATATATAGTATATAATATATATAAATATATATATATAAATATATATATATAATATATATATATATGTATATATAACAATATATATACATACATATAAATATATATATATATATATATATCTATATATATAGATATATAATATGTTACATATGTAAATATCTACTATATATAAAAATATACCTAAATATATATATATATATATGAATATTATATATAAATATAAATATATTATAATATATATTTCTATCCTTATACATAATATGCATAGTCTATATATTTATATATATAATGTTATATATTATATATATATATAAATATCAAATATAATATTTATATATATATGTATATATATACATAAAAAAATAAATATAAATAAAAATATATATATCATATATATATATATATATTATATATGTTATATATAAACAAATACTATATATATATATATAAATAAAGTGTGTGTTAGTGGTGTGTGTGTGTGAGTGTGTGTGTGTGAGTGTGTGTAGTGTGAGTGTGTGTGTGTGTGAGTGTGTAATAAATATAAAAACAATATAAAAATATATAAAATATATATACAAATCTATAGTGTGTGTGTATGTGTGTGTGTGTGTGTGAATGTGTGTTGTGTGATTGTGTGTGTATATATATAATATATAAATATATATAAATAAAATCTATATATATATATAAATATAAAAAATATATATACAAGAAATATCAAAACAAGCACACACACGTATACACACACACACACAGACCACCACACACACACACACATATATATATATATTTATATATATATATAAATATATATATATTTTATTATATATATATTATTTACATATATATGTATATTATATTATATATTTCTATTTATATATATATACATTATATCTACATATCTGTATATATATATATATATATAATATATATATATATATATATATATATATATATATATATATATATTATTTGCATATATAATATATATTATATTTATATCATATATATATTATATTTACATTGATTACATGTGCGTATGTGTGTGAGTGTTTGTGTGTTTGTGTGTGGGTGTGTGTGTGTGTGTGTGTGTGTGTGTGTGTGTGTGTGTGTGTGTGTGTGTGTGTGTGTGTGTGTGTGTGTGTAACCGAAAACAACACAAAGGTATGAAAACACACACACAGTCCTTCGACCTCGACCTTCAAGGCTGAGCTCTGGAGGACGAGTACGTGTACGAGCGAGCAGCATCCAGTCCATCATTCTCTCGTTTGCTGTCATGTTAATGAGGACGAACCGAACCGTTTGTGCGGGTTGTACTTTATAATAATCGGTACCTTAATGGACCTCTTCTCCGTGGGCGGTCAGGTGCTGTTCCGCCGGTCCGGGGGGGGGGAGGGGGGCGGCCATTTGGGAGGTGACCTGGCGTGAAGGTAGAGTGGGCTACTAAGTGGGGAAAGAGGTGGAATGGGAGGGAGTGAATGGGAGTGGGGGGAGGAAGTGGAGTGGGGTCAAGAGGGGAGGAGGGAATGTGTGGGGGGAGGGATGGAGTGGGGTTAAGGGGGAAAGAGGGGATGAGTGGGGGGATGAATGGAGTGGGGTCAAGAGGGGAGGAGGGAATGGGGGGGGGGAGGGATGGAGTGGGGTCAAGGGGGGAAGAGGGGATGAGTGGGGGGATGAGATGGAGGGGGTGAGGAGGGACAGTGGGTCAGAGAGGGGAGGAGGGAATGTGTGGGGGGAAGGATTGGAGTGGGCGTTAAGGGGGAAAGAGGGGATGAGAGGGGGGAATGAAAGGAGTGGGGTTCAAGAGGGGTGAGAGGGAATGTGTGGGGGAGGGATGGAGTGTGGGGGTCCAAAGGGGGGGAAAGAGGAGATGGGTGGGGGATGAATGGAGTGGGGGGAGGAGGGAGTGGGGTTCAAAGAGGGGAGGAGGTAATGTGTGGGGGGAGGATGGAGTGGGGTCAAGGGGGGAAAGAGGGGATGTAGTGGGGGGATGAAATGGAGTTTGGGGTGAGGAGGGAGTGGAGGGTCAAGAGGGGAGGAGGAATGTGGTGGGGGGAGGGATTGGAGTGGGGTCACAAGGGGGGAAGAGGAGCATGGGTGGGGGATGAAATGGGAGTGGGGGAGGAGGGAGTGGGGTCAAGGAGGGGGAGGAGGGAATGATGTGGGGGTGAGGATTGGAGCGTTTCGTGGGGTCAAGGGGAAAAGAGAGGGATGATGTGGGGGATGAATGGAGTGGGGGGGAGGATGGAGAGTGGTCGAGTCCATTCAGAGGGGAGGAGGGAATGTGTGGGGGGAGGGATGGATGTGGGGTCAAGGGGGGGAAAGAGGGGATGAGTCGGGGGGGGATGAATGGAGTGGGGGGAGGAGGGAGTGGGGGCAAGAGGGGAGGAAGGAATGTGTGTGGGGGGAGGGATGGAGGGGGTCAAAGGGGGGGAAGAGGAGATGGGTGGGGGATGAATGGAGTGGGGGGGAGGAGGGAAGTGGGTCAAGAGGGGAGGAGGGAATGTGTGGGGGGAGGGATGGGGAAGTGGGGTTAAGGGGGAAAGAGGGGAATGAGTGGGGGGATGAAAGGAGTGGGGTTCAAGAGGGAGGAGGGAATGTGTGGGGGGAAGGGATGAGAGTGGGGTCAAGGGGGGGAAAGGAGATGTATCGTGTGGGGATGAATGGAGTGGGGGGAGGAGGGAGTGGGGTCAAAGAGGGAGGAGGGAATGTGTGGGGGGAGGGATGGAGTGGGGTCAAGGGGGAAAGAGGGGATGAGTGGGGGGATGAATGGAGTGGGGGGAGGAGGGAGTGGGGTCAAGAGGGGAGGAGGGAATGTGTGGGGGGAGGGATGGAGTGGGGTCAAGGGGGGGAAGGGGAGTTGGGGGGGGGAAGAAGGGGGGGGGGGGAGGAGGGAGTGGGTCAAGAGGGGAGGAGGAATGTGTGGGGGGAGGGGATGGGAGATGGGTTCAAGGGGGAAAGAGGGGATGGGTGGGGGGATGAATGAAAAAAAAAAAAAATGAGTGGGGAGGAGGGAGTGGGGTCAAAGAGGGGAGGACGGGAATGTTGTGG
>NW_028234417.1:18270304-18272804 GCF_977035675.1 Penaeus japonicus
CCACTCCCTGCTTTCGCCAGGTGAACCCTCTCCGTCGCAACCTGGTCCACACCTGTCCTCCCTCTGCCTCGAAGGTATGCACCTCCGCCATTCCTTGCTCTTCCTGTTCGAAGCAGTGCGTCGGAGAGACCGGAGACTGGTGGAATATTCCCTCATAAACAGGCCACCGATTTTCAACCTTAACAAAAAAAATTCTCCTACCGACAGTGTTCTTGTTTCCATTTCACAAGCCGGCCGATTCTATGACCTAACCTGACCTGCTTCGGTTACGCTACCCTGTCCGGTCCTACCTTTGTTTCCGATCACCGCGTTCCTTCCCGCTTTCCCTTGTATGTACACACACACACACACACACACACACACACACACACACACACACACACACACACACACACACATATATATATATATATATATATATATATATATATATATATATATATATATATATATATATATATATATATCCATACGTGTATAGATATCTCCATACAACTACACACCTGTTCAATTATTTCAAAGTGTCATGAAAAGCATAATGCGCTTCAGCAATAAAGATGATAAAGGTCAAACATGTTAGATAAAGTTATAACGATAGATAGGAGCGTAGATTAAGACGAAAACAGAAAATATAAAAGAAAATATAATTCCTTAAGACGGCAGAGGCCCGCTTGGTTGGTCAACTTTCAGACTGTTGATGTCAAGGTAATTTCACTTTGAAACACTAGCATTCTCTTCTTTGTTAATCTCTGTCTGTATGTACGTCGGGTGATGCTGATGCTGATGATAAGGATGACGATGATGATGTTGATGTAGATGGTGATGATGATGGTGATAATGATGATGAGGATGATAATAATGATGATAATAATGAAGATGATGATCATGATTATAATAAGGATGATGATGATGACGATAATACAGACAAGGTACAAATAAAGCAATAGAAGAAAAGGAAGGAAAAGAAAGAAATAAAACAAAATGAAAGCTAGCATGACAAGCAGGAAACTCCACAACCCTTCACCGTCTTCAGCACAGATTAACAAGACAGAAACTATCTCGAGAAAGTCTTAGAGGCGAAACATATCTTGGGTGATGAGGAAAAGGCAAGATTTTTCTCTTGCTGTAAGATGTAAGTGGAAAGAAGTTTCTTGGAATTAAAGAGGTTGAATTTAAGTGTGTAACTGTATATCGGGATATTTTATTCCCAGAGAGAATTACGAGAAATTCTATAGAATTACAAGAAAAAGATATTTTTAAAAATTATCAGTTTTTATGATTGTCATTATCATTGTCATGATGAGATTGCTGACATTTTCCTCATAATTGGTTGCACTATCCTTACTGTTATTATCAATATTATTACTATGATTACTATTATTACTATGTTTATCATTATTATTGTTATTACAATTAATATCATTATCATTATCATTATAATTTTTGTTATCTTTATGATCACGCTCCCCACCATTATCATCATTATTATCATTATTATCATCATCATTATCATTAATATCATTATCATCATCATCACTATCATCTACATATATTTAACGCTATAAATATTATCCTTATTATCACTATCATTATCATAATTATTATTAACATTACTAACATTTCCATCACTGTTAGTATAGTTTTATTGTTCTCATCATTAATAGCATTATCATCTTTATTACACTATCATAATCATTTTCAAAATCATTTATATCAATATCCATATCATTGGAGAAGCTCCTTGCAAAACAAACTGTGCACAAGTGCTGATCAAGCCAACTTTGACAAAATTCGGAGCATCACCCAAAAGTTGATCCTGCATTAATTGCAATGTAATCCCGTGATCAGTTCAATTCATGTGGTTTTATTTGTCAAAACACTGGCCTTTGTTAATGAGGAATAGACTAGGTCGAAGTGAAATAATACAAATTGAATATACCAAAGAATATGATAAAACATGAGAATAAGAACATTAAAAAATACTGATAATACTAATCATATTAATACTAATAATGATCAAGATAATTGTAATGATAATACGAGAGAAGAGATAAAGGAGATAGATAATGATTCTGGGAATAATAGTAATAATAATAATAATGATGATGAAAAGAAGGATATAAAAAATGACGAGAAAGAAAATAGGATGAAAATAACAATGGTAATAGGGATACTGATAATAATGATGATGATGATAATGATTATGATGATGAGAATAATAATGACAGTAATAGTAATAATGGCATTACTAATGATAGTAATAATGATAGCAATAATGATAACAATAATGATAACAATAATATCAATAACACCATCACCAAAAACAGCAATAAGGATAATAATTATCATAAATTTTAACAATAGGAACAAAAATAATGATGATGATAATAACAATGATTATAACAATAGAAGTAATGCTAACAATGATGATATGAATAAAAATGATGATTATTAAGGTTATAGATACGAAAATAACAGGAGAAGAACAGTGATAATGATG
>NW_028234417.1:18325304-18330304 GCF_977035675.1 Penaeus japonicus
CCATAGTAACCGTCAGCTATTCTCATGACGAAAAATAGCTGAGTGGTATATGGTATCGTCCGACCATTCAAGAACCGTTCCAGACTGGAAAACTTGCCCCACGTAACTACTTTCTGTGCAATTTTGCAATTGGCTGCACAAAAGTTCATAGTGATTGTAATGATCCTGCAGATTTAATGCAATAATATTTCAATGTTTTTTAACTCACACCGTAATCTGTTACTAGTGGGCATATATAATTATATCTAAGAAGACGAGCATAAAACAAATTTACCGGTCTGACCTCAGCTGTTGGAGGGGAAGGGGCGAGTGGAGGGGGGAGAGACCAAGAAAAACAGAAGTTCTTGGCAAGAAGAGAGAGAAAGAGGAAAATAATGCGAAGGGGGGGAGAAGGAGGAAAAGGATGCGAAGGAGGAGAAAGAGGAACAGAGGAGGGGAAAGAGATGATTTAGAGGAGGATGGATAGTTTAAGGATGAGACGAGGAAAAGAAGGGAGACGAAGAGGGGACAATGAGAAGGAAGAGGAAAAAGAGTCAGAAGGAGGAGCAGGGCTGTGAAAAAAAAAGTGATGGGAAAGAATGAAAAAAATATTGAAATAAGTATAGGCATGAGCAGAGAAAAAAAGAGAGAAATAAAAACTACAAGAACGAAAGCGAAGAAGGAAACCAGGAGAGAGAAAAATAAAAGAAACAAAGGAGGGCTGTAAAATTAGACAAGAGGAAGTGGTGCGAAGACTAAGAGGCGACTAGAAGAGAGGAAAGCAAGACGCCCATCACAAAAGAGGGTCACATCCCCTCTGCGACAATGAGACAGGAGGAAGGAAAAGGAAGAGGAGAGGCCGAATGAAAGAGAGAGGCTGAAGATCCGGCAGTAATGGCGAGGTCACATCCCCCATGACACCGCCACTAGTGTTTCCGCCTGCCAGTGTCTTCGTTGCCGCCACTACCTCTGCTACCACTGCCACCACTTCTACCACCGTCGCCGCTACCACCACCGCTGCCGCTACCACCACCGCTGCTACAGACACTACCGCTACCGCTGTAGACGCAACCATCACTACCAACGTCGCGGTTACCACTACCACAACCGATACCGCAGCTACAACCACTACAATCACCAGCGCTACCACCGCCCCTACCGCCGCCGCTGCTGCCAAGCCCCGTAAAGCAACGGTCGCTATCGACACGAACTAGACGAGGTCGTAAGCGCGTCTCTCCAGCTTCCTCCCCCCCCCCTCCCTTTCCTCCTCGACTCGCGCGAAATGAGATATCCTTCCTAGAAATCCTTTGGGCAACTTCTTGGGGACGCGTCCTCCTCACCTCCTTCCCTCCTTCCGAGGACTCCTGCCGACGTTATCGCTCCACTTCTTTCTCAGTCGCTTCCCGTCTGTCGCCATTGCTTTCGCGTCGAGGCGAGTTCCGGGGGGAAATATGCGCCTCTGGAAGGGGGGAGGGGGGAAGGAAGGAAGGGGGAGAGAAGGGAGGGAGGAAGGAAGGAAGGAAGAAAGGAAGGGGGGAGATAAGGGAGGAAGGAAGGAAGGGGGAAGAGAAGGGAGGAAGGAAGGAAGGGAGGGTGAGGGAAGGAAGGGAGAGGTAAAGGAGAGAGGAGGGAGGGAAGGAGTTGGAAGGGAGGGGGGAGGGAAGGAAGGAAGGAGAGAAGGAGGGAGGAAGGGGAAAAGGAGGAAGGGAGGGAGGAGAAAGGAAGGAAGGGGAAAGAAAGCAAAGAAAGGCAAAGGAAGGAAGGGAGGGAGGAGAAAGGAAGGAAGGGGAAAGAAAGCAAAGAAAGGCAAAGGAAGGAAGGGAGGGAGGGGAAAGAAAGCAAAGGAAGGAATGAAAGGGAAATGGCGGAAGGAAAGGAGAAGGAAGGACGGAAAGGAGGGCGATGGATGGCAGAATAGTGGGAAGGAAGAAAGAAATGAGGAAGGAAGGAAGAAATGGGAAAAGCAGCTATGAAGAGGGACAGAATTCTCATTTGCGCGAAAATGCTTTTGCGCGGTTCTCTAAGTCGCCAAGGATGGGCTGCAGGCGGCGCTGCGACGCCCGAGCTGCTAGCGAGGCTTCCGCTGTTTTTTGTGTGTCTATACATTATATATATATATATATGTGTGTGTGTGTGTGTGTGTGTGTGTGTGTGTGTGTGTGTGTGTGCATGTATGTATGCATGTGCGTGTGTGTGAGTCTCTCCATATGAAAAACATAGGTATGAAACTATGCTATTTCCTAAATCATTGGTTACCAGAACATAATAACCACAGCACTAAACGAGATTAGAAATGCATTCTCTCAGTTAATTGTCGAAGAGTCAATCAACAAACAAATACACACACACACACACACACACACACACACACACACACACACACACACACACACACACACACACACACACACACACACACACACACACACACACACACACACATCGGAACACAGTCGTTTCCAGAGAAGCTGCATATTAAACTCGGTAAGAAATTCTCTCTTTTTCTTCAGAAACATGCAAGAGGCTGGCCAGTCCAAACCTGATCCGTCTTACAGATGATGATAAACGTTGCACATTGCAAAGCATCTCAGCGAGTTGAAGGATATTGCAACTGCAAGACAAGGAAAAGAGATCTCTTGCTGTTAGAGTTGGATGAATGTTGACAGATGAAACGGTGGGGATGGGGAACGGAGGGGGGGGGGGGCAGAAGAATGATGATGATGATGATGATTGTGGTGGTGGTGCTGGAGGACTGGCAGTGGTGATGGTTACGGTAGCAGTGGCGGTAGTGGTGATCGTGATGACAACAGAGCTACGAAAAGCAGCATCGCATGCACACAATGTGACTGAGAGAAGGCTGCTTGAGGTCAAGAGGACCACAGAGGACAAATAATATACGCCAGACCCCCCTCCCCCCCACACACCTCATCCCTTCCATCTCCACCTCCCCTCCCCTCACCCCATCGTTCACCCCCCGTCCCTTTCTACTTCTCCTCTTCCTCCCCCTCTCCTCTCCTCCTTCTCCTCTACCTTTTCCTGCTCTCTCCCCTCGCCCCCCCCCCTCCTCCTTCTCCTCTCTCTCCTCCTCCTCACCTCTCACTTCCTCCTCACCTCACCTCTCCTCTCCTCCTCACCTCACCTCCCCTCCTATCATCTCCTCTCCCATCCGCTCCTCTCCTCTCCTTTCCTCCCCCCCCCCCTCCCTCTTCCTTTCACTCTCACCTTTAGTCAAGACTGAGGTTACTCAACTAACTCGAACTACGAAGCTTCGAAACTGCCCTTGAGTTCTGTGAATCCGAAGCACTCGACGCACACGCGGGAAAGAACTTCAACTGACCACGGCTTCTCTTTCTCCCTGGCACGTGGAATGATGCTTCATCTTCTTGTTCCTCTGCTTATTCCTTATTTTTCTTTTTTTTTCCTTTCTGTTACGCTAGTGCAAGATAAAATTTTAGTTGTTGATTATCATTCCTATTTTCTGTCATCATACACTGATTACACTCCCTGCTCTGAGGCATGATGAGTTTCACAGCTGCAACTCTTCCGTAATTTTTCAACCTTTTAACCAGCGTTGTTGAGATCATGAAAATGACATTCAACAAACGATATGAATTAAATATTTAATACTTGTAGATCTGATGTCACTTTCCAACATTATTTTCCTGACACTGCTACACTCATCAGTGTTTTTATTGTAGAAATTCATTTCCAACAGAGAGGTTAAAGTTAAACAATTAGAGTAACAATAAAAAAATTAAGATTGTTGAAAATATTACTCCAATGTTTAACTCCCAATAGTATTGTGTATCTAAGAATTCTCAGACAGAATATTAACTTACTCGTTATCATCACTTCAAATTTTACGTTTTGGTAATTAACGTTTTTAGAGTCATATAAAACCTTGTCTTGTTTTTGTTTTTATCATGATGAATTTTCATAATGAAGTATATTTATAATTAGCCAGTTAATAATCAAGATTATGCAAAGAGACATAAGGCTGATTTTATTAAACCATAAGACTATACAATAGATTAGTTAACATTATCCTCTGATAAAACGATTGGAATTTTCTTTTCTCTTGAATCTTTCAATTAACCTTTATCACTAGTTTTAGTATTATATCTTGTAGGTATTCTCTACGTCTGGCATTACGAAGGTTCCCAAGAGCAGCTACAGTTGCGTTACAGCTGACAGTGAGTGCATGGTCTTTGGTAAGCACAGATAACCCAGACAGTAAAATTTCCTGGTGATAACAATAACATCACTGCCTCACAATAGAAGCTGATTGTGTAATGGTAATGCTGCCAGCCATTTAATGTTATTTAATGTTGTTTGTCCTGCATACTTATTTCCTATAGACCTTCACGTAGGAAATGCAAGCAAACTAACAAGAGTGTAAATACGAAATTTATTAGCCCACATCATCATCATTTTCATTAGCATTAGCACCATCATCATCATCATCAGAATTATCGTTGTTGATGTTTAGCCCTATCATCGGTATCATCACCATCATCATTTCTGACATCATACTTTTGATCACCATATTAGTGTTTTTTTCATTGCCACAAGAATAATGTTAACAATGACAATGCTTTTAATGCTAACAATAATCATGATACTGATAATGGGAAGAAAAGGAAGGAATACATACAAGAGGTAGAGAATATTCACGCATAAATGCTGTATCTTATGATGACCTGCAAAGGGAGAGGTATTCTGACCATGACTTGACGTGCGCATAGAAGTTTGGGGAGGAAGTATCGGGAATGTCACAGGGAGTGGGACGCTGGGAGGGAGACGGTGAGGCAAACTGGAAACTTCGACTTACACGCCGAAGTTCTGTGTCAGCATATTAAGTGGAATACTAATACGCCAATATATGATATAGCCACGCTAAATATAACAACGATGATAGATTACTTTGCAAAATAGGACAGGTGTTGAGGAAGAGTACTCTACACTTATTCCATAGTTACATTTGCTTCTTTGACACAGTTACCATGTTTAAACTGAATTAT
>NW_028234417.1:18332804-18337804 GCF_977035675.1 Penaeus japonicus
TGGGGAGTCGTTCGGCGCGATGGCTCTTAAAATGCGACTAACTGCCGGCGCTGACGACCCGGACAAGATCTCGGGCTCTGACAAGACGACCCTCAAGGAGAGACGCGAGATGAAGAAGCCTTGAGTTATGGCGCCGTCAGCCGCGACCAGGAATGGAAACTAAGCTTTATGATTGGTGGCGAGAGGCGGTCAGCGGGTGCAGGGTAGGGTATTTCAATAATTGGTGATTTTTGAAAAATCCTTCAAATTCACGGAGACTGTTCAGAAGTAGGCTCCATTTATTTTTTCTTGACTAGTGATACCATTTTTATTTGTTTTTATCAATATTTACCTATTGCACTTTTTACTCAAAGATACGAAAAATACGATTAAATAATTAGTTTAGTCTGGGGTGAAATTACCCGTTTTCTATATTTTCTTCGTCATTTTAGCAGTAATTACTTAACGATGTATTCAAATTATGTTGATTTATTCAATCGTGTATAGTATAATTTTAACTTTTAAGAGTATCTTTTCTATAATTAATCATAATAAAACACATTGTGAAAGTATATTACAAATTAGAAACGTATCTTTTATTGGCAACAACTTCTCACATATTACCATATCCACATTTCCTTTCAATCTCTTCCGCAATTACCGTATATTTGATATAGAGACAAGGATATTGAAGTCCCAGGACCGCCTCATGTCTCCAATCAGTCTTTCACAATGCTGATTATGGTCGGGAATTAGTACACTTTTAGCCTCCCATACAGAGTGGTTACCTTGGCCATAGAGATAGCATACCTTATTCATATCTTCCCGTATATGATAGAACAAAGGGGAACTAAACACTCTTTCCGAAAAACCTGGGACATTCACAAACTTTTCTGTGCTGAGGTTCCATAACTTCTCATAGGAAAAATTGTACCAAATTCGATCCTTCAGGTTTGGCTGGTTTGTATATCCAGCTTTTTCCGATTCCATTTTCAGCATACCAAATACCTCATGTATGCTGTCACCATCGTGAGAGAGTGGCATGAAAATGACATCTGTGTTATGCAGATATCTACTGATGGATGCAAAGTAGGATTTGTCAAACCCTAATCTGATCCCTACTTCTGAACACATTTGAGATGCCCCAAATGCTGCCTGAAATATTGTCGGCTCTGTACTAATGACAGCTTTTCGCCAGCAAAAGAAATGGATCTTAGAGAACTCGAAGATACCTTTGATAACAGTAGGGTTCTTTTGCAATGTCCCCAAGCATCTAATCAAATTGTCTTTCAAGCCAACTTTTGTCTTGGATGGCAAATCAGCATTTTCAATACTTCATAATTTATCAAGTACAACATCAAGTGATATACAAACATGTAATGATGAACACATAACCTAACCACCTAACACCAACTGGCACAAATATCCTAGGCAATATCATGTTTTTTAAATTCTTTTAAGGACTCAAGATAAAAATAATTTTGCATGTCTGTTCAGTAGTCCATGAATGGTTACCCGTCAATAGCGTTAAAGTTAATTGGCCAATGAAAACGGACCTCATCATTTATATCTTCATAAAAATCAATCACTATTGTTAATTCCCTGAGGTTATGACATGTTTTTATTCATATTGATTATCTTCAATGAAATTAGAGTGTCATCTCTTTTACGAATAGTTGCATACCTTTTCTTGCGGAAAATGGTAGTATCTAAAGGAATCCATCTGCTGTCAAGACCTACTACTTGAGAAAAAAGCATCAGTAAAATTTGTTGCATTATTTCCGTGGTGTATTTCCGTTTCCCTTCTGGCAGTCATCAGGAGTGGATAAATCTTCTAAGGTTGAGGAAGATTAAGTTTCCGTTGTCATGTTCATCATCTGTATCGTTTTCACATATTCCTGGATCTCATTCAGTCATTTTATTTGCCAGACTACGTTTCCTCTTATTTCTGTATTCCTTCCTTTTAGTAGGCTTTATGGTCAACAGAACCAGGGGATCCAGCACTACTTTTTAACTTTGCTTCATACCACTCGATGTCTTCTTGTAGCACTCTCTCGGTTGTCTTTTGCCTTTAAAAGATACGATTTCAGTACCAATAAACGAAGCTTTCAAACTCTCCTCCTGTGTATAATAATATACTTTTTTTTTGTTAAGTACTTTTGTGATGGCGTTTAGTTTAGTAATAGTCTTCAGTCCAAATTTCTGATATAATTCTTCAATTTAGTCACAAGTTTCGAAGCAATTTGTCGTCCAGAAACGTTTGGATTTCAATCAAACACTTTCATTGAATTATATCGAGCCAATATATCACAAACAAGTAGCAACACAACAGAAGTTTGTTGGAATGTATAATAATGTTATTATTTAACTAACGTTTATATGGTTATTGAAGAAACACGGCATTACTTTACAGGCCATTAAGTTCAGTGAGGAACTAGAAGTATTGAAAGACTTCCGACCTAAGGTCATTGAGGAACTTGCTATATGCGGTATTTAAGTGCTTAAGGTCTGTGAGAAATTTGTTGCATGCAATATTTAGGTTCCCAAGGTCAGCGAGGAACTTGATGCACCTAAAGACACAATTTTCATTGCGATTCGGAAGGGAACTATCATCAATTAAGGTTAGCGAGGAAGTTCGAAGTGCGTGGACCTCGTCCGCCTGCGCGCCTGCGCGGCCCCAATTCCGCGGAAATGCGTAATATATTAAATTGAAAAGTGCAACCCCTAAACGTTACCAGATCAAGCTGATTTTTTAAACATTTCATATTTATGATATATGGAGCCTATTTATGTACAGTCACATTGACATTTCAAAAGTTGCAATTATTGAAATACCCTAGTGCAGGGGGGGGGGGGGGGCTTCTGCGCATGCGCGTATGGTGTTCTCTTTCGATTTGCACTGCGCCTCTTCCCGCAATCAAAAGATATAAATGAAGATATCAACCATGAAACCAACATGATCAATAGTGTCAATATCGGTAGTAATTGAGATGAATAGCGAATAATAGAATAAATAAACAAGTAGCTGATAGATTGATAAGTAGACAGAGAATGGCTGAATAGGTAAATTATCCGGAAATACTCTATTCGATGATGGAAAATAAGCTGTGAAGTGACATGTGAAACCAGTGGATACTGAAAGCAGCGTCATAGGTGTGTGTGTGTGTGTGTGTGGTGTTGTTGTTGTTGTTGCATGCACTCGACATTATAACCTCAAAGGCTAAGTTTGATACTGCACGCGACCGTGAAGTGCATTCAGAGCGTGGCTATACTTGAAGAGATGTTTTATATCATGACAAGGATGAGGCGTGGCAATAAAAATTTACGCCAACATTTAACGGCGAAATAAAACTTCTGATTCAAGGAACAATCTTATTTTTCACTTTGATTTGACCTTTGGCAAAAAATACACATAAACACAAAGCACACAATACGCGCATGTGTATGTACGGAGAGAGAGGGTGAGGGAGAGACAGAAAGAGGTGAACGAGAGAGAGAGAGAGGGGGGGAAGAGAGATCAAAAGAGAAAAAAAGAGAGAGAGAGAGAGAGAGGATAAGAAAGAGAAAGAAATGAAGAAACTAACCCTGATTTGCCCCCCCCCCCTCCCGAAAACTAACAAACGACACACATTTGCCCTAACGAAGCCAGAGGGAAAGGACACCTGAAATCCCTCACCAGAGTAAACATGAGAAGCAAAGGAAGAAAGCACAGGGCATAACACACGCACATAAAGGATCTATGATGACTGGGATGATGACTAGTGACTGCTCATTCGGCCATCGTAAATCGTAATAACAGTAGCTCCTTTGGCTGCCGTAACACTGCGAGTATGCCGTTATAATTTACTATTGTGTGCGTTATTATTAATATCTTCATATTTCCATTATCATTATCAATGTCATCATGATTTTAGAATGATCTTAACCTATATTAATGCTATGTTTTTTGTTTTTTGTTTTCACTACTAGTACTTCTGTTATAATTATTATCCAAGGCGGTAGTAGTACTATAACAATATTGTCATAATTGCCATTGCAACCATTGTCATTATCATCATGACTATCATTATCACTGTTGCTAATACTGTAATCGGTATTTTTAGTCATTTCCATTATTCCAAGAACTACTAACAATATCATCGCCATCATTTTGCTTCTAATAATAATAGTTATTACAATAGTAACAATAATAATTACATAAAAGTACTTAATACGTTATAAAAACGTGATTATTTTTTCACACATCAATGTAGATAATCAGAGTAACACAACATGCGCTTCCAATCATACGTAATGGATGTGGTCAAAAGGCTAATCCTGTCATCAAATACAGAGCTACACTTAAGAAGATATAAAAGAAAATCGTCTATATAATGACGATAATAGATATTGATATCAACAATAAAAAATAGTATGATTAGAACAAAATATAACAAGAAAATGATTGACAAAGCACCTCGGCTAACAGGAGGGAGAAGGGGAGGGGGAGAGGGGATGAATAGACGGGGAGAGGGGAAGGGGTGGGATGAATAAAGAGGGAGGAGAAGGGGGGGAGAGGGGGGAATGAAGAGGGAGGGAGGAGAAGAAGGAGGGGAGGGGGTGGGAATGAAAAGAAAGAGGAGAAGGGGGATGGGGTAGGAATGAAAAGAGAGGGAGGAGAAGGGGGAGGGGGAGGGGTGGGAATGAAAAGAGAGGGAGGAGAAGGGGGAGGGGGAGGGGGTGGGAATGAAGAGGGAGGGAGGAAAAGGGGGAGGGGGATGGGGTGGGGATGAAGAGGGAGGGAGGAAAAGGGGGACGGAGTGGGAATTAAGAAAAAGGGAGGAGAAGGGATGGGAATGAAAAGTGAGAGAGGAGAAGGGGGAGTGGGATGGGGTGGGAATGAAGAGGAAGGGAGGAAAAGGGGGAGGGGGAGAGGTTGGGAATGAAAAGAGAGGGAGAAGGGGGAGGGGGAGGGGGTGGGAATGAAAAGAGAGAGAGGAGACGGGGGAGGGGAGGGGGTGGGAATGAAGAGGGAGGGAGGA
>NW_028234417.1:18380304-18382804 GCF_977035675.1 Penaeus japonicus
TTGCGGTTGACCGTATGAATGATAAGACAATGGATGCCTATGATCGGAGCTGTAGATGTGTAAAAATGAGGAAACATACAATGCTACTCTTTTGGAGAATAAAAAGGTCATTCATGCAGCAACAAAACAAGAAAATGGATAATGATCAAAAGTAATTACATTTTTCTTTCAATTCTTCAATCGCCCCCCCCCCTTCTATGTACAAAGAGAACACACATGACAAAATTAAAATCTCATATTGGCGGTCATGTACGTGCCATCATAAAAAAGGTAGGTGTCATGACGGCCTGCCAGTTTTATTCCGGTCACTCCATGTATGTGAATTAGAATAACTATATTCTTGTTAACTTAGTGTGTACTACTGATATGTTATTTTGTAATACATAGTTGTTTCATATAAAAATAAACAATGTTGAGTAAATTAATTCTTAGAAATTGTGAAAATTAATCTAACATTAATCTACTTCATTCGTTAATTCAGGACCTTCGTTTCTTTTTTAACTAAGCAGTCTAAGGTCCTGGTCTAAGATATCTAGATTTCCTTCCGCTAGCAATCAATCGTTCATCCTTGCTTATGGTTTTTCCTGGTTGATCCACAGAAATCCAGCATAGTAGGTCCTAACTGACGTGAGAGATTATAGATATTTCAAAACCACAGAATTGCGATAACAGAAGGCCCCGTAAAATAATATCATTGATAGAAAATCATTAAGATGAAAGAAGAGGTAGTGTGTAGTGTAAAGTCTGATTGGGAAGCTGCTAGCCACATTTCGAAGTCATCCAGTCAGCTTCAGTGTTGTATTTGTTCTTACAACTTGACATTTCCTATGACAAACAAGTCCATTTCATTGTGAATTATTGTCATTGTTCCCTTTGATTAGCTATCAAGATGGCTGTGTCCCGCCCCCGATTCGCAGACATGGCTTCTGGCCCGCTGCAAAACACTGCTGTTAATCCCTCGGGTAGAGATTAGTGGTCACTGGCAGTCGGCCGGAACAACGAAATTTCGCCGGACAATGGGAGTTGCCGGGTGATTGAATTCCGGATGAGGGAGGTTCAGCCTGTATTTCTATATCTTTGATCTTTACCATTATCATCATGACCACTATCATTGCATTTGTAAATGATCCAAGTCATTGCAATAATGATTACTATCAGCAACATCATTAGTATTATGATCTTTGATAACTGTTGTACCCTTATCACTACCATTATCAACATCATTATCGTTGTTATCATCGTCATCGTCATAGGTATCACGTTGCTACAAATTCTGACTCAAAAACCTCCGAACGTATATCACTTCCTTTCTCGAAAATGAAAACCAAAATTATTCCTAGCATCTGGTAAACCCAATGTCCTATAAACTTCACTTCAGAGAACATTATCACAACGACCAGCATCCATCGATTTCCTTTCCCGAAAAGATAGAGATCTGATGTTCCCAAATGCATCAGCAGCTCTATACACGACATACATTCTCGGTTCAGTCTTCGGAGAAACCTTCCTGTCCATATAGGGCTGCCAGTCATCCACGGAGGGAATATATATCGTAACTGGTGGTCATTTGTATTCATAATCACATGAATATGAATGTGTGTTTACTTATGGATGAACATAAATGTATACATGTTGTGTGTGTGTGTGTGTGTGTGTGTGTGTGTGTGTGTAAATATATATATATATATATATATATATATATATATATATATATATATATATATATATATATATATATATATATATATATACATAGAGAGAGAGAGAGAGAAAGAGAGAGAGAGAGAGATATTGTGTGTGTGTGTGTGTGTGTGTGTGTGTGTGTGTTAGCGTTGGCGTTTATGTGAGAATGCATCCGGGACCCAGCCCGTGCGTGCGTGCGAGAGCAGAAATAAAAATAGAACGCCAGCCCCAGACACAAAACACAGACAGTTAGATAACAAGCACAAGAGCCGCCGTGAGCCGAACGGAAGCCGAACGAAACAGACACCAGCCCATCGCCGGAGCGAGACAATGGAGAGCAAAATGCCTCGTCATTATTTAAGAATGCATAGTACAAATGGCAGCCTAGGAAACGGGAATAATCAACGGTTGCCCATTCTCTTTGGGATATCTGACCGATGATTTATGAAAACACGAAAAAGACTAAGAGAAATAAGTGATATTACTAATATAATCACATCAATTAAAATAATGATGGTGATAATTGTAATATGGTAATGATACTAATGATGATATTAATAGCAATAATGACGATGATGATGATGATGATATGAATAACAGAATGGTGATGATAATAGTGATTATGATATTGATGACAGCAATAGTCTTAATAGTGATGGTAATGATAACAGTAATGAAATGAGAAAACGAGAAGATAACAATAATGATGATAAAGATAATGACAGTAACAAACATAATAATAACTGATGGTGGTGATTGCCATCATACTGATAGTATTAGCAATGAGGGTAATAACCATGACTATAAAAGTATCGAT
>NW_028234417.1:18390304-18392804 GCF_977035675.1 Penaeus japonicus
CTTTCTCTTTCTCTTTCTCTCTTTCTCTCTCTCTCGATTTCTCTCTCTCTCTCTCTCTCTCTCTCTCTCTCTCTCTCTCTCTCTCTCTCTCTCTCTCTCTCTCTCTCTCTCTCTCTCTCTCTCTCTCTCTCTCTCTCTCTCTCTCTCTCTCTCGATTTCTTTCTCTCTTTCTCTCTCTCTTTCTCTCCCTCTCTCTCTCCCTCCATTGTCTTCCTTTATTTCTGTCTGCAATAATAATACCAACAACAACAATAATGATAACAATAATAGAAATAATACAAACATCACAAATATCGTAAAACAACCAGACAACAACACAACCAAAGAGGCAGGAAAACACCGCCAATCATTTGGAATAAAAACAAGTGAATTATTCTCTACCTGACTCCCCGAGATCATGACGCAGTGAAACTAATCACTGAAGGCAGTGAAATTAGTCAGTGAAATTAGTCAGTGAAATTAGACAGTGAAATTAGTTAGTGAAATTAGACATTGAAATTAGTCATTGAAATTAGACAGTGAAATTTGTCAATGAAATTAGACATTGAAATCAGACAGTGAAATAAGACAGTGAAATTAGACAGTGAAATTAGACAGTGAAATTTCGTTAATCGAGAACCCTACTTTATTCGGTTAACACACATGTATATAATTTCCCTCTCTTTATCTCTCTCTCTCTCTCTCTCTTTTATCTATCTATCACTTCTTTATATATATATTTTTTCTTCTTCTCCCTCTTTTAGGATACCTATCGTGCATGATTCTCTTTTGTGGGGTATCTTAAGGGGGGGGGGGGTGATAAAGAGGAAGGAAATAGCAAGGTGTACAAATGGCGAACAGTTTCTTTTTGTCTTGGTCTTGTCTGTTTCTCTGTCTGTCTGCATGTCTCTGTTTGTCTGCCTCTGTCTCTGTGTCTCTCTGCCTCTGTCTTTTCGTTCCGTCTCTCTTTATTTCTCAATTTCTCTCTCTTTCTTTCTTACTCACTCTCTCTCCAACTCCAACTCCCACTCCCACTCCCACTCCCACTCCCACTCCCACTCCCACTCCCACTCCCACTCCCACTCCCACTCCCACTCCCACTCCCACTCCCACTCCCACTCCCACTCCCTCTCTCTCTCTTTCTCTCTCTCTCTCTCTCTCTCTCTCTCTCTCTCTCTCTGTCTGTCTGTCTGTCTGTCTGTGTCTCTCTCAGTCTCTCTTTATCTCTCTCACACCCTATCTCTCTTCCTCCGCGCCTGACGCACTAAAACCAGGCACAGTTGTAGCATTAATAGTTCTGTCTGAATAAAACGTATTTGCATTACGGCACTTCCCTTTATTTGCATGATTTATGACGAGAGTTCTGTGGCTTCTACCTCATGTTTGCGTTATTCAGAATATGTGTTGTTGTTGTCGCTGTTGTGCTCTTGTTGTTGTTTTTTCTGTGTATTCTTACTCGCTCTGTCTGTGTGTGATTGTGTGCTTGTATTTATTGTTTAGATTCGTTTAGATGGCTGTGGTTTGTGTGTTTACGAGTGTGTGTGTTTGTGTGTGTTAGTATGCGTTAGTGCCTATGTGAGACAAAGACAGAGAGAGAGAGGGGGGGGGGACAGCGAGAGCGAGAGAGAGAATAACAAAAGAGAGAGAGAGAGAAGGAAATAAGGAACAGGAATATCAGTCATTTGAGCGGAAGGGAAATGTTTCCATAACGTCACGAGACACAGCAGAGAGTGAGAAGGTGCGCCTTAAATAACTTTCCTTTTCCTTTCCCTGTCGTTTCTTGTGGATTATATTCCCCTTCGTCCCCTGTGCCCTTATGATCAACTCTATCTATCTATCTATGTATCTCGATCTCTATCTCTTTTTATATCTATCTATATCACTATCACTACCCCTATCTCTATTTCCATCTCTGTCTGTCTGTCTACCCTTCTATCTATCTATCTCTCCTTCAATCTTTTCCTTTCCTATCTCATTTCACTTCCCCTCTCTCTCTCTCTCTCTCTCTCTCTCTCTCTCTCTCTCTCTCTCTCTCTCTCTCTCTCTCTCTCTCTCTCTCTCTCTCTCTCTCTCTCTCCTCATAAACAGCAAAGCTTCCCTGACAATCAGTGCAAATTGTTTAAGCATAAATGAAAGGGTAAAGTAGTGAAAGAGATGAACTTTAAAAAAAAAACAGGATATTATTCCGTCGCTTCGTCGCTTTTTGTGGTAGAGCATGTCATAAAATCATTTATCTCTCTAATTTTACTCCTAGCCGTGGAAATGAGTTTGAATTGAGCCGAGGTTGAAAGGATGAGAGAAAGATAGAAAGATAGTGGTAGATTAAGATCAAATTAATTTCCGTAAGAAAACGTGGTAAAAAATAATAATAATAACCTACGGGCTTTACACGCGCGGGTTGGAAATACGAGACTTGTATTTGCCAGTTAATAGGTTTAATAGAACATTCTTGCATTAACTAGATTCACCGATGTTATTGCGATACAATAAATAAAAAATAACGTTGACAGAATAGTTGCAA
>NW_028234417.1:18405304-18412804 GCF_977035675.1 Penaeus japonicus
CTTACTCACCCTCACAGATAAGAAGAAGAAGAATAAATCAACAATCAACAAAGACTTTTCACCTTCCGACCTGGCAGGCCTCCCAGAAGGTTTTGAGTGAGCATGACACTTCAATAACTTAAAAAGTCAGACAGGGAGTTTCGTCCTCCCACTACTTTAACTACAACTTTCCTTCATTTTCCTGACTGTTTATCTTCACCTGAACTCTTCGTCTAACTTAACTGTCCCGTTCCACTTCGGTGGGAGTTCCAGTTATTTTAGTTGACTCATCAACTCACACTCACATCAGTGACTCAAGACTCAACACTCAAGACTCAACTCAAAACCTGACCTCACCTGAGATAACAGCACCTGCTCCAGCTTACCTGCTCCAGCTGAAGCTATTTAGAAGCTTTGAAAGAAGAAGAAGAAGAATCTACAAGAACTCTTTGAAGGAAGAGTTATAATCTACATGCTAAGTGGGTAACACTTATAGCAAGAAGAAGAATTACCTGGACTACCTGACCCAGTCCAAGTGGGCACCACTTATGCCAAGGAGTTAACATCTTTAAGGAGTTGGCATACTAAAAGAGATCCCTTCAGAGTAAGGGTTTTGACACTCGGCTCTCTCGAGCCAAGCACCTCGGTGCTACAAGAGATCCTTGTAGGCACACACCTGTCCCCCCCTGTCCTTTACCACCACTTTTCGGCGTTAGGATAACACCGTTTGTTTCTGAAGGCGAACCCTGCGGTTTACCCGGCGAAGGCCGGGGTCTCAAAGGGGTCCCTTAGTTGGGATACTGTAAGAAACACTCGGAGGTTGCCACCTTTGTTAGGCATAGGGAACGGCGGCAGGCCACTCTAACACTCCTGCCAACTCTAGCTAGACACCGTCTACATAGCCAACCTGGTTAGGCTCCTCAGAGATAAGAGGAGGTTGTCAGAGATAGGACTTAATCTGACAACTCAGGCAGGACTTGGACTTTTTTCAGTGGTAGGATCGAGCCATGCGCTTGGAGCCATGGGTTCGACTACCAAGATCAAGATAAACTTAGATGGAATCCCGACGATGACCAAAAAGCACGAACTGAATACTCTGATGTTTGGCAATGGCATCCACTTCTTGCGGATAATTGACACCAGAAATGGCTACCTTGTTTTGCCAAAGTCTTTGCAAGATGCTGACAAAATCATGGCTCCCGATTTTAGGCGAAAACTCCTGTCCTCAGGTTTTGCCCCACAGATGCCTCTAGAGACCAAAGCCAAGATGACCATTGTGGTGAAAAAAGTTGACACTTATATCACCAGCCATACAAATGAAGAGATAAAAGAAGAATTGACTAAGCAATTGAATACCAATATTGAAGAAGTATACAAGATGCCACAGCATGGGATAGTAAAGATACGATTCCCAGACATCCTGACTGCCAATAAGATCAGAGAGCAAGGACTCATCCTCTTTAATTACAGTATTAACCCTGCCCAGATCGAGGAAGAGCGATTCACCAGAGTCATTCAATGTATGAGTTGCTATGAATATGGTCACGTCAAAGGGAAATGCACAAAGAAGAATTCTGAAATATGCAGTGAATGTGGTCAGACCGGGCATCGGTTCACATCATGTAAAAGTACCACGAAAAAATGCCTAAACTGTGGAGGCGAACACAGAACTCTTTCTGGAAGCTGCCCTATAAGAAGGAAGGAAATCACAAAAGTCGAAGAAAAGAAGCAAGAGAAAGAAGTACAAAAAGAGTCCAGACTACTCAGTGAAGTAGTGAAAAACACTGCAAAGGCTACAGCAAAGGTCGAGAAAACGATCGAAAAGACTGCCAAAGCCACAGCCGAAATAACAAAGACGGCTATCAAAGAGACACAGCCTCCAATTATGCAGCTGCCAAACAACCTAGCTGTCAAGACCCTGATCGCCCTGATGCACGCTCACCTGGCCAACCTTGCCCAACCAGGCTGCTTTGCAGAACAAGCAAAGCTAGCCTTGAGGAGAAACAACCTTCCCGAAATGGACCTTCCTAACGACGTTAATTCGCAGGCATCCTGAGGGTAATGTTGCCAACAGAACCCTCAGACACTCCCAAAGAAACCTCAGAAACACTCGAAGAAGAAGAAATGCCAGAACTGCCAGTTCTTGAAGAAGAAATGCCGCCACTGGAAGAGCCCACTGCACCAGTACCCAGTATGTGAGGGTGCCATCCCACACAGGTGCAAGAATGTGAAGAAGGCCAGGGAAGCAAAGGGCAAAGCTGTAGGAGTCATCCTGTACACTGCCGAGAAAACCGTTACAAACGGCAATATTGATGATGATGATGTTGCAGAATACATAAAAAATGGCAGGATGAAATACTCCTACAATAATCAGAGGCTGAAATCTGATGAATGTGCCAGTATCATAGATAGGAGAATTAGGGCAGCCTCCCTAAATCTCGTTGGTGTGGCTATCACTTACCTCGACCCTGAGACCTACAGGAAGAGGAGGAATGGCTATGATGAGTCCCAAGAGAGGCATGAAGATGGACCTGCAGCCAAATCCAAGTGAATCACACCATCACTGTAGTTCAGCAGAACGTCCTCAAGTGGACTATGGTTCGTAGGAACGAACTGTCGGGCATGTATAGAGCCCTAAATGCAGATGTAGTCCTGATCAACAGTCATGGTTTGAAGGACACAGACAGGCTGAAACTGTTCCCCTACTTATGTTATCAGAGGAACAGGACTGGAGAAGCAAGTGATGGCATAGCAATAGCAGTCCGAAGAGAAATCAAACATAAGATTCTCGACGACTTTGACGAAATGCTGGCAATGGAGATAGAGACCAGCAGAGGTCCAATAGTAGTGGCTACAATGTATCTGCCTCCAAGAAGGGCAATTGTGCCACTGCAAGACTTGTACAGTCTGCTTCGACGAAGATTACCCACATACATAGTGGGAGACCTCAATGCCAACCATCCAATGCTAAACAATAGAGCAGGCAACATGGTTGGCAATGCTATTGCTAGAATGGTTGCTGATGGAGATCTAATCCACATGGGACCAGACTTCCCTACTTACATCACAAGGAACACAGCAACCAAACCAGATATTGCACTGTGCAATAACCAAGCCCATCACAATGTGATCATGGAACCAGGCCCTGCAAGCACCAGTGATCACCTGCCCATCATCCTCAAGATATCATCCAACCCAATCCTGAAAAGCCTAAACTCTAGCAGATTCAACTTTAGAATGGCTAATTGGGGAGGATTCAAGGATGAGCTCCAGTCCAAGCCTGCAGCCAACTTGAGGACAGCAACATTGGAAGAGATTGACGAGGAAGTCGAAAAGTGGTACAGCGATGTTGAAGCTGCACTTGTTCATCATGTACCCAAGAGCAACCACAGGACTATCCCCCATCCAAGGCTAACAGCTGAAGTAAGACTGCTAAATATACAGTCGAATCACCTGCAGCACTATGCAGGGATTCATGGATGGACACAAGACCTGAGAGCAAGATATAGAAGCTTGCAAAGAGAACTCTCTAACCAGTGGAGGAGAGCAGCAAATGACAAGTGGGAAGAACTTGTTCGAAAAGTGGAATGGGACCGAAAAGATCCACAGTCCTTCTGGTCAGGAATAAAGAAACTGATGGGAAGAAGTGAAAGCAGAAGTAGCTACCTCCTCAACGAACAGGATGAGAAGATTTATGAAGAAGAAGAACAAGAAATCCTGTTCAGAAATTACTGGAGAAATTGTTTCCGAATTACCGAAGAAGAAGAAGAGAACTTTGACAGTGATTTCGAGGAGACCATCATAGAGGAAATAGGAAGGCACATGCACCTCCTATATCCAGAAGCTGCTTCTGACTTCACTAGACTGGATCCCACAGATCCACTAATGACCAAGATCAACCCCACAGATGTCAAAAGAACTATTCAGAGTTTCAAGAATAGAACTGCTCCAGGCAAAAGCAGGATCAACAAAAACAATCCTGCAAAATCTTCCAAACAAGATGTTGCTGAGACTGGCAAACATATACAATGCCTCTCTCACTGCTGGCTACTTCCCTGACCACTTCAAGGAAGCAAGAGTCAGGATGATACCAAAAGCCGGGAAAAATCCAAGAAAAGTAGAGAATTACAGACCAATATCTCTGCTGGAAGTCCAGGCAAAGTCTTTGAAAAGATACTGAACATAAGATTGCGAAATCACCTGGAGATTAACGATTTACAAAATCCCAGGCAACATGGCTTCAGACCAGGCAGAGGAACATCAACAGCCATTGCAATCATATATGAAGAAATCGCCAATGCCATGAGCGAAAGGAACCAAGTCAATGTGGTTCTGAGAGATGTGGCCAAACCCTTCGACAAAGTTTGGCACACAGGCCTGAAACTTAAGATCATCAGGCTGAATCTCCCGACGTCCTTGACCAAGCTATTGTGTGACTTTGTTGAAAGTCGGAGTGCAAGAATAGTCGTCGGCAATACAGTCGGCGAAGCAATCTCCCTCATGAGTGGAGTTCCACAGGGAAGCTGCCTCTCACCGACACTGTTCACAATCTATACAGCAGATCTGCCTGAACCATCACATGGCAGCAATCACTATATGTATGCCGACGACATCACTCAGATAATCAAGTATGAAGGGAGATCGATCGAGATGATGGCACTCAGAACTGCCAGAGCCATAGAGACCATCAATCGATACGAAAGACAGTGGAAGATCTCAACCAACATGAGAAAATTCCAAGTCATTCCTGTGGCCAAGTTCAAGACAGCAGATCTGATAGTGGACGAGGAAGCAGTGGACTACTGTGACAAAGGAAAGATACTAGGGCTAACAATTAGCAGAAGAGGAATTGTCCCTCACATAAATGATAGAGCAACCAAAGCTAAACATCAGCTGAACAAGATCAGAAGGTTCCAGACACTGAGTACTGAAACCAAGCTCTACATTTATAAAGCCCTAGTGCGGCCCATCATGGAATACCCGCCAGTGCCTACTCACACCATTTCCAGAAGGCAGATGATGAAGCTACAGACTATTCAGAACCAGGCAGGCAAATGGATTCTGAATATTCGCTTTCCTGAAGTAGTCACTGCACGAGAGATCCATGAAAGACTAAGGATCGAGGCGATCAACCAGAGACTCCACCATCAAGCCAGAAGAAGATGGACAAAAATCCAAGATGAGGATGAGGAGCTCTACAATCGCCTCAACGTTCGTCCAGAAGGCACACATGCCTGGTGGCCCAAAAGCCTCAGCAGAATCAATGGCATTGAAGAAGTTGAGGCCATATTCACGGCATCAGGTACAGGAGACCGATGATGTAAGGAGGCAACCATGAAGAGGAGAAGCTAAAAGAAGACAAGAAGACAAGAACGAAGTAAACTTCAAGAGGACCTGCAAGTTCAAGAATGAAGAATGAAGATTTTTAACACCTTTTAACCAAGACTACAAGCCAACCCACAGGGCTCCACTTCAATGTCAAGCACGGCACATCATGCATAGCAGTGAGAGGTGACGTGCGAGGTCGGCGAAGTGCAGCGTGGGCAGAGCTTCAGAATGTAAAAATCAAAAAAAAAAAAAAAAATCCCTTAAAAAATAGCCTGCTAGGTGTTCTGGTTTCTGGCTGCCTCCCGAAGGGTTGACCCGGGGCTTTGTTCAGCTACTAAGGGCGCACATGCAAGCTATTCTCTGACTTCTTTCTCCTGGTCTTACAACTTATCTTTTCTCCCTTCTCCACCTTTCTCAGCTTTCCTTCTATCACTTTATCTCCTCGCAAATTTCATTTCCACTATCCCTCCAGCTCCCTTCATCACTTCCTCTTCACTTTACTCACTTCCATTATTCACTTCAACTTCCTTCTCCTCAAGACCAATCCTAAATAAAAAGCTAATACTCTCTTCACTGTACTTAACTTTCTAACTCTCACTTTATCTCCTCCCAAGTTTCTTTTCACTATCTCTCCAGCTCCTTTCACCACTCCCTCTTCCGCTTTATCACGCTTCAAAAAAAAAAAAAAAAAAAAAAAAAAAAAAAAAAAAAAAAAAAACATTTTTTTGGTTTTTACTAACTCTATTTAATGAATAAATAATAAAGATTCCTTATCCTTAACCCAAACCCAAGTTCCAGACCCCTTCCTCCCAACCCTCTTCAACTTACTCACCCTCACAGATAAGAAGAAGAAGAATAAATCAACAATCAACAAAGACTTTTCACCTTCCGACCTGGCAGGCCTCCCAGAAGGTTTTGAGTGAGCATGGCACTTCAATAACTTAAAAAGTCAGACAGGGAGTTTCGTCCTCCCACTACTTTAACTACAACTTTCCTTCATTTTCCTGACTGTTTATCTTCACCTGAACTCTTCGTCTAACTTAACTGTCCCCTTCCACTTCGGTGGGAGTTCCAGTTATTATTTTAGTTAGTTGAAATATCTCTGCTGGAAGTCCCAGGCAAAGTCTTTGAAAAGATACTGAACATAAGATTGCGAAATCACCTGGAGATTAACGATTTACAAAATCCCAGGCAACATGGCTTCAGACCAGGCAGAGGAACATCAACAGCCATTGCAATCATATATGAAGAAATCGCCAATGCCATGAGCGAAAGGAACCAAGTCAATGTGGTTCTGAGAGATGTGGCCAAACCCTTCGACAAAGTTTGGCACACAGGCCTGAAACTTAAGATCATCAGGCTGAATCTCCCGACGTCCTTGACCAAGCTATTGTGTGACTTTGTTGAAAGTCGGAGTGCAAGAATAGTCGTCGGCAATACAGTCGGCGAAGCAATTCCCCTCATGAGTGGAGTTCCACAGGGAAGCTGCCTCTCACCGACACTGTTCACAATCTATACAGCAGATCTGCCTGAACCATCACATGGCAGCAATCACTATATGTATGCCGACGACATCACTCAAATAATCAAGTATGAAGGGAGATCGATCGAGATGATGGCACTCAGAACTGCCAGAGCCATAGAGACCATCAATCGATACGAAAGACAGTGGAAGATCTCAACCAACATGAGAAAATTCCAAGTCATTCCTGTGGCCAAATTCAAGACAGCAGATCTGATAGTGGACGAGGAAGCAGTGGACTACTGTGACAAAGGAAAGATACTAGGGCTAACAATTAGCAGAAGAGGAATTGCCCCTCACATAAATGATAGAGCAACCAAAGCTAAACATCAGCTGAACAAGATCAGAAGGTTCCAGACACTGAGTACTGAAACCAAGCTCTACATTTATAAAGCCCTAGTGCGGCCCATCATGGAATACCCGCCAGTGCCTACTCACACCATTTCCAGAAGGCAGATGATGAAGCTACAGACCATTCAGAACCAGGCAGGCAAATGGATTCTGAATATTCGCTTTCCTGAAGTAGTCACTGCACGAGAGATCCACCAAAGACTAAGGATCGAGGCGATCAACCAGAGACTCCACCATCAAGCCACAAGAAGATGGACAAGAATCCAAGATGAGGATGAGGAGCTCTACAATCGCCTCAACGTTCGTCCAGAAGGCACACA
>NW_028234417.1:18425304-18427804 GCF_977035675.1 Penaeus japonicus
TATATTTGTAAATATATAAGAGATATGCATCTATATATATATATGTAATATATATATAGTATATATATATATCATATAATATGTAAATATATATATGATAAATATATATATATATATAAATATATATATTAATTATAATTATATATATACATATATTTGTATATATATATATATATATATATATTTAGTACATATATAATATAAATATATATTATATTGATATATCATACTATATTACATATATACATATATATATATATATATATATATATATATATATTATCGATACAATTATATATATATATATATATAATATATATATATATTAATACACCTATAATATTATATTACATATATATATATATATATATATATATATATATATATATATATATATATATAGATATTATTATATATAACTTATATAATGTATAATATATATATAATATAATTACTTGAAATATCCATATTCTATTAATAATTTATGGAAGCATTTTAGTTTGTATGGTATAATCTTTTAGTAATTGTTGGAGTAATGATGTTTTGAGTGGTGTGGTTTATAAGTTTAAGGGAGTGTTAGGTGAATGTATTGAAGATTGGGTGGAGGTGGAGGATTAGGAGTTGAGTAGATGAAGTTAATGCAAGATATTGGTTTGAATGAGTTGATTTAGTTTATGAGATATAGTAAAGGGGATGTATAGTATCTTATGTAGTAATTTTCTTGTATGAGTAAATTAAGCGTGTTAGAAATGTTGAATGGCATTGGGAGTGTTGATTTTATAAAGGGATTTATGTATAAGCATTTATATGAGAAGATTTAGTCAATATAATTATTTGTATGTCTTTGATTTAAGTTATGTATTTGTATGATTCTCTATTATAATTTATTTTAATTTTAGATTTATTCAATCAATATATATATTATATTAATTTGATTGGAGAATGTAAATTGGATAATTTATGTATTTTAATATTGATAAGATAAAGGTATACTTATGTATTGAGTTTATAGTATATAATGCTCTTGTTTCTTAATTTATTTATTATTATTAATATTTTTTTTTATTTATTAAATTTTTATAATTAATTATACTTTTTATTAGTTTTTATTATGATATAATTAATTTATTTAATGAGAAATTTAATTTTAGTATATAAATTTTGAATAATTAAATTTTAATGGTTTAATTGTTATGTTAAAATTAATTTATATTTATTTTTATAATTAATAATATAAAATAATTATTTTTATATAATTATATTTATATATTAACTTATATTATAAATTGAAATAATATGATATATTTATGTTGAGATAATTATTTATATTAATAGATCTAAATTAAGAATGTATTAAAGATATTATTTTAATTTATAGTTTTATTGTATATATTATTTTCGGATGCTTATGATTGATTATGGGCTGTGGACTATTTCTTAATTATTGTGAAGAAATTTGTACAATTTGACCTATGTAGTGAATAAAGAGAATACTTAATTATTATAATAGTATAGAAAGTTATATAGCAGAGGAGAGATATCATTTATTATTATAATAACTTATTATTATTTATATATAATTATTATATTTATTATTATTATTTATATAAAATATATATTATATTTTTATTTTTTTATTAAAATATATTTAAATTAAAATTTTTATTTAATATTATTTAAATATTTTTAAATTAAATTTAATATATTATACTATAATAACATAAATTAATTTATTAATAAAATAATTTATATATACTAATAATCTATTTAATATATTTAAATTTTAATTATTAATAATTTAATAATAATATATAAATAAATATTAATAATAAATAATTATATAATATATATTTCAATAATAATTTATTATTATTATATAAATATTATATTTAATTATATATAATAATTATAATATAATATTAGTATATATATTATAAATATAAATTATTATATATTTTATTTAATTTTAAAATATAATCATAATTAAAAAATAATTCTAATTTTATATATTATAATTAATTATTTTAAAAATATTTATTATATATTTAATTAAAATAAATAAAATTAAAATTATATTATAAATAATAATAAAAAAATAAATTATTATAAATATAAATATATTTTAAAATATAAATAAAATATTTAACATATATATATTTATTAAAATATATTATAAAAAATATTTATTATATATAATAAATAATAAAATATAAATATACATATGATATTATTATAATATAATAATAATTAAATTAATTATTATATTAATAAATTAATCGTATAAAATAAATAATATTTATTATATTATTAAAATAATTATATTTTTATTTTATAAAATATTTATTAATATTAAAATAATAAAAATAATTATTTTAACATATATATTTTAGTATATTATAGTAAATTTTATAAAATAATTTTATTAAATTTATTTATAATATATATAAATTTTTTTTAAAATATTATTATAATATTTATATAAATATATATATTTTATAAA
>NW_028234417.1:18445304-18461602 GCF_977035675.1 Penaeus japonicus
TGATTTTCATAGGATGAATTAGAAAATGCTCATGAGAGGAGCGTGCTACTTACTGATTTATAAATCGGGAAAGAGCTGAGGGGAAGAGGGAAGAACGGAAGAGGAAGAGAGGGGAGATTGAGACCAGGAGATTAGTGGCAGAAGGGGTTTGGGAAAGTGGGAAAGGGGAGGAATTTTCTGAGTAAACTATGCAGAGGTATGGGAATATAAATGGAGGGAGAAGACGGTAGGGGAAGGGGGAGAGAGGAGGGGAAGGGTATAGACGAGGAGTTCCAAAATGAAATTATAACTGAATCTGATTAATATCATGATTAGGCATGGGATGGCATATCCTACAGGGCTGCTGTTCATTTTTGGCATTTCCTCATTCATATACGGACCCATTCGCCCGCATGTAACGGGCCTTTAAACTGGGTATCAGAATATGTGCGTGTGTGTGTGTGTGTGTGTGTGTGTGTGTGTGTGTGTGTGTGTGTGTGTGTGTGTGTGTGTGTGTGTGTGTGTGTGTGTGTATGTTAATAATCTATTGATTTTGCGAAACGAGTACAATCGATGTAATTCTTCAACTTTTTGTGTGCATGAGAATCGAATCGCCTATAAAGCCCCCCTTTCCTTTATTTCCTTCGTCGATATTAGATTTTTCAAGAATCTACAGTTTTTGCGATGGATTTTAAGGAGTAAGACATATACAAATATACTAATATTACTTCATGCCCGTGGTCTGACGCAAATGTGAATAGAGACAATTTTGCTCTGGTATTGCAACTTGCAATTATTGCCTAACGAGGGAGCAGGGAGACTTGAGCTTATCATAGCTCTTAAAATAGATTATGTAAGATAGTGTGGAAATGCTCTTGCAATATTTAATACGGTAGTTACTTTGGCAATGTCTCGTGGCTGTGTGGGAAATATGCATTGGGTGGTAGAAGGTGGTATGTCTCGCTATCGCGTTTGCAAGACGACGACTATTGCTATATTCACACGGTCGGTTATATGCTGGCATGAATTTTGATGTGCGTTCTATGGATTTGCATTCTAGATCATGTACGTATGGCCTACTTATAACTTGAGTATATTATGCTTACACTTTAATACACTTTTTTTTCCCTCCTCCTCTCCTCCTCTCTCCGCCCCTATCTCCCTATCTCAATCATGACCCCCCCCACCCCCCCCCCTCCCCCCCCCCCCCCCCCCCCCCACCCCCCCATCCCCTCCACCCCCGATCTCGTACGATGACCCCCAATCTCTATCGTCATATCTGCCCCCCACCTATCTCTATCTCTATCTCTATCTCTATCTATTTCTCGTTCGTATTCTCTTCTGCTGAATATAGACGTATCTCTATTTCTGATAGCGTATCTCTATCTCTTTCTCTGCTATCTCTATCTCGATCTCTATCGCTCTTTCTCTTTATCTTTCGACTTTATCTCTTTCATCGCTTCTCTCTCTCTCTCTCTATCTATAAACATCTCTCTCTTTCTTTGATCTCATCTCTCCTCTCTCTCTTGTCATTTTCCTTTACTATTCTCTTTTTTCTCGTTCGTCCCTCCCCCCCCACCCCCCCCCCCCCACCCTTTACCTCCCCCCCTCCTCTCACCCTTCTCTTAACCAAGACCCCCCCCCCCCCCCCCCCCCCCCGTACACTCATACACCACTATTCCCCACCCCCTGCCCCCACACCTCCCATCTTTCTCCCCCCCCCCCCCCCCATCCCCCCCGCCCCCACTCCCACCCCCCCCCCCCCCCTACCCCCCCCCCCCCCCCCCACCCCCCCCCCCCCCCCCCCCCCCCGCCCTCCCCCCCACCTCCGCCCCCGCTCCCCCCCCACAAAGACAAGTCATGTTAAAAGAGTCTTGAAAAATAAAACGCCAAACTGATTTCACTCAACTATGTTGTATGATGTCCTCGGTTTTTGACGTCTCATTGATAGATGTGGCTTAGCAAAGGATACCGGAATTATTAATTGTATAGTTTTTAGTTAGTGACTGCCATATATATCACACAGTATGCTTGCAACATATTTGTCGTGCAGGGGTCCGTCAAGTCTAGGTATTTTGGCCTTTTATAGTGTCTAATCTATCTATCTATTTATTCTATTTTATTTAGACATAGATCGTAGTGTTCAATCGCTGAGTGATTGGATTAGACCATTTATCACAATAATGTGAATGAGTACCAGTGGGCTTGGATCATTCATCATCTCGAGACAAATGAGAGTATCAGTAACACGATTTACAAGACTTTCAGGCATAGAGTAAACTGTAGTAGCGTTAGGAGTGGGGTGGGGGAGGGATGAAACACCTGGTGGTATACACTTGTCTCTCGTCCAAAAAAACATCTGACACCAACAGCATCTTTAACACCTGTCTCAAACCCCCTGCTGCTCCCTGCCCCTTCCCTTATGTCACCTGGGATGACACTTGCCGAACATTCCCAGTCCATAACACCTGCTATCTTTCACAACTGGCCGCCACCACTGTGCTTGAGTACTAGACTTCAGAAGAGCGTGACGCGAATTTGCATGCAACGTGTATGTCATACCCTTGTTATCTTTACAATAGCGGAATGCGATCATTCATGCTCTCCCACCAATGTTCTGTTAATTTTAACTTCCAGTTGTCCTAATATGACATGAATTGATAAAAGTTTTTGGGGGGGGTTTTATAATGTTCACTTGAACCGATAAGAGCTTGGAGTGTGTTTGAACTTTGAACAAGGAGGAGCTGACTGCAAGCTGTGCATTTATTTGCACTGCAATATGATCGATTACGCCTGAGAGACTCCCCTCGACGAGAGTGATATCCTGGATGTCGGTTTTCCTTTTCGACTGATCAGCTCAACGGCAAGGATAGGGGCGCTGGGAGGTTGATGCATGCTGAGCCAGCCCCCACTTTCCTCCGACTCAGTGCCGACGGGGGGTTTCGCTGCAGGCGCAGGGCAGTACGTTCTTTCCTGGAGATAACCGGACCCAGAAAGGGTAGGGCCTGAGAAGACCCGATTTACTGATGAGAGTGACGATTAGTACAAAAAATTTGTAGGTGTTATTGTTTATTGTTGTAGACAGATCTCTCGATGCCTGGAGACTCAGAGAGATAGTCGACGAGAGATAGTCGTGCCCGAGAGATGGAGACTTTCACAATATGGTCAGTATTACATACCGATTTACTGGAATATAAGAAATATCACCAATCATTCACTCAATTGGATCTGGCATTCCATCCGGGGCTGCCAATCGACATCCCAGGCTCTCTAAGCGTACGCAACATACGCAATCCCCCGGAGCGCTCTGCTTCGGCCGAGCTGAATGGAAGACCTCAACCAGCGCGTACGTACTGGTCAATAGTGGCCGAAGAAATTAATAAAACACACTGAATCGCAAGATGATTGTGCCGACTCAGTTGCAATAGCTTCGGTCTTTACCTGGAGATGCCTCTCATTCGCTTTCCTTGTCACTGGAGGCGGCGAAGGAAAGAATTCTGATATGACACACAAAAAATCTGATGGAATATATAGGTAGCGTTGTGCAAGTTGTTAGATCCAGCATGTTATAGAAGCACCAGTGAGAGATTAGGGGGGGGAACGTGCCCTTTCGGGGTCGCGTGCCTGGGGCTGCCCGGGGTGTGGGGGGGTTGACTATACACTGTGATGAGCTTTGTTTTGTTGTACTATATGTATAACTTTTCAATATAATTGCAATACAATAATAATAGGCAACATGTTGATTTGTGCGAAAATATAAGTATGGATTGGAGGATCGAGAAATTCAGCTCCTTGGAAAGCTGATACTATTGCAGAACATTTTAAGAAAATAAGATGCAATGTAAAGGATTAAAAAGAACCATGAAAAAATCGAGCTCTTGGCCTGCCCGAATGCATATTATCATTATCTATTATCAATTTATTCATTTTCGTCATTATTGATTTTCCAGTTATGCTCAGATATTGTTATTGTCATTATAATTATCATGCTCGCTCTATTTATTTGATTCTGCAATTTTGGTAAATAGATGAGTCACCCCTTTAATAGTAAAAGAAAACATATGTCATCTCATTTTCTTTTTCCTTTAACACTAACTATTATTTGTTAGTATTTAGGAGAGATCGATATAACATTTGGTAGCGAAATAATCGACTGCGGCCGTTAGCGTCCAATATTGCTCCACATCACAAAGTTTCCTCTCGGTATACGATGGCATTGCCTGTTCACCGGCTTACTATTTATATATAGTTGGAAATATATGCAGCCGCGGATTCCACTCTGGACCCCACACATATCTCGGTGTCTCCGATAGCTAGGGTACGGATGTGATTGAGGGCATGAGCGTAGATACTGGCGGAAATTGCGATGGGTTAAATATTGGAATTTTCGGCCATATTGTTTGCAAAATAATAGCCTGTAAACTCAATTTTCCTCCTAACTTTGTACTTTTGAAGTTAGACCTCCCAGCCCCTCCAGGGTGGACGGGCGGGGTGTTCTGTTCTTTAACATGGCACTTCGTGTGCTACCTCCTCGCTACTTACTTGTGGTTACAATATTTGTTTGCAAAGCGTTAAGCCCAATTAGCATAGCGCTCTACTTCTGCCACTAGTTTTACAAAGTCTGCCTTTGAGAAAGAGGCGATGCTACGGCATTCCCCCTGCGCTAGATATCTCCCCTATTCATGGGCACTTCGTACAGAGGGAGATTATGATATCGTAACTTAGTTCTATAGAATGGAAAATGCCGCGATCCCACCACGAATGTTTGGTTTGTTGTTCTCGTTGTGATGTTTGGAGTTTTGTACTTGGCTATCAAACCAGCGGGCACATGCCCTCATAGTGTCATTAAGCCAATGTTGCCATTTTTGTTTATCTTCCGAGCTACTAAAGAGATAAGGTTCAAATACAAGTTTGCATCTCCTTTAGATAAATAGTGATGGCATTACTTTACTGATTATTTTTTCTATTGTCAGATAAGATTAAATTTTCTATATCTGCATTTCTATATTTTTAATTTCCAGTAAATGACGTTTTGTTTATTTTTTGTTCTTTGATTGTGTGTATATTTGATGGCACCCCTGATGTCCAGGGATGTAGTTTGTTATATGGTCATGGCTTTCTATTGCATTAGCCACACTTAGTAAACGTGGAAATTCTTTGTCTATATAGGGGGAATAAGTGGACGTTCATGTCTAGTTGGGGAGCATTGACCATAAGTATTAGCGCAACACACACCTCCTCCCTTCCTGTTTTTTTATTGTGGGCTAGTGTCCCTGCTGTTTCATTTCCATTTTGTCCTGTTTAGTGATTAGTGCGATGGTCGGTCTTCCAGCTCACTTTACACCAGGAGATGGAATTTTTAGATGTTTATTAAATAGAGACAAAACACTGAGATCTTGTTTCTGCGGACAGTGCCCAGGCTACAGCTTCGCCAGTTGACGCGCTAATTTGACAGCATTAGTTTCGCTTGCGCCATGATACCCGAGTGTCCCTGGCGAGATTGATGGTACCCAGTGCAGCTTGCATTGGATTTATAGATGGCAACGATTGTAATTTACGAAATGATATTACCCTGTATTTCATTTTTGGTAGGTTTCTAGTGATTTTTCATGGCCTTTAAGTGAACTTAACGAGTCTGAAAATATCGTACTTTATTCTATCGGTATGACCGGGTCGATCGATAGGGCAAAATCTGTGTGCAAAAAGTTCAGGGAAGTATAAGATCGATAGGCATTGTCATGATTCGGCAATCTGAATCTACAATCTCGGGCATTCAGTCGACCATACACCTCCGCTCCCACACCTCGTGCTCGCTATTAGAGCCGTTCGAGTATATACAAATGAAAAAAGGATAAAGCTGGTTTTATTTGACGGATCTTCTCTGTAACCGACTGGCGTACCTCCGCCTCCGGCACCGTGGCTTTGGCTGATGGTAGCCAGTCTAATTCACGCGTGGTGGGATATTGGGGAGTTTTTCCCCACGGTGCTACCAGGGATCTATACGATAAAGAAGAGAGATCTATACCGACCTTTATCTGCCGAGGTCATTCGAGTCTATTGCTGCAACGGCTTTCCGCACCGCGATGCTGTCGGTGCCCACATAAGCCGGCGCAAAATATTACCGTTGTTGTATTGAAGGGGCCCTCGTAGGGCCTGCCTTGGCTATTTTTGCGAGCGGAAGTCAGCCGCAACTAGGTTCCCCCGCGTCATGTAGGACCGGAGAGGAGGGGTTACTCCCGACTCTACTCTAGCGGCTTCGTGCTGCATTGCGACGAGAAGTGCACTGAAGGGACTCCTAAGACAGACACGTTAAACCACGCGATTAACTGCACAACATTTCAAACCTCTAGCATAGTTGAAAGCTCGTTTGCCGAGCCATCACGACCTGTACCCCATAATGCTACTTTTAGATCTAAATACAGGACACGAGAGTAAGAGACTTTCTTTTCAGACTGCCCCATTTGTTCCAGAAAGGTCATCTTTAACTAAATTGCCCTGTGTGCGCTTTTGACATTTTAATTGTCTTTAATGCTGTGACCCAATGGAGGGTGATTGCCCAAGTTTATGCTACTTAGAAAGAGGCCGTAGGCAAGTAATTTTAGCGCTGAATTTGATTTAGGTATTGTGAGTGGTTGTTAGAGTTAGCCCTGAGTTTTGGGCTTGTCTCCTATGTGTTAAAGAAACCCACTCAATACTCTTACATTATGGGAAAAAAACTTTTTATAACCCCATCCTCCGGGATGGTGCCACAGTGTAGGCAATGAATAGTCCAGTGCAATTGGATATTGGGCATTTGCGACGGAAACTCTGAATTACTGCTGGGCGGTGACAAAATATGGACCCCTTTTCTTGTCTGTTTTGAATCCACTCTCCGGCGGGGCCCAAAAAAGTGCGCTTAAGGACGCAGTCATCGGACCCCAACGTGGATCTTGGAATACATGTGATAGGCGTCCACCGTTTTAAGATTCCGTGTGGGTGTACAGAGATGCGTAAATGACATGTCATTAATATACATAAACAATTAGTGGTTGGGGTGTCAGGTGGCTTACACATTCTTGTGTGGACCCCGTTGGGTGCACCTATTCTGGACAAAAATGTCCGTGGAGGATGTATACAAGGCCGAGTATGAGGTGAAATTAGGCTAGTATTAGTTGGACTATTGTACAGTATGTAAATGTTGACAGAGAAACAACAGTTCTGTCAGATGATGCTAATTATTGGATATAAACGAAGGCACAACTGTCGTGTGTAATCCGCAAAGCAATAACATGTTTTACTTGTGGGCCCATCATGGTTCTTTGGTCGCAATGGCATGTACGTTGAGGCGTTTATTTCTTCACTGTCTTAAAAAAATGACTCGATAATCAAATTATGCTTTTGGGCGAAATGGCTATATGTATCTGTATGTGATTGGCTTGATCCAGTTTTAACTGCTGATCGGAAGAGTGGTGTCGTTCCCTTTCGGCATTGCACGCTGCCAGTAGGGGGATAAGTGGATTGGCAGGCGGGTCGGGGGTGTATTGGATTTTGGCCGCTCGTAGGTTCTTGGCGTTCACCAGTTTCCTCTGCATAAGCATTCTTTGTCCTAACGAAATGCTGGGGCCGGGAAGCAGTTGGCGGATCTGACAGGGATTTCCCCCGCCGTTATGCTATTTCGGGACATGATCGTGGTGCGAAGTTGCAATACGAATTTTTTGATCGATTATTAGTCTGCGCTTTTTAGAATGTCATTGTGTCACCACTTCGTCGCAACTTATTCAGCGGCATAATGATATGTAAGTGCTAGGTTTCATCTTCAGTATCGAATCTCATCGGGGCACTATCCGACACACCGTCGGACGTTTCCTCTAAAGTGGCTTGCCTAGTTGGCTTCGGACGAAGCTCATCCATATGTAAAGATCTTTATCTGTAATCAGGTCTGCATACTCCATGAGGCACAAAGTGAATTCGAGTTGCAGCTCGGAATGCTTTCATTGTGGGAGAGTCAGGACTAAGCAAGGATTGTAGTTTTCGGCCTGGCTTGTATAATGCCTGGCGATTGTGTTAGCAACGTGTCTAGGTGCATGGCTTAGTTGTTTACTCCTCATGAAATAATATATTTTAATTTGTGCTGTTACATTGTAGAGACAAGAGCTGCGCGCAGCCTGATTATGTCGTATTTTGCGGCCTTAGGTCTGATTGTATCTATCACGAGCCCTATGCTTATGTGTGTTCCGTAGTTTGCGAAAGCTTCTACGTTAGTGTCTATCAAGCTAAGGTTTTTGGGAAAAGCCTGTAGGCCCTTTTTCGTTCACATAGCACCCTGCCTCAATCTGGTGTCCACCATGGAACTCTATGCTTAACGCTATCTGTCGAAGTCTTAGGGATGGTTGCCATTGCTGCATTTATAATACAATTTTGAACATTGTTTACTTTATCATCAATGGTTTCTCCAACTACTTCGAGCTTGACGCTCCTTGTGAAGGCGACCCAATCTGCTCTTTTTACGTTAAAATTAGGTGAAGAAGGCGTTCTCGTGGTGTCGCATGAATATTTAATACAAATAGGAAGGTGATCGCTTCCCAACGAGTCGTCAATGGTGTGCCACAGGCACTTGGCTGATAGTGTTGAAGAGACCAGTGATAGATCAATAAAGCTCAAATTACCGGTATTATCGTCCACTCGCGTCGGACTACCATCGTTTAGAAGGACCAGATCAGAGTCATTGATCAACTTAACTACTTGCTCACCTCTACCATCCACCCGTAGGGAACCCCATAAAGTATGATGAGCGTTGAATTCACCTAAAATTAATTTGTAATAAGCTGAACATATAGTCAGATACGTGTTATTGAATTTTACTTTGCATGCGACGTGTTCCAAAGTAGAATTAATCGTCACTTCAGTGAAAGGGAGGTTCTGGTGGATGTACATGGCGACCCCGCCTCCACCCCTTCCCTCTCGGTCTTTTCTACACAAATGATAGTTTCTCAGCGATACGACCTCGTCAGAGACTTGGTCGTTTAAATGGCTTTCTTGGAGAACGATAATATCGGGAGCATAGGACGAGGCTAATAATCTAAGGGAGTTTAATTTTGATCTAAGACTTCGACAGTTCCATTGTATAATGGTATACGCGTGGATTACGTTTTATGGGGTTTGGAAGTGCCTTGTCCGCCGGTTTTTATTTTCTTTTTTTTGGGAGGGAGGCGCCTCCTCCTCTCCCTCGCTTCCCGAGGGCCTCTCTAGGGAATTTTTGGAGACAGTAGCCTCCATGGCCTGCTCTCCTCTGCTAGGGAGACGCCCGGCGGAAGATGATCTGCCCTTACGAGCAGACCAACAACCAGGCGAAGTCCTAGTAGGGGTCGCCTGGACTAAGAGGTGTGATCCAGATTGTGATTTGGTATCATCCTCCTTAAGATGCTGTTTTTGCTGGGTTGATTGCAGCAATTTCCTTTATTGTTTTGTTCAATTCTTTAATCTGATTCATCAAGTCCTTAACCGTTTCCTTCAATTCTGCAATTTCCTGGTCCTTAGCTGCGAGCTGCTGACTAACACTGCTTGCACTGGAAACATTGTTAGTTACTGCTGAGGCGTAAGAAGTATTGGGTTTGCTTGCCAAACCTTCAACTTTCTTCTTGGCCTCACGGTAGCTAACATCGTGCTCTCTCATGTATGCCAATGTCTCAGTCTCCTTCTTCAGGCTGCTGCCTTCAGCAGAGCCTGACTGATGGGGACCTTCACAGTTAGCACACTTGAGTGTCTTTTCCGTGCATGTAGTGGTATCGTGGGCTCCAGCACATTTACCGCACATGAATTTGTCTGTATCTTTATCAATGCATCTTAATGAGGTGTGTCCAAATTTTTGGCATCTATTACAACGCATTGTTTTTTGGATATAAGGTCGAACTTGAACGATCTCATATCCAACTTTAACAGTACTTGGAATTTTGGGTGAAGAAAAGGTCAAGAAACACAATCCGGTTTTTACTCGCACATCTCCATCTTTCTTGGTCATACAATTTACGTCTACTACGCTTTGGTCTTTCATGGCCTCAAGAATTTCACTTTCTTCCATTGTCCTCAAATCCCTGTGAAAGATTACTCCCTTACAGGTATTTGGCCCAACAGGAATAGATACTTTTACTTTGAGGTCATGAATTTGCGTCAGTTTAATCAAATCCTTAACCTGAGATTTAAATTGTAATTTCATAAGGAGGCTACCATCTCGCAATTTACGGACAAAATCAAAACTGCCTCCCACTTGACCCTCAAGGACCTTCTTAATGATAAAGGAGTTGACATTCTGCAGGGATTGATTTTCATTCACGCATCGAATGTTCACACACCTTGCGTTCTCGGGAGGGATATCAGTGATTGGTCTTCTGGGCCGGTCATTGGTCGGGGCTCCTTCAGTGGTTTTATTAGTCGTAGAAGAGTTCGGAGTCGCCGGGTAGCCGGGGAATCAACCATACTCGGGTGTCGGACCAGGTCCGAACCCTGGGCCAAAGTCGGTGCCCACCCCCCAAGCGAATACAGGAGCTCACAAGGAAACTCCGGTAGGCTCGGGAAAGTCACACGGAAAAATTGAAAAATTCAGGGGAAGAAAAAAGTTGCGCCCAAAGGACGCCCCAGACTACTGGGCCTCCCTACCCAGGGGTCACAGCCCGTAAGGGCTACCCTGGGGTAGAAGAGTGCTACGGGTCTGGGGGGGGGGGCGACTACTTTTACTGTAGTCTCGTGTCACCTGCAAAAACAAAGCACTGAAGGTGCAGGCAAAGCACTAAAAGTGCACAAACTCTGTGCAAAGCAGCGTTTACTCTACTTTCTTACGTTAAGCAACACAGAAACAACAATATCTAGCGAAACAAGAGGCCCCGTAACCCAGGGTAACTCGAGCGTCACAAGATTTTTGTTTGTTGCTGCTGCGTTTTCAACAAGGTGTGAGCTCTTCAATGTCTCAGACACGAGTGACCACGAATAATCTTCACACTGCCCATGATGACAGTAACTGAATCTTCGTCTCATATATTCCCCAGGATAGGAAACTAGGTCCTATAATGACACGAATACTCAATAGAGGGCACTATAAATATACTGTAAACAATGGGGAATATTGCGTCATCTATCGAGCGAACATAACAGCGCATGAAGGTAATTCATTGGGGGTGTCCAGTCCACAGCTTGTCGCTAGTCGTAAATACGTAAACACAGCCATGTTTGAATTTCAAGGCGAGGATGGTGGTTTTCGGGGTATTTTGTACAAGGTATGTTCCACGAAGTGTCCTCAAAACTAGGCAAAGCTAGGTAGATAATTGGGTTAAGATTTTGCAAGCGAAATATGCCTCGGAGTAGGACGAGGTAGCACGAAGTGCCTTAGAAAAAGAGACCCAGATTGTGGGGTCCAGGGGTGGAATCGCGCATTATTTCCACTATATATGAACAGTAATCGATACCATATTTCGTAACGCGACGTTATTCGGAAAATTTACCATATATACATATATATGAATGTATACATACATATAGAGCGTATATATACATATATATATATCAATATATATGCGTAAAACTTATATATAATAAAATATATATAGTGTATATATATATATATAAAGATATTGATATATATGAATATATATATATATGTCTATATATTATATATAGTAAATATATAGTATATATATAGCAATAGATATAAGTTATGAATATATGACTATAGTATAGCATATATATATATTATATATATGTATATAAGTATATATATACATGACATATCAATACATATATATAAATATATATATATAGATATGCGTAATAATATGATATCGTTTCACAAATGTATAATGATATATATAAAGTAAAAAAATGTATTAAGTATATAGATGATGATATATATCTATATAGATATATATATATATAAGATATATAAAAACGTATAGAATGTATATAGTATACTTATATATGTATATATGATAAATATAAATATAATAGTATTATATGTATATATATGATACATAGAGTAAAAAAATTATATAGTATATGTGTCTAATATATCATACATATATATATGTATATTTATATATATATATATATATATATATATATATATAAATTATATATATGCATATATGTGTGTGTGTGTGTGAGTGAGTGTTAACATATGTTATGGTCAGTGAGGCATATTCAGTTCTCATCATTAAGATTATTCATTGCAACCCTCTTGTAATAATTTGCAAAGAATACTTTCACAAAAGTTCAAAATTATGTAAACAAAATCGACAACTTTTTTTATAACTCTGGGTTTCGCCGATGATTCTAGTTGCCGTTTTGAGGAATTGATGTTTGAGAGAATGAGACAGAGAGAGGGATGTGAGACAGAAAAACGAGAGGATAGGAGAGAGAGAGAGAGTGAAAGAGAAAGAGAGAGATAGAGAAAAAGATAGACAGAGAGTGAAAGGGAGAGAGGGAGGGAGAGAGAGAGAGAGAGAGAATGAAAGGAAGACAAAGAGAGAGAGAGAGAGATAAAGAGAGAAATTGATGTTTGAGAAAATGAAAAAGAGAAAAACGAACGAGCAAGGGAGAGAGAGTTTTTGATTGATCGGATATAGTTTATTGGCAGAACAGTTTACATGCCCTGCAATAAGCCAGGGTAAGATGTCAAGCATCTATCCAAACTGGCTAAGCTTCTGTTGCGCAAAGGGCTTAGTCAAGCACTAATCTTACATACCTGAGGGCTGCATTATACTGGTTAACATATTTATGAGTTTATTTGGACAGCGGGTCAAAAAAAATACTAATGTCACTGATCATGTCAAAGACAATACCAGCGCCTATAATAAAATTAAAATAATCTACAAGTGATGTTTTTTGTACAGTGCTGTTCGATTGATAGGATGCAGTTTCCGTACAGCAAAGCAAAGCAAGTAGTGGTTGATACTATGTGATTTAGCTTTTTTGCACAATTTGCATTGGTGATATGGGACTGGTTTTGCATCCCAAACTGCACATATTGTATAGTATAATGATAGCCTATACGTAGCCTGATTAGTATAACTTGCTGATTCCGTGACAGACCTTTATAAATTTCATAGGGCTTGTCAGAGTATGATACCCGGCAATACTATCAGTAATGCCAGTGCGTAGTCCTATGGGCCAATTCTTTGTCCATCTAGATCCGTGTAGCGCATAACTCTGATCCTCATAATCTCTTAAACTGCTGTCACTAGAGAGAGAGAGAGAGAGAGAGAGAGAGACCACGTGGAAACCATGTGGCGATAGGCAAGGACCTCTTCGTCATAAAATGCTATAGGAAACTATCCAAACAGGGAAACCCGACTAGGAATAATCTATTCATAGCGACCCGGCAGGTCAGATATAAGGTCGACCTTAGGTCCGACTTTCTCACTCTTTAGAGACACCTCTGCGGCCCTCACGGACTCCCACGCTCTCCGGCTGTCCGCTCCCCCGCCTCGGCCGTGGAGCGCGCCAGCCCAACAAGAGACGTCCGTCAAGCCGCGTCACTGACCGAAGTGAAGATCATAATAATAACCCCGAAGGCCGTTAACAGCAGTGCAGACAACAGCCTTTGGCTTCAATCAAAACCATGTTTTGAGCACCCCTCACAGAGAGAGAGAGTGAGTGATAAAGAGGGGGGGGGAGAGACAGAAAAGTGAGAGGAAAGGAGAGAGAGATGGCGTGAGTGTGAAAACAAAAATAGAAATTCCCCGAACTGCCTGAAGCCATGAAAATATAGTGGATGATTATATTTATATTAGGTGATCAAGAAAAATTATATATCGTTCATTTTTCATTTTTCTTTATTAAGGAAACATTTTGCAACGTCACGATTATTAATTAAGCTCTGGCTGGCAAAATTAATTACTTATTTCATTAGTATAGTAACAAAATAATTAGGAAACCATCCAGATACTTCATATAAAGTTAATTAAAGTCACATGAGAAAGAGTCTGGAAACTGCCAAGAAATGATCGTTAATAAAGTAAAAGGGAATGAAAACGACTTGGCCGTCTTTTCATTTTCTTTGAAAGTAATATTCAGAAATAAAGTTGCAAATAGTAAAGAAAACAAGGGAGAGGGAGATAGGGAGAGAGGATGATAGGTAGAGAGAGAGAGAGAGACAAAGAGGGAAAAGCATAGGCCAGTTATGCGGAGGAGATGCTTCGCCAGGGCTTACGTGTACTATGTGCCCACCCTGGTGCCCAGTCACAGCAGCAACCAGTGGAACAGTGGAAACACAAAAGCTAGGGCGGGGCTCGATCTGCAGACCACTAGGGATGTGAAACCGACGCGTTACCACTGCACTAACCCGTACGACAGAGAGATAGGGAGAAATGCAGAGACACAGATAGAAATAGAGATAAGGAAGGAGGAAAAGAAAAAGAGAGAGAAAGAGAGGCATGAAGAGGAAAATGAGAGACAGACAGATATACACAGAGAGAGAAAGAGTCAGACATAATAAGAAGATACAAATTATAAAGCACAAGACAGTTAAGCTATCCATTTTCCTCATTACACTTGCCGCACTGAAAGGCATTATCTCCAGCTATCGTTCAAATGTCTTTGTTCATATGCCTCGCCCTGCCTCGTTCATCCATCGACCTCTCCCTGAATCTGATGAACGAATCTCGAAAGTTTACTCAAGAGAGCTTTATTCCCTCGAGGATATATCTTTCTCTCTTGATGCCCGGCCACTGATTTGTGCTCGAAGGCGGGATAAGTTTTCTTTTTGAAGTTTGTTTATCCTCTATTGCGTTTTTAAATTAGTTTTGTATGAAGCATCCGGATGAGCATAAGTCAAACCAGTAAATCAATTATAATTCATATATAGTTTCTCGGTTAAATAATATATATATATATAAGAAGTATCATATATATATATAGGAACAAGTGATATGATATATATATATATAATGTATGTAGTATGTATACCTACATATACATACATAATATATATATAATATATATATGATAGTATATAAATATATATATATATGATAAGTATATATATTAATATGATATATATATATAGTGTATAACGTATACATATGAATAATGTGTGTGTTCATATATGATGAAAATATATATATATATATATATATATATAATATAACTATATATATATTAGTATATAATATATGCATGTCAAAATATATAATAGTATGTATATATTATACATACTGTAAGTAGTAGTTATATATATGTATATATAATATATATATAGTATACTATGTACAGATATATATATATATAATATAGAGATGTATATTATATATATAGATAATATAGTATATATTGAAGTACGCAATATATATGTATAGTGTGTAAGTGAGTGTGTGTTGAGAGTGTGTGTATATCGTGTATATACATCTATAAGTATTATATATATAAATAAGAATATAAAAATATATATACGTATATATGATATATATATAATGTTAGTGTGATATGATATATATATATATATATATATAAGTTATTATATATAAATATATTAGAATAGACTCACATTACACACACTATCACAGCATAGCAACCACAATACACAGCGAGATCAACTCATTAAGGATCGTGGAGAAACTCACATGAAGACAGAGCCAATAAGGGCCCCCATACTTAGGTTATCATCCGCTATGAAATAAGAAAGTAAAGTGTAGGAAAAACTAAAAACGGACCGTGAAGGAGAGGGGAATAAGGGCTATGGATAACGGTCTTTTTTTCTTTTTTTTGTGATTTGCACCCCGAGGAATGACAGCCAAGTCAATATTACCAGTGAAACCACCAAGCGATAAAAGATAAGGGGAGAAAATATTGAAAATCAAGGGCACCTATTGTCAATTTTATTCGGTATGGGAGGAAAATGAAAGGGAAGATGTAAATGATATGTGCAATCACGGTTTGGAAATTTAGTCAAGAAACAAAACTAAAACGATGTAACCAATATGAATAATTTGATAAACCTATTGAAACGATTTGAGGGGCTCAGCTGACAAAAAAAAATTAAATTAGTAGATCAAACTAGATGCTAATTGCTTTAAAGCTATTATTTTTTGCTTTTGTGTTGTTTGTGCTCAGATGATTAATAATTGAAAGAAGGGGGAATCGTCATTTTATAATCATAACCCATAATAACTTATGGGTTATGATAAGGGAGAAACCAACAGCACCTCTGTGCCTTTAAAGACCAAAAACCATAATACAATTGTTTTTATTTCATATTTCTTTCTTTCTTTTCTTTTCTCATAATCGCTGGGGTTTTCCTCGAGAGTTCCCCTTAAGAATAAGCCTCTGAGTGGTGGTGCTGTTCCCGAAGATTGGTC
>NW_028234417.1:18469202-18474202 GCF_977035675.1 Penaeus japonicus
CCAGCCTCCATTCCAAAGAAACTGTGTTGTGAAAGCATATATATTTTACCGTTCACAATACAGTCCATTGGCCCCGACCTCGCTAATGGCTGTGGCTATCATCCACCATTATTTATTCCTTTATTAAAGAAAAGTTTACACTACAGATATATACATATTATATATATCTTCCCTTATTCACTTCCATCTTCTACTGTCTCCTCGAAGTCCGGTGTTCTCTCTCTCCTCTCCACGGCTGGGGTAGAATGGCGGCTTGGTTCGTGGGGTCACCTACGGAGGCAGAGGAGAGAGGAATCTCATGAGGGAGAAAGGGAGAGGCGACATCTCATCCACGGCAGTGACACAGCTTCTCTCTTTGTCTTGCTGTTTTTATTGTCGGCCTATTTTGCTTGGCCTGCGCCAGGATTAAGTCGTAAAATGATGCCTTTGCCGCCTCGGTGCCATTTACCTCCCTGTGGTAGGTAAATACAAGGTGGCCGTGAACGTTTCCTTGTTCTACTTCCTTCAATTTTCGTCTATCCTAGCCGCGCTCTCCATATTCACGGATCTTGTCATTTTCATGCCCTTCCATGGTCAACATGTAGATTCTTGGTCCTAATTACTTTGTTTGGTTCCAATAGGGGTTACCAAAATTCCTTACAAACAAAGAAATGCTCCCCTTGGCCGTCTTCGCCCAAAAATCCTCTCTCTCTGGAATGTCTAGGCGAGCATCTTCTGCTGGGTGTTTTAAACCTGCCCTCAGGGATAAATAAGCTTTTCCCTTCTAGTCGGCAGGATTTCTTTGTCTGGTTTCCCCAACTCTCCAACGTCATGGCAGAACTCTTTCCCTGACATTTGGGCAGGTGAGGTCCTCTGACCAAATCGTGTCATGTCAAAATGACAATAAAGCCTCCTGTCAAATCCCTTATACAAAAATCATTGGCGTTGTATTATTGTTTGAAAAGTGGGAGCCCAAACAACGTAACAGGTTTGTGGTAGTCCATCCATATGCCGCCAACCACCCCCATATCTTAGAGCCAAGGTCATGCCAAAAAATCTTGCTTTTATTAAGGCTAAAAGCCCTTGGCTTTAAATAAGGTAGTGCAGTGAGCCAACTGGATGCCCCACACTTCCCTGTGCCATCTTTTTCATTCTCCTCCCCACTCTGATGGTCCTCTGGCATTTTCCAATAAGATATTCTGTAATTTTGCTTTCATCTTTTGTATCTTCCCATGACTTCCCCTCCCCCTTTTTTTTTGTTATTTCTGATATTATGTAAATTCTTTTTCTGACTTCATTTTCATTTGTTATTCCCCTTGTTTGTTTCCATATGGCTTACTATGTGCATTTTCTGTCAGGAATACGGCGGGGGGGGGGGGGTGTGATTAACTTTATGGAATTTTGGTGCTCAGTGTCTGATATTTTTGCATGGGTTGGTTAATTTCCCATGCCCTATCCCAACACTTCACGGTGGGCAGTTCTATTAATGGCTCTCTCTTAAGGTCATGTATGGGTTCCGACGCCCACACTGACTCGTGGCCCCCCCTGGAAAAAATCCTGAAAGGGGCTGGTAACCAAAGATATCCCCTCTTGATGGTGTCTTCCTATGGGTTGTCTTAAGGTGTTTACCTATGTTTTGTACTTGTTTCTCTATCTTCATAAATTTCCCACTAAGCGTTTAAATCCAAAGGTGAATGCGGTATAGGCCAAGCATAATGTGTTTCAATGTTTTGCAATAAAAATCGGATACAATACTATTTTTTAATCTCCTTAATTAATCCCCACTCTTATCACCTCTATCTAATTATAAACCCATCTCTTCCACTTTGGATTTCACTCACCAGTTTCTTGTGCAACTATTTGTTCCAAGGCAGGACACATGCTCCAAAGAGATACTACTTTCCCTTCCTACTATTCCTCCACCCTGCATTAATAATGAAACCTTCCCATCCAAGTTTTTTTAAACGTTTCTTTTTCATTTTTTTTGGCTTGTTCACTTACATTTTTCCATGGCTATAAAACCTAATAATACGAAGATGATAAACTCGGGGCCATTTGGTGTAGTATCCTTGCGGCGGGTTCCATGTTGTTGTAGCAGATCCCACAGCCAACCCTTCCTTAGTTTGATATCTAAACAAATTCCCCGCCCCTCAAACCTGTCCATTACATCCTCTGCATAAGCCAAATTGTTTCATCATTGGGTAACCTATCATGGGCTTATTGGGGGGAAGGGGTGGAGCAGGTGTGGATGTGAATCCAGCAGTACCCCTTCAGTAGACACACATGGCAACAACATCCATTGCCTACTGGGATCTCCTTGAGGTTTGGCCTTCTGCATCCGAAGATACTTTGATGTTACCGAAATTGCCATGTTGTGTCATGTCACATGTAAATTGCTTCTTTGGCTGGTTGGAAAAAAATACTATAAATTTTCTAATGGGTACAACGCTCCAGACTGGGGCATTTCATCTTCTCTGAATGTTGTTTGATTTCAGCAGCTCTTGAACGGTTTAATGTTGTTTCACATGCGTTTGCTCACCATCATCCCCTCCACGCAGCAACACTGCATCGCAGTTCAGGTTCATTGTATATTTGTTCTACACATTAACCAATGTAACACAATATACCAATGCCTCACAATTCCCTGCTTTCTGTCACCAACCACAAACAATTTAACTTCAGGTTCATACCTTACCATGCTAAAGCCTTTATGTCATCTTTGGGTGACTTCCAAAAATTGCCTCAAATTTATCCAACCCCAACTAGAAATCCAACCACAGCCAACCACCGTTCACCGACAAACCAATAGGGGGAGGACGGCAAGCTTCCTGGCTCTCCATTCATCGACCACTATGGCGAAATGAGGCGGCACGCAGTGGAAGGCTTCTATGGTCAATACAAGTGTTAGTTTCCATTTTCCTCCCTCCTCTCTTTCCTAATACACACGCCATGCTGCTATCGTGTTATTCAACAAACACCGATCATTAATTCGCAACATCCATCCGTATCTCACATGTCTTATTCATGTTCTTCCAGGCTTTGGCATCCATTCCTGATCCAGCTGCTTGCACCGTGGTTGTAGGGGGCCCGTGGGTTTTTCCTCCGAATGTCTTCTCTTCCCCCCCCTACCCCTTTATTCTGTCCCAAATACTTGCAGGTTGGCGGTGGGATGTAATTTAGGCGCGAAAACATTGTATCAACGACAACGAATGAACATCGGACCATTTAATTTAAGATGTACAATGTGTAAATCAATATATATATATAAATATTATATATATATATAAATAATATATATATATATTGTGAGTTATAACTATATATATATATAAAAATATTGATCTATTATATATATGAATAAGTAAATAAATAAATTTATATATAAAACATAAATAAATATAAAAATATATTTATGTATATTTTTTAAATAAAAACAATTAAAACATCAATATAATATATATCACTATATATAAAAAAATAAACATTAATTGTATGAATGTCACACACACCTCTCCACACACTCAACACTCTCCCTCTACATCGCTCTCCTCACTCACACTAAATAACACAAATAACACTCAAAATAATAAATAAAAATAACAATATATAATATAAAAAAAAAAACACAAAAGAATCTAATTAAAGTCTATTTCAGTCACTGTACTATCACTAACAAAAACTAAATATATGATCCTCAAAATATAACAAAAAACACAAACAATAAGAAATAATCTAAAAAAAATATAACACAAACAAACAATAACTACAACTCAAATAAAACAATAACATAGATCTAAATAAAAAATCACACAAACTATAACAATATCAAAAATTTAGATTATTGTGAAATATGTTAAAATATCTCAACACATCCCAACGGATACAAAACAAAATCCCTCAATCTCAGGCAATCTCAAATCTACAAAAAATATAAAATAAATGAAAAATATAACTATAAAAAATAAACCATATAACAAAAAAACTCTAATAAATCCCAAATAAATATCATTATACACAAAATATCTATCAAAATAAAAAGCACAACTATATCTAAAATAGAAACACTGCAATATAACCCCCATCCCACACCAAAACAAAAAATAAATAAAAAAACACTAACAATTACATATAACAAAATATAAAAATCTCTATATGATGTATATATAAAACACACATCATATATATAAATCTAAAAAAATATAAAAATATAAAAATAAATATGACTTTAATTCTATATATAATAATAAATCAATATATAACTATATAAAAAATAAAACAATAAAAAAATAAAGTTAAAAAACAAATATATTATAAATTATATTAAATCAAAAACGGAAAATTAATATGATTAGAGTTATTACAAATAAGTATTTGTACACACACCTCTATACTATATATTAAAATAAATAAATCTATAAAAAAAAAATATATATAAATGTATCAAAATAAATCAAAAACGGGAAAAAAATATATATATATAAATATAAACAAAAAACATACAATAGCATATATAAAATATATATATAATATAAATATAAATATATATATTCTATATGTACATATATATATTAAATAAATAAATATAACAACACAAACAACCACACAAATTAGATTTATATAGATTTATATTAGTTAGATAGTTATTGTTTTGTGTTGAAACATCAAATATATACTATATATAAATAACACTCAAACTCTATTATACTCAAACAAATAAAAACACTCTAAAATCAAACTAAATCTTATATTTGTGTTTATTGGTGTGTGTGCCTAATTGTTTTTGTTCTACACACACACACACAACACACATACACACACAAACCACCTACACACACACACAAACACACACCCACACACAACACAACACCCGCACACAACACATCATATATAAATATATATAAATTTATATAATATAATCACTATATAATATATTTATATATATATATATATATATATATACAATATATATACATATATATATAAATAATATAAAATATATATATCTCAAGTAGTAAATAAAT
>NW_028234417.1:18479202-18481702 GCF_977035675.1 Penaeus japonicus
CTCCCCTCTCTCTCTTCCCTCATCTGCCCTCCCTTTATCCCTTCATCCCATCTCCCCCTACCCCCTCTTTCCTATCTCCCCTATCCCCTCTTTCCATCTTCTCCTTCCTCTCCTTCCCCTCCTCCCCTCCCCTCTTATCCCGTCCCATCTCCCACTTCCCTCATCCCATACCCCCCTTCTCTCTTCCCTATCTCCCTCTCTCCCTCATTCCCTTCTCCCCTTCTCCTCGATCCCCTCTCCTCCTTCCCCCTTCCCCTCTCCATTCCTACTTCCCATCTCGCCCTCTCTCTCTTCCCTCTCCCCTTCCGCTTCCGATCTTCCCCTTCTCTCTTCCTCTCTCTTCCCACTCCCCTTTTCTCTCCCCCCTCTCCACCCGCACCTCTTCCCATCTCCCTTCTTCTCATCTTATTTCCCCTGCTCCTCATTTCCCTCCTTTTCCGACTCTCCCTCTTCCTCCTTCCCCTATCGCCCTCCCCTCCGTATCCCTCTTCCAAAGCCCCCTTTCCTCTTTCTCCCATCGCCCCTTCTCCTCGCCCCTCTACCCCCTCTCCCCCTCCCCTCTTCCCATCTCCCCTTCCCTCTTCCCCTCTCCCCTCCCCTCTTCCCATCTCCCCTTCTCTCTTCCCCTCTCCCCTGCCCTCTTCCCATCTCCCCTTCCCTCGTCCCCCTCTCCCGCTTCCCCTCTTTCCCATCTCACCGCGTCTCTCTTTCCCCTCTCCCCCTTACCTCTCTTCCCCATCATCCCTCTTCCCTCATTCGCAGCATCTCCTTCCCTCTTCCTCGTCCTCCCTCTCCTCGTCCCATCTCCCCTTCCCCTCTCTTCCCTTCCCATCTCCACTTACCCTCTCTTCCCATACCCCTTACCTCTTACCCTAACTCCCCTCCCATCTCCCACCATCTCTCATCCCGTCTCTCTCCCCTATTCCCCTCTGCTCCCCTCTCCCCTTCCCTCCCCCCATCTCCTCCTTCCCTCGTCCCCCTTCCTCTCTCCCCTTCCCTCTTCCCTCTCCCCTTCCATCTTCCCCTCTCCTCCCCTAACCTCCCCTTACCCCCTCCCATTCCCTCTTCCCTCTTCCATCAACTGCCCTATTCTCTCTTCCCAACTCCCCTTCTCCCATTCTCTTCCCCTCTCCCCTCCCACTCCTTACCCATCTACCCCTTCGCTCTCCTTCTCCCCTTCCACTCATCACCCTCCTTCCCGCTTCCCTCTTCCCATCTACTCACACCTCTGCCCATTTCCCTCGTCCCCTTCTTCCCCTCCCCACTCTGCCCTCTCCCCTTCCTTTACGATCTCCCTTCTCTCTCCCAATTCCCTTTTTCCTCTTCCATCGCCCCTCTCTCTTCCACATCTCCTCTTCCTTCAATCTCTTACCATTGCAGTCCCACCTGTCCTCTCTTCCTCGGCCATCCCCTTCCCTCTGCCCCTCTCCCTCTCTCCCTCCCTCCTCCCTCTCCCCTTCCCTCTTCCGATCTCCCCTTCTCTCTTCCCATCTCCCTTTTTCTCTTCCCATCTCCCCTTCTCTCTTCCCCTCTCCCCTCCCCTCTTCCCATCTCCCCTTCCCTCTTCCCCTCTCCCCTTCCCTCTTCCCATCTCCCCTTCTCTCTTCCCCTCTCCCCTTCCCTCTTCCCATCTCCCCTTCCCTCTTCCCATCTCCCCTTCTCTCTTCCCCTCTCCCTTTCCATCTTCCCATCTCCCCTTCCCTCTTCCCTCTTCCCATCTCCCCTTCCCTCTTCCCATCTCCCCTTCTCTCGTCCCCTCTCCCTTTCCATCTTCCCATCTCCCCTTCCCTCTTCCCTCTTCCCATCTCCCCTTTTCTCTTCCCCTCTCCCCTCCCCTCTTCCCCTCTCCCTTTCCCTCTTCCCCTCTCCCCTTCTCCCTTCCCCTCTCCCCTCCCCTCTTCCCCTCTCCCCTTCCCTCTTCCCATCTCACCTTCTCTCTTCCCATCTCCCCTTTTCTCTTCCCCTCTCCCCTCCCCTCTTCCCCTCTGCCCTTCCCTCTTCCTATCTCCCCTTCCCTCTTCCCTCTTCCCATCTCCCCTTCTCTCTTCCCCTCTCCCCTTCTCTCTTCCCATCTCCCCTTCCCTCTTCCCATCTCCCCTTCTCTCGACCCTCTCCCTTTCCATCTTCCCATCTCCCCTTTTCTCTTCCCTTCTCCCCTCCCCTCTTCCCCTCTCCCCTTCCCTCTTCCCATCTCCCCTTCTCTCTTCCCCTCTCCCCTCCCCTCTTCCCCTCTCCCCTTCCCTCTTCCCATCTCCCCTTCTCTCTTCCCCTCTCCCCTTCCCTCTTCCCTCTTCCCATCTCCCCTTCTCTCTTCCCCTCTCCCCTTCCCTCTTCCCATCTCCCCTTCTCTCTTCCCCTCTCCCCTCCCCTCTTCCCCTCTCCCCTTCCCTCTTCCCATCTCCCCTTCTCTCTTCCCCTCTCCCCTTCCCTCTTCCCCTCTCCCCTTCCCTCTTCCCATCTCCCCTTCTCTCTTCCCCTCTCCCCTTCTCTCTTCCCCTCT
>NW_028234417.1:18509202-18511702 GCF_977035675.1 Penaeus japonicus
CAGATTGCATGAATAATGGCTTCCCTTGCCGTAATAAATTGTTGTTTAAAAACGGTGTGTATATTTTGTATCAATGCTCTCTCTCTCTCTTTCCTTCTACATCTCTGTCTCTCTTTCCCTCTCTCTCTCTCTTTCCCTCTCTCTCTCTCTCTCTCTCTCTCTCTCTCTCTCTCTCTCTCTCTCTCTCTCTCTTTCTCTCTCTTTCTCTCTCTCTTCTCTCTCTCTCTCTCTCTCTCTCTCTCTCTCTCTCTCTCTCTCTCTCTCTCTCTCTCTCTCTCTCTCTCTCTCTCTCTCTCTTTCCTTTTATATCTCTTTCTCTCTCTCTCTCTCTCTTTCCTTTTATATCTCTTTCTCTCTCTCTCTCTCTCTTTTTTTTCTTTCTCTCTCTCTCTTTCTCTCTCTCTTTCCTTTTATATCTCTTTCTCTCTCTCTCTCTCTCTCTCTCTCTCTCTCTCTCTCTCTCTTCTCTCTCTCTCTCTCTCTCTCTCTCTCTCTTCCTTCTCTCCTCTCTCTCTCTCTCTCTCTCTCTCTCTCTCTCTCTCTCTCTCTCTCTCTCTCTCTCTCTCTCTCTCTCTCTCTCTCTCTCTCTCTCTCCATCTTTCTCCTTCACTTTCCCTCTCTTTCGCTCTCCTTCCCTCTTTCTCTCTTCATCTTTATCTCTCCGTCTCTCTCTCTATCTCTCTATTTCCCTCTCTCTCGCTCTCTCCCCTCTCTCTCTTTCCCTCTCTTCCGCTCTCTCTTTCCCCCTCTCTCATCCCCCCCCCCTTCTCTCTCTATTTCACTCTCTCTCTCTCTCTTTCTCTCTCTCTCTATCTATCTATCTATCTATCTCTCTTTCCTTCACTCTCGCTCTCTTTTTCTCATTTTTTTTCTCGCTCTCTCTTCCCCTCTCTCTCACTCTCTGTTTCCCTTTCTCTCACTCTCCTCCCCCCCCCCTCCCCATCTCCCTCTCTTTCTGTTTCTTTTTCCCTCTCTCTCGCTCTCTCCTTCCCCCCCCCCCCCTCCTCTTTCAATCTTTTTATCACTTTTTTTTATAAATCTATCTACTGTCGTCGTCGAATTATTTTTTCCCCCTCAACATTTTTTTCTCCTCCTCTTCTGTTTTTTTTTCTTTTCTTTTCTTTTTTTCTCCTTTCCTCTAATCCCGTATTTTACTTTTTTGTCTCCTTCACTTGTGTTGGTTCTTCTCCTGGTTATTCTAGTTGTTTATCTTCTTTTTCTGCTGTTTTGTTCATTTCCTTTGTTCTTCTGTTCTTTGTTTCGTCGTCTCCGTTCTCGGTATTTTTAGGCCTTATTAGTCGTGTCATTATTTTTATTATTATCATTGTCACTATCGTTATCATCGTTGTTTTTATCATTATTAGCATTATTACATCATTATCATTAATGTCAATATTTTTTATTGTTAATGTTATCATTATTACTTTTATCATTATCATTATTATTATTATTATCCTTAATACTATCATTATTATCATCATCTATTACCACTATACTTATTATCATCATGTTTATCCTCATCATCGTCACATTTTCCCGACACATTCCCCATACATATCCACTTTAAATACGCTGTGTCCAGTTGCAACATCAAATATTTCCTTTATCCTGCAAAGAAATAAGACATCAAATTTTCAAAACATAAATTCGGGCGTAAAAAAGGCTGCCTCTTTCCTTTCCAGGTGATTTACGTAAGATATGGAAGATCTGTGATTTACGTAAGATAGGGAAAAAATACGAAGGATATGGAATAACATAAGGTTTTTCTTTCGCTCTGACTTTTCCTGCCGGGGCGAAGGTCCTGGATTATATATGGAGGTTTTGAATTTTGTATTTATTGTTTTTTGTCATTATTGATTTTGTGAGTTTTTGCTATTTGCGTTTTCGTTGAAATTATTATTTCTGTTAGTGCTATCCTTTTTGTTGCTGTTTTGCGGTTGTTATTATTGTTGTCATTACTATTCTCTTCATCATCATCATCATCATCACCAGCTGTATTTATGAATCAATCTAGTATTCACTTATTTGTTAATTCATCCAACCACTTCATCATCATCATTATCGTCATATTAATCATAATGATGATTATGATCATTATATTATCATTATCATATCTATCATAAGTAGTATCATCAGATTATCAATAATATTGCTATCATTATCAGTAGGGAAGATGGATGATAGATGAAGGAGTAGATTAAAGTAGATTTTCGGAATTCTTTTTTTTTTAAGAGTACGAGTAGATGAAAGTAGACTTTTTGAGATAGAATGATTAGGCGAAAGTAGATTGGTGTTGACGACAGAGGTGTGTGCTCCCACGATGATTTCTGGTCAATAATTTATTGTTATCATCTTTGTATCATTGGTATGCAATTATCACTGTCCTTGAATTGTAACGACAGAGAGAGAGAGAGAGAGAGAGAGAGAGAGAGAGAGAGAGAGAGAGAGAGAGAGAGAGAGAGAGAGAGAGAGAGAGAGGGAGAGAGAGAGAGAGAGACAG
>NW_028234417.1:18526702-18529202 GCF_977035675.1 Penaeus japonicus
CATCAAGCCAATTGGACGTCGACCGTCTTTTGTTCTATCGAGGCGTCTCTCAATGGTTGACGTCGGGGGGAGGAGGGAGGGGGGTGTGGGGAGAGGGAAGGGGGAAGATGGGGGGAAGGGGAAGATGAGCGAAAGGAAGAAAGGGCGAAAGGGAGAGGGAAGAAGGAGGGAGAAAGGGAAAGATGAGCAAAAGAAGAGATGGCAGGAGGAAGAAAGGGAAAGCTGGGGGAAAAAGAGAAGGATAAGGAAAGACAGAGGGGCTGGGGAGAAGGAGGAGGAAAGGAGAGAGGGAGGTGGGAGAGTGGGGTAGGGTGGGGGAGGGGGAAGATGGATGGTGAAAGGAGAAGAGAGGGAAAGGGAGATTGAAGAAGGAGGGAGAAAGGGAAAGATGGGTAAAGGAAAGGAGGGAGAGGAAGTAAAGAGAGTGTGAATGTGGGGAGAGGGAATAAGAAAACGGGGGTAAGAAAGGAAAGAACGAGAGGGGAGAGGAATAAGGCGGAGAAAGGGGAAAGGAGAAGGGGAAACGGGGAAAAGAGGGAGAAGAAGAGAGAAAGGGAAAGGGGGTAGGGAGAGGAGAGGGAGAGAAAGTGTATATGTGTGCGTGTGTGTGTGGATGTGAATGCCTCTACGTGTGTACGCGTATTTATATCTTGTTGTCAGAACGTAGTTACATTATGACTTCTAGAATGCGTTTTTACTTGCTCAACTTTAGAGATAACATCACGTAATATTAATCAGTATATAGAAACATGTAATGATTTTATCACATTCTTCTTGCATTTTTTCTTTGCTTCTGTTCACACATAAATATGTATGTTTATATATACATAGATCATTTGAATTAATTTGAAACGATATAATCAAATTTGATTGGCTATTAATTACATGGAATGCACGTGCTCTGACACAAATTAAGGTACGTATGCGTGTTTGACGTCACGGGACAGTCCAGGCGGAGGCTCCGCGCAAATGATGAGACCATTAACAGGAGATGCGCAGCAATATATAATCAGTGTTCACAGTGTCGACGTCAAGAATACGCTCGTGACCAGTGTAAAAGTCAATTGCAAAGCAAATTAGTGATAGCCGTTACCACATCGCACAGTACCGCCGAAAGCGATTGGCTGACCAGACAGGCACAATCAGATTGAGACTGACAAGGCGGTCAGGAAAGCCCTTCAATCATTCACAATGTTTCATGCAGCACCATATGCAAAATGTGCTTTACCCACGATATCATCAACATAATCACTATGTCTACCAACAGCCGTACGTCATCACGAAGAGTTCCCTGATAAAGCAAGATGAACTCAGAGGATGTCGTACTGGCGCGGGAGAACAGATCCACCAGCTCCTTCTCTAAACTTAAAAATTGTTTTCATATCCGAGACTTTCTATATATATGAGCAGGACCCTGGGATACTCATCTTGGCCTGGGAAAGATTGCGGCGGGAAGCTTGCTCACTAAATAACCTTACAAAGGAATAAAAATGAGCTTTAGTAAACTGGTAGATGGACAGGGTAAAGTTATACACAATGCAGAGGATCAGTTGCCACAACTTTAGTGTAAAAGTATGCTAATGATTTGCGACTTTACTCGGCTTGGAGTTCCAGCAACATTTAATGTTTTAGTAGCGAATGGTCTCAGAATCTATGCTACTTTTGCTACACATAGCATGATGGACAGGTATAGCATCTAGCTTACGTACTTCTTGAATCTTTGATCTTCAGCGGTTCATACCACGCTGTGGCAAAGCAAATAAGAGAAAACTCACAGACAGTAAAGATCTACATAAATAAGCTTCAGCCCACATGATAACTCTAGAGAAATAAGCTTTATATCACATTCCTCTAGTGGGAAGAAAACACGAAGGGAAATCCGAAATCTGAAAACTGGCATCTGACATCGGTGGAACATAATCTGAGATGAAAATAAGGAAACTAGGGATGGAGTAATCATATCCCTAGATATGAGAGATGGTTCTACAGCACTGAGTGCAGAGGGAAAAGTAGAGGTGCCTGACCCCGGGCATTTATCGCCAGTTGTGCAATTGTTATTATGGATTCTGGAAGGGTCTCTCGGCTACTGATGTTTTCTTGATTATTACATCTGCGTTGAATGTAGCTGCAGACCGAGTAACCACAACTATTGTGGTGGCGTTTGTCGCACAGGGAGCCTTTGACTGTGTCCAGCATAAACATTGGCGGAGAAAACAAGCAGCTGCCATTGATGGTACACTTTTGGCCCTGCTTAGAATGCATCTTAGAGACTAGGTTCTAAGAGTTGTCTTGAACAGTACAGCACTGGCTGTACATCAGTGAAGGACAAATCATCACGAGAGGATTTCTACCAGTTTGTAGTTTGTAATATAATAAGTATAAAAGTATATGATAACCATAGTTTTAAATTTTATATAAACAAACTTTTATTATTTTCCAGCTAAAGCATTTTATAAATTTGTGTCCATTTTTTAATAAGCCTAGCTTTGGTGTAAGAAAA
>NW_028234417.1:18539202-18541702 GCF_977035675.1 Penaeus japonicus
AGAAACATCGGTTCAAAGTATGAACAAATCATAAGATAAAATCTACTATATGGAGAAATTAATAGCAGACAGATAGGAAGACACAATCAAGAGTAAGAAAAATAAAAATATAAAAGATATAAGCAAACAGCCAGACACAATCAGCTGAAATATATATAAAAAAGAACTGAGACCTAGAAACCACCTACAGATACTTAAAAAAAAAAACATCTTGGATCAGGATATCAAAAAAAGAAAAAAAAGAAAACATAATTAACACTAGAGGCTCATAATAATTAATTCTTCAGAATATCCGTAACCTATTACAAGAATACGAGAAGGGCCGTTTGTTTTCTGAAGGTGAGGAAGAAATACCTTTTTGTGCTACAGGATTCTGCTTGGGTGTTGTTGTTACAGGACTAAAAGGGGAAAATGTTACCGGCTTCTTTTTTTTTTCTTTCTTTTTCTCGTGTATTGGATAAGTTTTTTTTTTTCTTCTTCTTCTTCTTCTTTTGTTTCCTAGTTCTTGCCTTTTTTACACAGAGGGATTGCGTATTATAAGTATCTATCCATCTATCTATCTGTCTGTCTATCTGTTTATCCGATTACGCATTATAAGTATCTATCTGTCTATCTGTTTATCCCTCTATCCATCAATCTATCTAGTTATCTATCCATCCATTCCTCTCTACTTCCCTTCCTCCCCCCCCCCTCTCTCTCTCTCTCTCTGTCTCTCTCTCTGTCTCTCTCTCTCTCTCTCTCTCTCTCTCTCTCTCTCTCTCTCTCTCTCTCTCTCTCTCTCTCTCTCTCTCTCTCTCTCTCTCTCTCTCTCTCAGAATCAAACATCTAGCACAATCTAGAAACTGGTACTGTACCTGACGAGGCAGTGAGCTCCAGTAAGAATCCACTGGCTGTGAATAATGGTCCCTCCACATATATGGCAATAGTGTTCCATGTATTTCCCGCATACCTTCAACACGGCCACCTGGATAAGCGGAAACGAATAACATTATTGTAATATTTTTTTTCTTCATTTTCGTTTTTTATATATGTATATATATATTTTTTTTTTTTTTTTTTTTCTTTTTTTGTTGTTGTTGCTATTTGACTCGACCGTTAATTGTTTTCTTTATAAATAGATTATGTTTTTGAACTTATAGAAATTTTATATCTTCTTCGATCCATAACAAGAATGTAAATTATTACACTTAAGAATGGCATATCAAATATCTTCAACAGAAGCAGAAATGAAGGAATAAAATTCCATCAGGCTGTGTATCAGCTTGCATGCTATTATTAATATAATATATATATATATTATATTAAATATATTATATATATATATATATATATATATATATATATATATATATATATATATAATATATATATATATATATATAATATATATATATATATATATATATATATATATAACTTTAGAAGGATGAACAGATTGATAAAAAATAATTAGTTTCACTGAAATGGAATAACACTTCCATTTAAACACACACAAAAAATCATAAATCAGGAGTTATGAATAGATTACAAAAAAGAGAATCAGTCACTCACAGTAACAACAACAACATTACTTGCATCCATTCTAAAATATATATATATTGATGTGAATATATATGCATGTGTATGTGTGTATATATATATATATATATATAATATATATATATATATATATATATATATATATATATATATATAATATATAATATATATATATATATATTATATATATATATATATATATATATATATTATATATATATATATGTATATGTATATATATATATATATATATATATATTTATATATATATATATATATATATTATATATATATATATATATATATATATATATATATATGTATGTATATATATATATATATATATATATATATGAACCAATTAATAAATCAATAAACTTGCAAAAAATAACAAAGAATTATGAGTCATAAGTACTCATTTACTCACCAACCTAAGGGAACTCATGCTTCTTTATTTACTCACCATCCAACCAACCTCCAACTCATGATCCTTTGTTTACTCCACACCTCCACTCATTTGTATTTCCTTTGACTCCATCTCCATCAAGGGGAACTCATTTTTTTTTTGTTTACCTCCCATTTACTCCCTGCTCCTTTGTTTACTCACCATCCAAGGTTTACTCATCATTGCAGGTTTCTCATGCCACCATCCAAGGAAACTCAACTCACATGTGTCTTTGTTTGCTCAAACTCCAATTCCTCTTTGTTTACTCATCCTTTGTTTAAAACTCATGCTTCTTTGTTTACTACCATGTTTCACCATCATCCAGGGGACTCACTCACTCTTTTTCACTACCTCTCAAGAATTTGTTTCTTTGTTTATCTTTTTAATCCATGAACACTTCATCTTCTTTTTACTCACAAGGGAACCATCATCTTCACTCTTCTTTTTACATCCAAGGGAACTCATGCTCCTTTGTTTACTCACCATCCAAGGGAACTCATGCTTCTTTGTTTACTC
>NW_028234417.1:18546702-18549202 GCF_977035675.1 Penaeus japonicus
ATTGTGATAAATGCTAATGATGATGATGATAAAAGGAAAAAAGAAGATAATATAAGCATATTCAAAAGAGTTTTCATTTCTTTTTTTCTTGTTTTCTTTTTTCAAAAAGTACTTATTGCGTGAGAGTTAAAGAGGAGAGTCCTGTGTTGCATCAGCTTCTACTGTATTTCTTCCTGGATAGAGATACACAATTATAAAGTTATAAACACATCTAGAAAGTAAAAAAGTGTATGCCAGTCCTTAGGAACTATTTTCGTTACATATCTTACTTTCATTTTTTTTTCTTTCCCTTTTTTTGTCATCAATAATAAAAGAATAAACACTAATTTTCTTTATTTTCCTCCCCCTTCCCTCTCATCTTAACGGTTTAATATCTTCTGTAAAACTTCCCTTTAAAACTTCCCCTAATCCTTTACTTTCCTAAAATCTCCCTTTAAAAATCCCTTAAAAGTCCTTTTAAAAAATCTTATCCTAAAAAAATCCCTTAAAAACTCCCCTTGAGACTTCCCTTTAAATTTTCCCATAAAACTTCCCTCTTAAATCCCTTCAAATTTTCCCATAAAACTTTTATTTAAAAACAAAATCCCTTAAAACTCACTGGTTCGTCGGTTCGTCCGGTCCTCCGTTGTCCGACACCGCCAGGAAATCATTCTCGCAACCCTTATCTCCGGGTTGCACAGAGAAGTCGTTGCAATCCAGACCTACGGTGAACTCGGCCGGAAGCTAAGGAGAGGAGAGGGGGGGGGGTCGAGGGATGAGAGAGAGAAAGGGTGGGTGGGGGTGGGGGTGGGGGTGGTGGGAAAGAGAGTAGGTGTGTTACGCAGGTTACTTTTTCGGTTGAGTGTTTGTTTGTGTTTTTTATGTGTTTTTTATGTGTAAATGTGTGTGGGGGGTGGGGGGGGGGTGTTTGTATGTACATATATTCTTATATCCATATATGCATGTATAATCATAAATAATAATGTACATAAGTACTTACGTTCCACATATAAATAGCCAAAACAACAACAAAACACAACTCACAACACCCGAACGACTCTCAGTCCAAGTCAGACACAGATAGACCTCCCGACTTACGCTAATCTTGAAGACGCATCGGATGTTGTTCGGATAATTGAACGGATACGAGGGGGAGGTGACGATTCCGGTCAGGGCAGTGAACGTCCCTCCGCATCCGGTTGAAATCCGCTCTGGGGTCGATGCGAGGCAAGGGACAATTATGCGGTTACCTCTTCCTCTGCTGCTTTTCTTATACTTAATGTCATCTTCTATTGCATTATTTTGTATCATATATATACATATATATATATATATATATATATATATATATATATATATATATATATATATATATATGTTTGTATGTATATATATATAGTGTGTATATATATATGTGTGTGTGTGTGTGTGTGTGTGTGGTGTATGTATATACATATTATATATATATATATATATATATATATATATATATATATATATATATATATATGTATATATGTACATATGTATATGTATATATATATACATATGTATATATATATATTTATATACATATATATATATATATATTGAGTTATGTGTGTATATGTGTGTGTGTGTGTGTGTGTGTGTGTGTGTGTGTGTGTGTGTGTGTGTGTGTGTGTGTGTGTGTGTGTGTGTGGTTGTGTGTGTGTGTATGTGTGTGTGTGTGTGTGGTGTCTTTTTTTCCCTGTCTCTCTTTCCCCTTTCTCCCCTCTCTCTCTCTCTCTCTCTCTCTCTCTCTCTCTCTCTCTCTCTCTCTCTCTCTCTCTCTCTCTCTCTCTCTCTCTCTCTCTCTCTCTCTCTCTCTCTCTTTCTTTCTTTTTCTCTCCCTCTTTCTCTCTCTCCTTCCCTCTCTCTCCCTCCCTCCCATTCATTCATAAGCAAAAAGTATCAGAGTTATACCTTCAGCAATTTTTTCTTCTCTCAAAGAAAACGGGCGCTGGTCGAACAGAATGCCCTCTTGTTCCTTGACCAGAATCTCTCCCTCGGTGTATGTGAACGCCTCAACCTCGGGATATCTAGAATGAGTGAAAGGGTGAGGAAGGGAAAGAGTGAAAAGGTGAACGAGTGAAAGGTTGAAGGGTAAAGGGTGAGAGAGGTTAGTTATTTTATGATTAATCATTAGAATTATGGCTACAATTATTTTAGTTTTTATTATCATTATTATTGTTATCATATTAATTATCGTTATCGTCATTATCATTATCATTATTATCATTATCATTATTGTTATTATCATTATTTTTATGATGATGATTATCCTTACCTTTATTATTATTATTATTTTCATTATCATCATTATTGTCATTATTATTTTTACTAGTGCTACTACTAGTAGTACTAATATAATCATTATTATCATTATCATTATTACATCATCTCATTCTCTCTCTCTCTCTCTCTCACACACACACACACACACACACACACACGAACATACACGCAACATCACCCAGCCTAAAAAGAAAAAAAAAACTCA
>NW_028234417.1:18561702-18569202 GCF_977035675.1 Penaeus japonicus
CTTTTATTTGTTCATTATTATTATCATTATCGTTATTACTTTTAATAGCACTATTATCAACATCATAATCATCAGACTGTTATCACTTCTTCATTATTCATTTATTATCATTATTGTTATCATCATTGTCGTTATCATCTTCAATATCATTTTTTTCGTTATCATCAGCATTATTATTACAGTTATCTTATTCATTATTGTTGTTGCTGACTTTATTATCATCATTATTACTATTATCATCATTTTCATAACCATAATCATCCATGTTATAATCATTATTTTTTCTATCATCATCATCATCCTTATTATTATAATGATTTCTTTATCATTATCATCATTATTGTTGTTGTTGTCGTTATCATTATCGTCATCATTGTTCTAGTATATCATTGTCATTATCATCATCCTTACTATCATTATCATTATTATTGCTGTTTTTTGTTATCATCATGATTATCATTGCTGTTCTTATCATTGTTGTCATTATCATTGTCGCTTTTATCATAATGATGATCATTATCCTTTCTACGATCATTATTCCTTATTATCATCATTATTTTCATCACTATGATTATTATTATTATTATTATTATTATTATTATCATTATTATCATTATTATCATCATTATTTGCATTATCATAATTATTATTATCACTATCATCATTGTTATTATCATTATCATTATTATCATTATTACTCTTGTTATTATTACTACTATCATTATCATTATCATTATTTTCATATTACGATTATCATTATCATTATATTTATGATTATCATTATTGTTATCATTACTTTTATCATCATTATCATTTTTATTATCATTATTATTATTCCTGTTCTTGTTGTTATTATCACTATCATTATTGATATCATTATCTGTATTATTTTTATGAGCATTATCATTATAATCTTTATCATTATTATTATTCTACTATTATCACTAATATTATTATACTACTATAATCATCTTTATTATCATTATCATCATTATTTCATCATAATTATCATCATTATTTCATCATAATTATCATTATCATTATCGTTAAAATCATAGTAATAAGATAATGTAATAATTATTATTGTCATTACCATCATTATCATAACAGTAAAGATAGGAATGATAATATAAAACCCAGTAAGGAAACTATTTCATTTCCTTCTCCTCTTGCTTTAATCAAGCTCTAATTTTAGATAATCTGGAATGTGATTTATCCTCGTTTTTCTTTTTTTTCTTTTTTTTTATTCCAATATTCCTTTTTATAGAAGATTAGAGGGTTGTTTGTCCGAGAGATTAGTAAAAGAGAACGTTAATTTCAGACCGAAAAGTGACGGGGTAACTTCGCCAAATTGGTATTATTTTATGGTTACTGTGTAATTTAGTTGCTATTTTGACTATCTACAGACTGGAATAAGTAGATAAGATATTCATTAGATACATTAGATCTATTGGAATTTTGGGTGTTCAATGAATGAAAAATACGTCGTGAGTATTCGAGATCTTTATAGAGTGAAGATTAAATTGATGTTACATACTCTCTAGCTATATCATACTATGTTTAGCTCTTCCTTCTTTTTAAGTCTTGGCTGTTAAAGTCTGAGCAATGGCAACGGGTCAGTTTTGTTTTTGTTTTCTGCTAATCAACCGAACTGCCATGATGATTCATGAAAGTGATAAGGAAGTCAGATAAAACCCACTTTTAGTACGATCAGTGCATTTCTTTTGCATAATAACACGTGGGATGTTATCTTTTGAATATCACGTTTGGACAAAACACCACGAAAACACGCCAAATAAGAAAAAAAAGAAGTGATTACAATTTTAGGCATGACATAGGTGTTCCATGCAGGTCCATAACCGTCCTTTAGAGCAAAAAAAAAAAGATTTTAACTGGCGCTTCTCTACACATACGAAAAATGATACAAAATCTAAGCATTCATTATATTTTGTATTTTATCTGCAGTCTCTGGAAACTGGTCAAATAGATTTATGTGTTAGGCATTAAAACAAATTACTTGCGTTTTATATATATATATATATATATATATATATATATATATATATATATATATTGATATATATATATATATATATATATATATAATATATATATATATATCATATAAATATCATATGTTATATATTATATATATATATATATATATATATATATATATATATATATATATATATATATATACTATATATATATATACATATATACTATATATATATATATACATATATATACATATATGTGTGTATGTGTGTGTGTGTGTGTGTGTGTGTGTGTGTGTGTGTGTGTGTGTGTGTGTGTGTGTGTGTGTGTGTGTGTGTGTGTGTGTGTGTGTGTGTGTGTGTGTGTGTGTGTGTGTGTGTGTGTGTGTGTGTGTGTGTGTGTGTGTGCGTGTGTTTTCTTTTCTTTTTTCTTTTTCTTTTTCTTAATTCCGACTATCAACATACAGCTTTGATATTGCTGACAACGTCAGTATTCGAGATGAAATTATTATTCGCTAAATATGTGGAATAAATTTATTATACTTTTAAAGGGTGAAACTGAGCATGAACAGTGTGTGAATCATGTGCCAAATAATATTAAAACATTTATTTTAAAGTCTAGAATATAGAGACTTTTGTCAATTTCTTGTTTCTTTCTTTCTTTTATCTCTCTCTCTCTATGTCTCTGTGTATCTCTCTCTCTCTGTCTCTCTGTATCTCTGTCTCTCTCTCTCTGTCTCTCTGTATCTCTGTCTCTCTCTCTGTGTCTCTCTCTCTCTATCTCTACCTCTCTCTCTTTCTCCCTCTTTCCCTCTCTCCATCTCTCGCTCTCTCTCTCTCTCTCTCTCTCTCTCGCTCTCTCTCTCTCTCGCTCTCTCTCTCTCTCTCTCTCTCTCTCTCTCTCTCTCTCGCGCTCTCTTTCTCTCTCTCTCTCTCTCTCTCTCTCTCTCTCTCTTCTCTCTCTTTCTTTCTCTCTCTCTCTCTCTCTCTCTCTCTCTCTCTCTCTCTCTCTCTCTCTCTCTCTCTCTCTCTCTCTCTCTCTCTCTCTCTCTCTCTCTCTCTCTCTCTCTCTCTCTCTCTCTCTCTCTCTCTCTCTCTCTCTCTCTCTCTCTCTCTCTCTCTGTGTCTGTCTCTGTCTCTGTCTCTGTTTCTGTCTGTCTCTGCCTCTGTGTCTGTCTCTGTCTCTCTCTATCTCTCTCTCTCTCTCTCTCTCTTTATCTCTCTCTCTCTTCTGCTTTCTTTATTCTTAGGGCTAAGTGTGTTGTTGATATTGTTACGCCTTCAAACCTCCATTCTATTTTGCACTAATATGCAGTGCAGCATCTAAGATTGAAACATATCATGATCATTTCTACAGAGTATATGTCAGATGTATACAATATGAGGTGAACATGAGAAACAATGGTTGTAAAATGCACCTGAATAAGGCAAGGAGGATCCCGTCTTTCACCACTTTGTTTTTATTTTTGTTTTTTCAAAAGTGGCACAGACCCCCACGATGAACACTCACGGAGGAACAATGTCTAGCTTGGACAAAACCTTTTTGGTGTTTCCCGCGATCTGTTCCCTGTACTTCCACAAGGTTGTGTCTTGTGTGGTGAAAGGCCGAAAGAGCAAGTTGCACTCCTCCTGGCTCTCTCCCTGGCACGCGGGTCTATAGTGCCCCAGGTACCCTTCGTTGGTAGGGTACAAGTGGTACAAGTCGTGATCCCTGTCCACTTCGCCGGCGAGATTCAGGAGAGCGAAGTGCGCGTGAAGGCCTAGCGCGTAGGACGTGTCGTGGATGGCTTTGGTGAAGACCTTCGGCGGCGAGAACTTCACCGTGCGGGTCACGTGTCGGAGGAGGTGGAGGTACTCTGGCAGGTCCGACGTCGCGGGTTCCGTCAGATTGTCGAAGAAGTAGCTGCAGCGGGCCAGGTAGGACGTCGGGGGTTTGACGCCGATGGAGAGGGCCGTTTCTTTGGCTGCGTCGACCATGTCGGGAATCGAGGCGAAGGGAGGCGCCGGCACAAGGAACTCGTCCACGTCCCACACGCCCACGTAGCGGTGAGAGGCGAGGTGGCGCAGCAGGCAGTCCGTGTAGGGGATGTTCTCCGTCGTGAAGAGACTGTAGCTGCAGGGAGGCAGAGACGGGTCTGGGTTAGGGAGCGAGGACACTGTGGGTCTGAGCTTTAGGTGTGGTTTCAAATATTGTTTTAGGTTTCCCATCTCTCTATCAGTCAATCTATCTATCTATCTCTCTATCTATCTATCTATCTATCTATCTATCTATCTATCTATCTATCTATCTATCTATCTATCTATATATATATATATATATATATATATATCTACCTATCGATCTATCCAACTATCTATCTTATCACCATTACTATTATACTTAAATTACTCTTGAAACCGCAAGTACTTTCGCCTTTGGGGATGTCGCATTTCAGAACCACCTACTAATCTCTAGCTTGACTTCCTGTGTCGAAGCAAGTCCCTCAAGTCAACAAACAGCATAAAGGCGCTCTCCAGGCAAGTGCAACACGGGCTTTCAGACAATTTGATGGAGGAGAGTCACGGTGATACGAAGAGGATCATATCCCTGGTGGCTGAAGTCCTACCAGGGATTCCTTGAAATGGCGAGCTTCGAGGAACGCGGATGTGCATATACTATCTGTGTATCTATCTATCTATCTGTCAATCTATCTATCTGTCTATCTATCGGTAAATTTTCCGAACAACGGCGCGTTACGAAATACCACAAAAGTGGTATCGATGGATTCCTCTCAACCTCTACTATTCATATATAGTGAAATTAATGAGCACTTTCACCCCTGGACCCCACAATCTGGGTCTCTTTTTTTAAGGCATTTCGTGCTACCTCGTCCTACTTCGGGGCATATTTCGCTTGCAAAATCTTAACCCAATGACCTACCTAACTTTGCCTAGTTTTAAATTAATCCCCAAGGAATTACCTGCATGTGCTGTTATGTTCTCTCAACAGATGACGCAATATTCCCCATTGTTTACAGTATAATTATAGTGCCCTCTATTGAGTGGTCGCGTCATCATCGGTCCTAGTTTCCTATCCTGAGGAATATATAAGACGAAGACTCAGTTGCTGTCATCATGGCGTAGTGTGAGGGTTATTCGTGGTCGCGGCATTTTCATCTACAGGACTAATTACGCATCATAAGTATCCCGAAGTGCCCTGAATAGGGGAGATCCACAGGGGGGCGTAGCTCCCTCTTCGCAAAGGCTGACTTCAAAACTAGGCAAAGTGAGGTAGGTAGTTGGGTTAAGGTTTTCGTGGTACCGAAGTAGCACGAGGTAGCACGAAGTGCTTTAAAAAGGGGGGGGGGAGCTAGGGCAAACTAGGTAAATGGTTAAGATTTTGCATACGAAATATGGCCGGAATTCATATTTTACCCCGCAATTTCCCTAATCTACTTCATGCCCTCCCCTACTATCGGGACCCAGATTCTGGGCTTCAGGGGTGCAAGCGCTCATTAATTTCACTATATATGAATAGTAGAGGTTGAGAGAAATCCATCGATACCACTTTTGTGGTATTTCGTAACACGGCGTTGTTTGGAAAATTTACCATCTATCTATCTATCCATCTATCCATCCATCCATCCATCCATCTATATATCTATATATATATATATATTTATATATATATATATATATATTTATTTATTTATTTATCGACCTACCTACCTACCTATCTATGTATCTATCCATCTATCCATCCATCTATCTATCTACCTACCTATCTATCAATATATCTATCTATCTATCTATGTATCTACCTACCAACCTACCTACCCATCAATCAGTCAATCTATCAACCCAACGGACGATCTCTCCACCCACCATAACCCACCCAACCCAGCCACAATCCACCCACCCAACCCACCCACAACCCACCGCTGCGTGTCGTAAAACAAGCGATGCAGGTGCGGCACGTTGGGTTGCGAGCCAGGGTTCATCCAGGGGATAAGGGTGAGATATCCTTCCGCCTCGTAATGCCGAAGGACCTTCGCCACGTTCGGGTGAGACGCCGCTTCGTATATGGTGATGCGGTCGACGCCCCAGGCACGCGAAGCCTCGATCCATTCGGCCAGTCTGGGCGTGAAAGAAGGGGGGGTGAGGGTAGGGACGGAGGTGAGAGTGTGGTGTTGCTTATAGTGATACTAGTCAGTGGTTGTGAGTGACAGGAAGGCTCTATGATCATTACTGTTGTTGTTATTATTGTCGCTTTGTTATTATTGTCATTAGTAGTAGTGATAGTTGTTGTTGTATTAATAGTAGTAGTAGTATCATTGATATGATCATTTTTACCATTATTATTAGTAGTATCATTATTATCATTATTAACATTGCTGTATTTATTATCATTCTTATCATTACTATCATTCTTATCATTATCATCATTATTAGTATCATCATTATTATCATTATCATCATTATTTTCAATACTACCATCACTATATTTACTATCATTATTTTCATTATCATCATTACTATCATTAGCATCATTAGTGTCGTTATTATCATTATCATTATTATTATGATTATCATTATCATCATGATGATTAAAAGAATGGTGATGGAAATGATAATAACAATAATGATGATAATGATACTAGCAACGGTAATAGCAAAAACATTAGTGATAACAATGATAATAATAATGATTATAATAATGATAATATTAATAATAATGATAATAATAATGATAAAAAAATAATAATGATAATGATAGGAATAATAATGATCATCATCATCATTCTAATGTTAATGGTAATAATGGCCCTGAGGATAATAACAATAATAACAACAACAGTAACAATGATAATAAAGAAAAAAAACTGAAAGTAAGACCATGAAAAACAAAAAGGTCAAAACTCACCTCTGCGAACTATCCCTGCTAGGATTAAAGATGAATTTGTGGCACAGGGCCAGATCTCGCTTGGGTTTGGACCTGTCGCCGCTCAAGACCCTGAGAGCATTGGTGGATTGAGCACACGCATGCGGCACCAGAGAGACCACCTGCGGCACACCCCGGTGACCCCTTCCCGCTCGACAGGTCACGATGTAGGGTAACCAGACGTCGGGGAAGCGCTCTTGCCAGTGAATGTAGTCTGTGGGTATAGGGGGGGGGGGGGTAGATTGAGGTGAGTGGATGCACCGAGGGGGGGGGGGTGGATGCAGGGAAGAGAGGGAGGGCGGCTAAAAGAATGGGTGGATGTGGGTGTGGATAGGGAGCGAAATTTATGGGTGGATAAGTTGTGGAGGGAGAGAGAGAGAAAGAGAGAGAGAGTGAGTGGAAGAGAGATGTGCAAAAATAAAGTATAGGGAGAGAGAGGGAGACAGATAGGAGGGGGAGGAGAGTAAAAGAGAAGGGGAGAGAGAAAGACAAAGACAGAGAAGGAGAGAGAGAGACAGAGATCACAAGACAATGAGGCATAAAGAGAAAGAGAGTAGCTAGCATCTCAGAAAAGACCTA
>NW_028234417.1:18614202-18619202 GCF_977035675.1 Penaeus japonicus
CGCAAAGGAGATCCAGTACACCATTAGTAGTGCGAAGGACGACTTGGTACGTACAGTTGGAAAACTTGGAGAACGAATTGAAGGCTTAGCTGACAGTGTCGAAATAGTGGCTGGAGTAGTGTCAGACGTTGTCCAAAATGCCAGTGGGCAGGCTGATGTTGGACATGAATCTATGACAGAGACCGGACAGGAAGCCATAGAAGGTGAAGGCAAAAGCGAAAACAATATGAAGGATCGCAAAACTCTTGTAGGAAAAGCAAGGGATTGGATTAAAGGCGTCGCTAGGATTGGCAGCAAGAAAGAAGATACTGCTGAAAAAGCAGCTGAGAGGGAGAGGGAAGCAGCAAAGTTTGATGCCAAAAAAGCTGAAACTCCATCTGAAAATGGAACCGATGAAACCAGTAGTGTGAAATCAAAATCATCTCTAACTAAAGAGACTCCTAATGGAGAGGAAAGACCTTTAGGCACAGAGGAAGAAGGTGCTGTTGCAGAAAGTCAAAAGATGCCTGGCACACCACCCAAGGAAGATGAAATATCACAAATAAGCAGGGAAGAACGCATTTCCGTTTCTGGAGACAATGGAATTCCCGGCGTCACACCTGAAGAGATTACAGAGGATGCAAACCATGTCAGTGATAAAGGAAGCACGAATGGAAATGGCAAGCAAGATGATTATGCTGCCGAAGAAAAGCCAATGGGAGAAGAAGCAGCAGAAGCTATGGTTACGTTAGAAGAAGAGCTTATGAAAGCAGAGGATGAAATTATCCAACAAATAGACGTTTCTGGAGATAAGGGTACAGGACAAATTAGTCCCATTAAAGAAGCAGGGAGCCCAGAAAAGGAAGTTGCAACTGCAGTCCGCATAGAGACATTGGGTGCAGATGAAGAGAAGCCTGATTCTGGCCCTAAGGAAGGTGAGGCAGAGCAGACAGAAAGCAAGGAAGAACAAGCAGAAGGAGAAGCTAAGGAAGAAATTACAGACGGGCAAGGTAAAGAGGCTGCAGCTGAATCACAGGAAGCAGCAGAAGGTACGGAGGAAGCAGAAGCATCAAAGGAGAAGAAAGAAAGAGAAGAAGCAGGAAAAGAGGAAGGCGCTGCCGAGGAACCCACTAAAGGAAAAGATGAGCTGAAACCACGACGAAAGCGACGAGAGAAATCAAAGTCACCTTCCGTTCGCAGAGATCGAGAGGGAAAAGACAGGAAAGAAAAGGACAAGGACAAAGATAAGGATGGGAAAGGTAGTGTCAGGAAGCGTAGGCACAGACGCCGTACAAAGAGTCAGGAGGAACCAGGAGAACCAGGACTTCTTCAAGCTACGGAAGTCCTAGATGCAGAGGCTGCACAGGTAGAAGGGATTACTGTACAGCCGTCTGAAATAAGCAAGGAATCTGAAGTCTCAAAAGAAGCTGAAGCTGCTCAAGAAGCAGATGTTCATGAGCTAGAAGTCAAGCAAGAAGTCGGATTTGCACAGGAGACTGAAATAATAGGGGAATCTGAAGCTATTCAGGAACCAGAGATTTCTCAAGATGTCGTAAAAGAAACAGAAACTGGACAGAAGCCTGAAGATATAGAACCTGCTGTAGTAAAAGAACCTGAGATAATTGCAGAACCTATTGTCATAAAAGAAGTTGATGCTAAAAGTGCATCAGTTGAAGCTGAAGCCAAAGAAGAATCAGATGCTTCGAAGGAAGCTGTAGATGCACAGGCTGAAGCTGAAAAGTTGCTTGAAGCCCTAGAAACCACAGGTGAAACTGTGACTGATGCTTCATTCAAATTAGAAATTGGTGAAACGGTTGAGGCTGAAGCGGCAGCAGTGTCGCAAGAAATGAAAAAGGAAGAGACTGAGGTAGAAACCGCTAAAAAGGATGAGGCAGCAGATGAGGCAACAGGAAAAGAAGAACAAGCAGAGGAAACGACTAAAAAGGATGATGGAACAGAAGAAAAGCATGTTGACAAAGTTGACTCAAAGGAAGCAGAATTAGGGACTGCAAAGAAAGTCGATTCTGCTGATGAAAAAAAGGAGAAAGGGTCAGAATCAGATCAGCCGCCGGGCCCAGACGAAACACCAACAACAACACGCAGAAGGAAGGATTCAGCCAGATCACATAAGGACAAGTTTTCAGATGAATTCTGGAAAGACAAGCTGAGCTCAGGTCAGAAAAAACACTCGTTTGGATCCGGAGATTACTCTGGAGTTGATATCAAACGTCCCTCAAAATTCAAAAGGGAAAAGTCGGAAGAACCAAAAGAGGAGAAGCAAGACACGGAAGAATCTGAAAAAGCAGCCAAGGCAGAAGAAAAGCCCCAGGAGGAAGAGACTCAGACACCAAAAGAAACCCCAGAAGCTGGAGATGCTGAGGGTGGAGAAGTTCACGGCTCTGTTACAGCATCTGCTACATCATGGAGCCCCCGAGTTAGTAGGAGAGAAAGGAAGAGCAGCAGAAGGTCGGGCGAACATAAACGAGAGAGCAGATCCACAAGCAAGTCCAAAAGTTCCAAGGAAAAAAAACACCAAGAATCTGAAGGAGTTACAACAAAAACAGGTGAAGATGCAACATCAGTTGGATCACCTAAATCTTTGAAGAAGAAGAAGAAGAAATCAGAGGCACCAGGTTCCCCAAAGGAAGGATCAGCACCAGAACCAAAACCAAGGACTCGCCACTCCAAACCGGAATCCCCTTTAACCAAAAAAACTCCAACCATGGATCAACTAGCAGCGGATTCTGCGCCTGTCTTACAAGAGCTGAAATTCCCTGAGGGGATTTCTAAACCTGTTTCCCCTTCACCAGTCATTCAAACCCTGAAATTTCCTGAAGGAATTTCTCAACCCCTTTCGCCAACACCAGAAAAAATAAAGCCTAGTGTAACAATTCCTAAACCAACTCCAGAAGCACAGCCTCTATCCCCTCTTAAACCTCTGAAATTTCCTGAAGGAATATCCCAACCAATTTCTCCAATAATGCCAAAAGTTAAGCCTCCTCCTTTTAAGCCTACACAAGAAACAACAAAAGAAGAAATTGCGCAACCTGTATCCCCAACATCAAAAACTGCAAAATCCCCAGAAGTACTTTCACCTTCTCCTAAAGAACTGAAGTTTCCAGAAGGGGTTTCCATGCCTCGATCACCCACTCCACAAGAACTAAAGTTCCCAGAAGGTATATCTAAACCCCTTTCTCCATCCCCTAAAGAACTGAAGTTCCCTGTAGGTGTTTCAAAGCCACTTTCTCCATCTCCCAAAGAGTTGAAGTTCCCTGAAGGCATTGCAAAGCCATTATCCCCATCACCAAGGGAATTAAAGTTTCCAGAAGGCATCTCAAAGCCACTTTCACCATCACCTAGAGAAGCAAAATTGCCAGAGACTCAGCTCTCACCCTCTCCAAAAGAATTAACATTTCCAGAGGGAATCTCTAAGCCTTTATCTCCATCACCCAAAGAAGTGCCAAAACCATTCTCACCTCTTCCACAAGAACTAAAGTTCCCAGAAGGAGTTACTAAACCATTATCTCCTGCGATTATTGCTGGAAAAATGCCTGAGCCAAAACCTCTGAAGGAGAGAAAGAAAGAACGGCCACGTGTCATCATTCCTAAAACGCTGGAGCCTGCTATAGAGCCGATGAAACCAATATCACCTATGAAAACACTGAAATTCCCAGAGGGAGTGACAAAACCCATTTCCCCAATGAAGACCAGAGTTGTTAGTGACCTGAAGCCATCTTCACCAACATCTGAGACAAAGAAACCTATGTCCCCACTTAAACCCTTGAAATTCCCAGAGGGAATCTCAAAACCCATCTCACCTCTCCCTCCAAAGGCGATATTTAAACCAGTATCCTCTGTAGCCAAACCACCATCTCCTACACTAGATGAAGCTCCTAAACCAGTAACATCTGTTGACAAAGCAACAGCAACAGAACCCCCTAAAACCAAAGCTTCACAGACCCTCACTAAACTGGAATTTCCAGAAGGAGTATCAGTACCTGTGTCTCCAACTCCGGCTAAAGCAAAGTCACTGGCATCGAGGGTCAAGACAGATATGAAGACCGAGATGCAAAAGAGAGATCTCGCTGATGCAGATATGAAAAAATCAGAAACTTCCAAGACTGAAGTGTCCTCACCTTTGCTCACTGCACTCCAGTTCCCGGAAGGCATCTCAAAACCTCTTTCACCAGTACCACCAGGACCCAAACCAATAGAGAAGAAGGCATCCACTCCAGATGAGCCTCCAACTCCACCCCTTCCATCTACATTACCTCCTGAGTTGCCAAAAGCACCTGCAGAGGGAATAAAGCCAGTATTTATAACGACTACTGCACCTGAAACTCCTCCTATTCAGACTCTAACTTTCCCAGAAGGCGTTTCCGTGCCTATTTCTCCCATTCCTAAATCAGTGAAACCCACTACATCTTCACCTCTTACCAAGCCATCCTCACCTCTGCATAAGGTAACTTCCCCGCAACCAAAGGTATCATCAACCGCATCAACAACGCAAAAACCAGCATCGCCAAAGCTAACTAAGAAATCAGAATTTCCCAAATCAATCTTGTCAACAAAGCACCGTTCAGATTCAGTGAAGTCTCCAGACGCTACATCCAAGACAGTGGCAGAGAGTGACCAGGTAAGCAGTGACACCAGCACTCAGCCACCTGCATCAAAGCCTTCTCCCGAAGAGAAGCCTTTAACGACGGGAGAGAGGATCAGTAGAGCAGTAGCGTCAATAGGATTAACTCGAAGTTCTGAGGGACGAACGACCTCCAAGTTCTCTCGCAGTGACAGCCTCCGGTCGTCACAGAAACGCACAGAGAGTCAGGAGGGTGCACGACCTCAGCAAGACGACTCCCAAGCTAAAGACGGATCTGAGTCGCCTCACGCTGGAGCAGAGTCTCCTTCAAAGCGGCTTCGAAGGAGGAAGAAACGTTAGTGATGCTAACGTCTTAAGCAATTTCATGTTTAGAATTCCAGAAACATTTATCCCTGATAGCCTTTTATAGAATATTTTTCCT
>NW_028234417.1:18624202-18636702 GCF_977035675.1 Penaeus japonicus
AAATGAAAACAATAATAACAAGAAGGAAAGCAATAACTATGCAGATTAAAGAAATATCGCCTCACCTGATCTTAATCCAGTCTCCAGCCGACTTGGATATCATCAGTGTCTCGAGGTGGTCACGGCCCCTGTACAGTGGTGGTCTCTGGTTGATCTTCTGAGTCTGCTCCAAGACCCCAACCGGAATGTAGCGGTGGAGGAACGACAACCATTCTAACAGGAACCGTCGTGTCTTTTCAATGCCCTGAGTATAAGACACCGTGCAATGGTTTTAATGATTCTTCCTCTTTTAGAAACAATCAATTACACTGATATACTGTGAAAAAACTGGCCTTTCATTAAGTTAAAACCAATCAAACAAATTAATTAAAAATTAAAACTAAATAACTTTTAAGAAAATGAATACCAAAAAGTAATGTACTGACTGGTCTCACCTTCATATAAAAGATATATAAAATATTTCCCCAGTCAGGACAATTAATCCATTTCTCAAAACTTTACTCAATATTGGTAAATATTTCACAACTTTGAAAATAAAAAGAAAAATAATAATATCTTTACCTGTGCAATACACACAGAAATTAATATAAACATTTCTCAAGGAGATAAGGTGCTCAAATAATCTTCAAAATCAAAAGTTCCTCACCTCTGAATCACTGCCCCAATGTTCCATGCCATAGTTCACATACTCTTTTAAAATATCAAAGCGTTCACTTGATGTTATGTCCCAGTGTTTTTCCTCCTTAATTTCCTTGAAGATCCATGGCTTGATTAATGCCCCTCTCCCTATCATAACACCTGTAATAAGAAAGCAATCATACACTGTTCTTAATATATCCAATCCAGTAGGACCATGTATGATGACAAGAACTAGGGTTTTTTACCTCTTGTTCCTTTGTCTTTTGTGTTTTGTTTTTGTTTTTTGAGGGGGGGGAGGTGATTTTTATACCTGCTTCAAAAATATGATTCTCCAAATAAATTGCTGTAAATGCCTGTATCAAAAACATTATTCTATTGAGTTGAATACATACAGAAAGAAAAGTAGAAATCCAGCATTCTAAGAGTCTGAATATAAAAGGTTTAAATAAGCCCTTTTCTGGGATTTCCAATAAAAAATAATAATATTTTACAACCTAAAATTCTGTCTACATTTTCCATTTCATTTTTATCACTAAGGCTAAAATCTAATAATTTTCTAACCTAAACTGCATTGTAGAGATAATGAGGCAATATACAAGAGTGATTTATCTACAGCCATATGTCTTAAATAAAAATGGATTTTATGATAGTTTTTCATTAACACTTCTTCACATCAAAATTAATTGACCAAGAAACATAATAGGAATTAAATGCTAATATTCTCAACAGCAAATCAACATCTAGTTAGAGTTAACTAAATAATATGTAAAACATTGTCCATAACATGTTCCTTTTTTAATGCCTCACTTAACATCATTAGTATATTCTGGAAAAGACAAAATGCAAATAAATAAATAGTAGAAAAAATGAAAAAAAAAAAGCTAAACACAAAACTGGCATGTCTTACCAGCAACGTTTGAATTTTCCTTCTGGAATTTGTAGTCTTCATATGTGAAGATATCCCCGTTTCCGTACAATGGTATTGGATCTGCCACAGCCACACACTCCTTAATGTAATTCCAATCTGCTAGTTTCAGGTATCGTTGCTCTTTTGATCTTCCATGAAGCTGTCACAAGAATGCTCTTCATTAAATTTCTAAATGATTGGAAAAATTAAGAGGTGTAAAATATTCTCTCCAAAAATCTTCCAGGACAAATTATGAGTGAATATCCAATTACTATCCAGAAAACTTTTGTAAACATTATATTTCCATTTTCATATGTTGTATGTGATTAACAAGTGTAACATTACCGTAACCATAGAAACATCCCACAGCTTCGCCTTTTTGATGATACTGTGAGCCACTGACGTATCTCTGTAAACACCAGTTCTCATCTTCAGAGTGAGTGGCATGGACATTACTTTCGTCATGCCACGTACCATATGTTCTAGACAACCTTGTCTGCGCATCAAGGCACTGCCTCCACCCTGCAATTTTGATAAAGATTAATGAAATTTATATCTAGTTCAAAATGTATAATGAAAATTCTAAGAAAATACAGAGCAGTATCACATTGACTAGCACAAAGTTTCACATAACACAAGTATCAATAAAATAAAGCATTACCTGTTTATATACGAGGTCAATGGGACATCCCATATTAATATCAATGAAATCAACACAGGTCTCTCTATCAAGAAGTTCTGCACACTTAATCATGGCTTCGGCATTGCTCCCACACAGCTGCATATGAAGAGAAATTACATTTATTTTTTGTTCCAGAATATTATCCAACTTAATAATGGTGAGTGTGGTGTGTGTGTATGGGGGAGGGGGGGGGTCCAGAATATTATCCAACTTAATAATGGTATGTGTGCGTATTTGTGTGTGAGTGACTGAGTGTGTGTGCGTGTGTGTATGTGTGGGAGGGGGGGGGGGGGGGATGTGTGGGGTGTATGTGGAAAGTGTGTTTAAGAGAGTGTGAGTGTGAGTGTGTGTGAGTGTGTGTGGATGTGAGTGTGTGTGAATGTGAGTGTGTGAATGTGAGTGTGTGTGAATGTGAGTGTGTGTGAATGTGAGTGTGTGAATGTGAGTGTGTGAATGTGAGTGTGTGTGAATGTGAGTGTGTGTGAATGTGAGTGTGTGTGAGTGTGGGGAATGTGTGTTTAAGAGAGTGTGAGTATGAGTGTGAGTATGAGTATGAGTATGAGTATGAGTATGAGTATGAGTATGAGTATGAGTATGAGTATGAGTATGAGTATGAGTGTGAGTGTGAGTGTGAGTGTGAGTGTGAGTGTGAGTGTGTGTGAGTGTGAGTATGTGTGAATGTGAATGCGAGTGTGTGTGAATGTGAGGGTGTGTGAGTGTGTGTGAGTGTGTGTGAGTGTGTGTGAATGTGAGTGTGTGAGTGTGTGAATGTGAGTGTGTGTGAGTGTGTGTGAGTGTGGGGTGTATGTGTGGGGTATGTGTGGGGTGTGTGTGGGGTGTGTGTGGAATATGTGTTTAAGAGAGTGTGATTATGAGTGTGATTATGAGTGTGATTATGAGTATGAGTATGAGTATGAGTATGAGTATGAATGTGAGTGTGAGTGTGAGTGTGAGTGAATGTGAATGTGTGTGAATGTGAGTGTGTGTGAGTGTGGGGTGTATGTGTGGGGTGTGTGTAGAATGTGTGTTTAAGAGAGTGTGAGTGTGAGTATGAGAGTGTGAATGTGAGTGTGTGTGATTGTGATTGTGATTGTGAGTATGTGTGAGTGTGAGTGAGTGTGGGTGAGTGTGAGTGTGTGTGAGAGTGAGAGTGAGAGTGAGAGTGAGAGTGAGAGTGAGAGTGAGAGTGAGAGTGAGAGTGAGAGTGAGAGTGAGAGTGAGAGTGAGAGTGAGAGTGAGAGTGAGAGTGAGAGTGAGAGTGAGAGTGAGAGTGAGAGTGAGAGTGAGAGTGAGTGTGAGTGTGAGTGTGAGTGTGACTGCGTGATTGTGCATGACTGTGTGTGTGTGTCTGTTTTGTGTGTTTGTGTCTGAGTGTGAGTGTGTGTAACTGAGTATGTAAGTGTGACTGTTTGAGTTTGAGAATATGTGAGTGAGTGTATGTGAGATTGTGAGGTGTGTGCTTGTGCATATGCAAATGCACCTATAAAATTAAAATAGGGTAAACTTTTACATTTCAAAACAACTAAAAACTTTGATAGCTTATTGTACAAGTTTACTCCAAATTGTCAATCTAATTTCAACATGAATATTACTTATAAACCACTAGTTTTCCTTCAAATTAAGCTCCCTAATCTCACCTGAATTCCAAAAACATCTTCAGATTCATGTCGCTTCACAAGAGCCCACTCGCTTGCTGAACCTTGCAACAGATTTACTGACAGTGCCATTTCGCCACAGGTAATGTCTGCACCTAAGCGCTTGCAAATGCGACGGAAAGGCAGATTCCCTAAAGTAGTGAGTGGTGCTAAATAAAGCTTGTCTCGCCAATCAATCTGTATGACGAGAAAATAATTTATAATAGTTAATAAAATGTTAAAGAGTATCATGTGTATCAACAAGCAACATCAAATTTTACACGGTAAATATTCAAAACTGAAGGCCCAAATGGAATTTTGGAATTGAATGAAGAAAAATGAACTTACTTTATATATATAGTAATATATAGTAATCATACTGTATAATTTATCATATAAATTAAAATATTCCAAACAAACACAAGCTTCTCATTATAAAATTCCTAAAAAATAAAACCTCAATAGTCACCGTTATTATGTTCTTTGACATGAAATGTCTGAGAAAATGTACCTCTTATATATAAATTACATAAAATATATATGCATCAAGTACTAACAAGTGGAGTGAATGACAGATGAAAGAGTTATAGGGTGAAAGGAGTAACAGTTTGCCAAGCTCCACTTCATTCCTTACAGCATTTGGTAATTCCTGTGTTGCTGGAGGGCTAACTCATTACAGACAGGCATCACAGTATACGTGATGCACAAGTTTTTGGCCTGGCTACAGACATCATGATGTATATGACGATATTCATCATGCCATATTTGATATTAGGGGAAAGTCGATCACTGTTTGTTTTTTTTATTCCACTATGAGTAATAACTCTATTTAGTGAGTAATGATGAAAATTTAAATCTTAATTAATAATATGGTCATAATAATAAGCAATATGGGTTTAATCTAAAATCCAAAACATAGATGGCAATTTCTCCTAGCATTAGCAGGAAAGAAAGCCTTGGATGGCACTCATTCTCTAGCAAGCACTATCTTCAGAGAGCGATGGCACACAGCAAGAAGCCAACCTCTTGCTCCAAAGTACTAGCAACGAAGGATATGCAGGCAGAATATGAAGAAAAAGGTGCCTTAACCCCTTCAACACGAGGACCCGTATACTGCGTCCTCGCAGCGCTCGCGTCAAACCCGAGGACGCGCATACTGCGTCAAGGCTGAATTCTGGTGGAATTGAGTTTTCTTTCTTCCGGATACTGTACGTGATCTTTCAGAATAGAGGTCGGATATGATACGATATATTACTTGACTTTCATTATCATTATATAAGAGTGGGATTCGCTTATACCAGGGGAGGCATTGATGGGCCCTGTTAGCAATTATTTTATTATTTATTTATGGAACATTATGTAAAAATATAAAACTTATTATGATTCGTTTACCATACTACTTCAACCTTTTTCTTTTGTCATCTGAGTGAGGCCTCCCACCAAGGTCATTCTTTCCATCTTTCTCCCAACCCATGTAAATAACTTGTCACATGCATATGGGGGAAGAGGTTAACTATGCATGTTTTGATATATAACACATATTGATTATGTTGAGGTTTTGGCTTTAAGCTTGTAGAGGTTTTGGCTTAAAACTTGTCATATTCAGTAGCGACGTTTAAAATTTGGTGCGCGCCGGCAGCTCGGATACGGCATGAGGGGCGTTTTCTACTGCCCGTAGTGAAGGGGTTAAACCATGCCCAATGTCTACAATGTGCCTTTATGCTAGTATGGCTGTCTTGTGCTGTGGCACTCACAGTCATAGGCACAGGTTTCCTTCCTCTTCCCATTTCTTCATGTTATCTTCATTGTGGATGGTTATTTTTTTCACATTTGTTTATGAAAGTACACAAATACAAAAAAAATAAAGTTGTTTTTTGTCCTCCCATAAAACAGCAATACTAATATCATAGTATGAACTGATATGGACCCTATACTACAGTTGTAGTCTACTGCAAAGCTGATAAAGCCTGTCATATGGCACATGTAAATCTCACAATATAATCAGATGGAAAAAAAAAGGACAAAAGGTCCTGAAACAAAACCTATCTAGGATGCTGTGTAGGTGACACTAGTGACCGTCCTGGGGACTGGGCAAGCAAATTTATCACTGTCTGCAATGGGTCAATACTCATATCAGACGCACAATGCTTCAGTCCAAAGTTGGCAAACAAGTACAAAAACACTAAAGTACAAAGAATAGACAAAGAAAGTTACAGCATGAATCACCACAACAAGAGTCCACCATGAGTAAAGACAAGAAGCAACTAACACTACCTGCAGCAATTTATAAACTAACTACCAGCTAACATAAGTGTTGCACTGATTAGCTTTTGATATCCTCTCCCATTGAGGTATTATATGGATGCAGCTTTTAATTTATCTTCGTAAGGAAAAAAATAGGTAAAGCAAAGCTGTGGTAAAAACATGCAAACAAGACTACATTACTGGAGATTGTGAGAGAAAATGAAAGCCACTACTTTCTTCATATTCACCTTCTTCTTTTCTCTTGAAGTGAGCTTAACAAGGTCTTCCCCTGGTGCTGGTCCTATGGCTTTTGTCTTTTCACTTTCCTCAACAGATGTGTCTTGAGTGGCTAGGCCTGTCTCTCCCATTTTTGCTGCAGTATCCTCGCTGATGCACGAGTTCTCTTTTTCTTCTTCGCATTCCTCCCTTTTTGCACCCTCTTGTTTTCCTACCGAGTTTTTTTCTGCCTCTTTCTTCTTCTGTTCCTTTTCCTCTTCTGCTTTCTGCTTTGACATTTCTGACTGTGCTGCCCTGTGTGCCTGAAGTGCCTTTGTAAAATCATACTTTCTCTTCCACAGCAGTTGTTGAACCTGAAAATAATTTTCAGAAATTAAAAGAGCCATTTTTTGTACAGTAAATATTATCAAAGAAACAAGGGAAAAATGTATACTATTCCATCTGTAATGAATCTTATGGTTACAGACAGTATACATCTCACTGGAAAATATCCTTAAATGTTGACAAAAAAAAATAAAGTTTAACCATGTATGATATGCTTATAATCTATTATTATGCTAAATTCATATTGAATCAATGAAGAACAATTGATAAACCTTTCAAAATACAAATCCTACATAATTTTCATTTAGCAAGGTATTCGTGAACATGTTATCCCTTAAACTTTCTCTTTCTCAGTGCTGAACATATCAAGGAGGTGACTCATGCAGTTGATAACAGACCTCTTTCTTCAATGTATTGGTGACAGGTGGCTTGTTCTCAAATTTGGCCCAAAGTTCTTCATTGACTCTATTTCCTGTTCCTTCAATGTGGTCGCTGCCAAAACTGAAATGTGGAAAATCAAGCAAACCATTACAAATAATCATACATCTTGCAAAAAAATAATAATTTGAGGCATTTTCATTTATCCAGAAAAAGCTAATAAATCATAAATAATAAGAACAAGAAGAAGAATATGAAGAAACAGAAGAAGAAGAATGAAGGGGGAGAAGGAGAAGAATGAAGGTGAAGGAGAAAGAGAAGGAGAGGAATGAAGGAGAAGGAGAAGAAGGAGAAGGAGAGGAATGAAGAGAAGGAGAAGGAGAAGGAGAAGGAGAAGGAAAAGGAAAAGGAAAAGGAAAAGGAAAAGGAAAAGGAAAAGGAAAAGGAAAAGGAAAAGGAAAAGGAAAAGGAAAAGGAAAAGGAAAAGGAAAAGGAAAAGGAAAAGGAAAAGGAAAAGGAAAAGGAAAAGGAAAAGGAGAAGGAAAAGGAAAAGGAAAAGGAAAAGGAAAAGGAGAAGGAAAAGGAGAAGGAGCAGAAAGAGAAGGAGAAGGAGAAGGAGAAGAAGGAGGAGACGGAGAAGAAGGAGGAGACGGAGAAGGAGAAGGAGAAGGAGAAGGAGAAGGAGGAGAAGGAGGAGAAGGAGAAGGAAGAAGGAGAAGGGAAAGGAGAAGGAGAAAGAGAAGGAGAGGAGGAGAAGAGAGGAGAAGGAGAAGAAGAAGGAGAAGAAGGAGAAGGAGAAGGAGAAGGAGAAGGAGAAGGAGAAGGAGAAGGAGAAGGAGAAGGAGAAGGAGAAGGAGAAGGAGAAGGAGAAGGAGAAGGAGAAGGAGATGAAGATGAAGATGAAGATGAAGATGAAGATGAAGATGAAGATGAAGATGAAGATGAAGATGAAGATGAAGATGAAGATGAAGATGAAGGAGAAGGAGAAGGAGAAGGAGAAGGAGAAGGAGAAGGAGAAGGAGAAGGAGAAGGAGAAGGAGAAGGAGAAGGAGAAGGAGAAGGAGAAGGAGAAGGAGAAGGAGAAGGAGAAGGAGAAGGAGAAGGAGAAGGAGAAGGAGAAGGAGAGGGAGAAGGAGAAGGAGAGGGAGAAGGAGAAGGAGAAGGAGAAGGAGAAGGAGAAGGAGAAGGAGAAGGAGAAGGAGAAGGAGAAGGAGAAGGAGAAGGAGAAGGAGAAGGAGAAGGCGAAGGAGAAGGAGAAGGGGGAGAAGGAGAGGGAGAAGGCGGAAGCGAAGGAGAAGGAGAAGGAGAAGGAGAAGAGAAAGGAGATGGAAGGAGAAGGGAAGGAGAAGGAGAAGGAGAAGAAGGAGAAGGAGAAGGAGAAGAAGGAGAAGGGAAGGGAAAGGAAGAGAAGGAAAAGGAAAAGGAAAAGGGAAGGGAAGGAGAAGGAAAAGGGAAGGAGAAGGAGAAGGAGAAGGGAAAGAGGAGAAGGAGAAGAAAGGGAGAAGGGAAGGAGAAGGAGTGAGAAGAAGGATAAGAAGGGAAGGGAGAAGGAGAAGGAGAAGGAGAAGGAGAAGGAGAAGGAGAAGGAGAAGGAGAGGAGAAGAGAATTCTCCTGAGCCCTTCCGTGTGCCTTTGCCGTGTCCTTTTTCCTTTTCCCCATGTCCTTTCCTTCTCCTTCTCCTTCGCTCTTCTTCCTCTCCTTATCCTTCTCCTTCCCTCCCTTCTCCTCTCCTCTCCTTCTCTCTCTCCTTCCCTTCTCCGCTCCTCCTTCTCCTTCTCTTCACCCTCCTTCTCCTTCTCTCCCTTTCCTTTTCCCTTTCCGTTTCGCCTTTTCCATTTTCTTTTCCTTCTCCTTCTCCTTCTCCTTCTCCTGTCTCCGAAAGGAGAAGGAGAAGAGAAGGAGAAGGAAAGGAGAAATGGAGAAGGAAGAAGAGAAGGATAAGTAGAAGGAGAAGAAGAAAAAGAAGAAGAAAAGAAGATGAAGAATGAAGAAAAAGAAGAAGAAGAAGAAGAAGAATGAAAAGAAGGATAAGGAGAAGGAGAAGAGAAGAGACGGAGAAGAAGAAGGCAAGGGAAGAAAAGAAGAAGACCGCATCCCCTCAGGAGCCGTCGCCCCTGCGCCGGCGTCGCCGCCGGATGCGCCACGTCTAAGCCGGCGCCTCCGCCGGCTCCGGCTCCGTCGCCGGCGCCGCGCCGCCGTGCGCCGCCGGCCTTCGCCGCACCCGGTGCCGCAGTCTGCTCCTTCGCAGCGCTGTCTCCGGCTCCTTCTCCTCGCCTGCCCCTTCGCCCCGGCCCCGGCCCGCTCCCCTTCCACCCGTCCCCGTCCCCGCCCCCGGCCCCGGCCACTTCCGTCCCACTGCCACGGCTCCTCTCCCCCTGCCCTCTCCTTCTCCTCTCCCCCTGCCCCTCTCCTTCTCCTCTCCTCTCACTCCTGCGTCCGTCTCATTCTCCTTCGGGCCGTTCTGCTTGTAGCCCTCCCTTCCCCTCCCCGTGCCCCGTGTCCCCTTCTCCCCGCCTGTCGCCGCTCCTTCCTCCTCCGACTCCTTCGCCTCCCCCCGCCCGCCCCTGCCTCCTCCTCCTCCTCCTCCGCCTCCTTCCCTCCTTCTCCGTCTCCTTCTCCTTCGCCTTCGACCCCCACTCGCCCTTCGGCTCCTTCTCGCCGACGGCGCCTCCCAGGCTCCCTCGCGCCGCCTCCTCCTGCTGCTCCTTCTCGCTCATCCGTATCCGCCTGCTTCTCTCTCCTTCTACCTCCCTCCTTCTCCCTGTCGCCTGCGACCGGATCCTTGCGCAGGCGCCCGGCCCCGCGCCTTCGCCACGTTCTCCTTCTCCGTCTACACCGTCTCCTCTCCGTTCGCCGCATCCGTTCTCCGCCGCCGGCGCTACTCTCCTCATCCTTAGCCTCAGCTTCTTCTCCGTCTACTTCGCCTTCTCCTTCTCCTTCTCGGACCCTTGCCCCGTCCCCTTCCCCTGTCCCCCTTCCCCTTGACCCCGGACCCCTTCCCTGCCCCGGCCTTCCCGGACCCCTTCCCCGTCCCCTTCCCCTCCCCTTCCCCCTGTCCCCTTCCCCTTCCCCGGCCCCTTCCCCCCGGCGCCCTTCCCCGCCGCCTTCCCCGTTCCAGCCTTCCCCTTTCGCCGGCGCCCCTACTCCTTCTCAGTCTCCTTCGCCGTTCTCCTTGCTCCGGCTCCTTCGTCCTTCTCCTTCCTCCCCTTCCCTCCTCCGGCTCCCCTGTCTCCCTTCTCCCTTCTTCTCCGTCTTCTCCTTCTCTCCGCCCGTCGCCTGCTCCGTCTCCTTCCCTCCTTCTCCGGCGCCTTCTCCTTCGCCTTCTCCTTCTCCTTCGCCGTTCTCCGTCTCCTTCCTCCCTCCCTTCTCCTTCTCCTGTCTCCTGCTCCTCCCTCGCCTTCTCCGTCTCCTTCCCCTTCTCCTTCTCTCTTTCTCCGTCTCCTTCGCCGCCGCCTCCTTCTCCTGTCCTCAGCCTTATCCGCCCGCGCTTCTCCTCTCCGCATCCTTTATCCCCGTCCCTTCTCCTTCACCGGCCCCGTCTCCTTCTCCTGTCTCCCTTCCCCTTCCCGGTGTCCCCTTCCCCTTCCTCCTTCTCCGCCTGCGCCTCCGCGCCTTCCCCTTCTCCTCGCCGGCTCCGTGCGCCGGTCCCCTTCCCCTTCTCCGTGCCCCTTCCCCGTGCGCCTTCTCCGCCTTCCCCCTTCCCCTTCCCCTTCCCCTTCGCCTCCTTCCCCTCTTCAGGTGCCGCTTCGTCTTCTTGTCCTCTCCTTCCCTTTCTCCTTCTCGCTCGTCGGCTTCGTCGTCTCTCTCTAGCCGTCTCCTTCTCCTTCGCCTTTCCGGCTCCGGATCCTTCTCCGGCTCATCCTTCTCCTTCTCCCTTTCTCCCTTCTGCGCCGGCGACGGCTTCTCCTGTCTCCTTCTCCTTCTCCTTCTCATTCTCCTTCTCCTGTCTCCTTCTCCTGCCACTCTCTCCTTCGCCGGTCCCTCGCCTCCTACTTCTCCTTCTCCTTCTCCTTCTCCGTCTCGTCTTCTGCCTCTTCTCCTTCTCCTCCTTCTTCCTCGCGGCCTCTTCTCCTTCCCACCTTCCCTCCTCCTCCCTCCCTTCTCCTCTCCGTTCGTCCGTCGCTCTGGCGCCTTCTCCTTCTCCTCTCCCTTCCCTTTCCCCTTCCCTTCGCCTTCCCCTTCTGCCGCGCCTTCCCTCCTCCTCTCCTTCCCCTTCTCCTTCTCCTCCTTCCCTCCTGTTCGCCCGTCTCCTTCTTCTCCTTCGCCGGTCTTCCTTCTCCTTCTCCTACTCCTTCGGCTTTCTGCTTCGTCCTCTCCTTCTCCGTCTTCGTCGGCTGCTCTCCCTCTCCTGTCTCCTTTCTCCTTTCTCCTTTTCCTTTTCCCTTCTGCCTATCTTCTTCTTCTTTCTTCCTTACTTCTTCTTCTTCTTCTTCTTCTTCTTCTCCTTCTCCTTCGCCCCTCTTCTTCTCCTTCTCCTTCGCTCGTTTCTCCTTGATCTCCTGCGCCGTCTCCCTTCGAGCCTTCTCCCCCCCCTTCGCCTCTCCTTCGTCCTTCCGCTCCTTCTCCTCTCCTTCCGCGCTTTTCCTTACCCTTCTCCTCTCTTCAAACTTCTTCTTCTTCTTACATCTTTCTTCCAGTCTTCTCACTTCTTCTTCTCCTTCTCCTTCTCCCACACTCTCCCACCCTCACCTCTCCTTCTCCTTACATCGCCATCACAGACAACTGCCCTCACCACCGCACTCCACCCATTGATCTTATAGACTTACGCTTTGCAAGAGCTCCTTATTGACACCACTTCTCCTCCTCCTCCAACTACCTTCTCCTTCTGACCTTCGACACAAAAACACCTTGATTCACAGCAGAGGAACAACACCTCGCTCCTCGGAGGAGGAGCAGCCCTCACTCCAACGTCCTACTGTTCAAGCTTAGCAATAAACCAAGAAAGCTGTTCCTGCCGTGTTCTTTACACCCTAGGCCACGTTACCACATACAAGCAGTGTCAAAGCCCGGACCTGTTAAAGTGGTAGCAGTGGACTTCGAACCCGCACATCGCCTCCGCTACTATTGTCCTGCTTCAGTACTTCACGCTGTCAGTTATTTGAACTTCCGATTGTGTGCCACCCTTCCCATTGAGATGTCCCCAGCCTGATGATCAACGTTGCCTGCTTAGCTGCTGAACTACCCTACATTTGCTGTCGACTCCTCAACACTTGTTTCATCTGTACGACGCCCACACCATGCTGATTCCTTATCGCAGCCACACAACGCCAGTCAGCTGATCAGTCATGCCATGACCTCGCTCTACAAAATCACCTCGTCAGCCGCGCCACCCCGACCCACAATCGCCTCGTCAGCCGCGCAGCCCGCCTTGTTTTCATCTTGCCGCAGTCCGTCTCCCCAGTCTTGTCATCTCACATTATGTCTATGTCTCAAGTGTCAAGGTTTGTCACACTT
>NW_028234417.1:18659202-18669202 GCF_977035675.1 Penaeus japonicus
ACTGATTGCTAGCAGGGCGCATCGGTACCTCCCCTGGTATAAGCCAATCCCACTCTTATGAAATAATAATGAAAGTCAAGTAATCCATTGTATCATATACGACCTCTATTCTGAAAGATCTTGTACAGTATCCAGAAGAAAGAAAATTGAATTCCAACAGAACTCAGCCATGATGCAATATGTGCGTCCTCGGGTTTGTTGCGAGCGCTGCGAGGATGCAGTTTACGCGTCCTCGTAGTGAAGGGGTTAACCCATTTGCGTTAGGCTGATTATTTGCCTAATGCAGCTCATGCTGTGAAGATAATTAGTGCACGCAGCCTCTATGTGTTTCTACAAATGCAACTGCAGTGTGTATATACATGAGTAACTATGTGAAGAGGGAGAGATCATGACGTGATACGACATCATCCAGCCGGAGGGAAATATTCAGATGAGGGGATATCACCTCATCAGGCATGAATGGTTTAAAATTTTGGTCCATTATAAAATGGTCTCAAAGTCCCCTTACCCTGCCCTCCCCCTCTCCTGTTTGGCTCTTTTATATGGTCACTAAATGTATCCTTCCCATATGTTCTGAGTCAGGTGATGTGATTCATAAGATTACATGCTGGTGACCCACATTCCTTTAACCCGTTAACGACGGATGACGTGTTTTTTCGTCATACATGACGCAGGAGCTTTTGCCTTACAATGGGCGTTATGACGTTCGGGGATTTTGGATCACTGTGTTATTTTATTGTGCTATGAGTAATAAGTGAGTGATGCTAACAATTGCAGTCATAATTATTGTAACTGCCGTAATATTAAGCAAAATGGGTTTCAACTCGCTTCCAAAACCTAGATGGCACCACTTTCTTCTAGCACCAGCAGGAGAGAGAGCCTTGAATGGCACCCATCTACGGTTTCTAGCAAGTACTATCTCTATAGAGGGATGGCACATCGCAAGTTGCCACGCTCTTTGAAAGAAGAAAGTGCAGCAGAAGAGGCAGGAGAAGAGACTAGAAACATGACAACAATGCCATAATGTGTGCCACTGTGTATAGTAGGATGCCTTTATTATTGGCACATCTGTCAAAAGCACAAGTTTCCTTCCTCTTCATTTTGGATGGTTATAAGTTTCGTGTTCGTTCGTGACTACAGAAATACGAAAAAATAAAGTTGTTTTTTGTCCCCCCCTAAAACAGTAATACTTCTATTACATTGAGTATAAAGAAAAAAAATGAGTTGATATGGACCCTGAACTACAATTTTAGTCAACTGCAGAATTGATGGAACCTGTGATATGACAGATATAAATTTCTAAAAACAGTAAAACACACACAAAAACAAAACACAAAAATGGATCTAGCTCTACAATGAGTAACTGAAAGGGAGTGGGAAAAATTAAATTATGTGGCAGAAGCTGCCTCGATCAGAAATAAAACTCATCCTGGAGCCTGCATAAGCAAATCTATGCCCCGTCGGCAATGGGTTAAGCATATATAAGCATTTTGTATGTTTTGCTAATGCTAAGTAGCATTGTGATAATTTCAAAACATTCCACTACATACCTTGGAAAGGGACAATGGAAGTTAAAATATAATGGTGAAAAGAGATTTATCTAAAAGATTTTTGTCTAAAACTGATTAACAATACACACTGGACATTATATCAAAGCATCAGAATATAATGTCCTATCACATTGTGGACTTTTGCCATATATACACATTGTACATAGTTATATTTATATATACACACATTGCAGTTGCTTTGGTATGTACCTCCTTTTCTCTTTTGTCAAAAAAAGAGGTGAAAAAATATAAAGACACCTTTTTGTCACCCCTTTGAATGGGGCAGGTAAAAATCACTCAGAGAAGTTCAGCACAAGATGTGCGCGCTTGCTATATTGCCAGAATGAGCAGCATTAGGCAGATATATGCTGCTATGAGAGTTTTTTGCTAGCCTATTTAGTGTATGGTACTAATTTATTTTATTAATTTTATTTATCTGTGGATGGGATACATACCTGAATTAGAGTGCTTTCTGTTGTAATTCATGTCTAGAACATGTTCTTAGGTAATCAGATTGATTATTAAACTATTTATGTGTATTCAAAGTTTTGTGACTACTAAGAACTTTTCATATTATCTTACTGATAATATATAACATTTCAGGTTGGTCCAGAAGAAATATCACCAAGTGAACAAAGAAACATGGCGAGTGGGGTCGAATTTCTCAAGTCGGAGGACATCAGGCCTTCGTCTATTGCAGAGTCCTCCTTTGGAAAGGTAACACCTCACATTATTTTTTTTCTTCTTTCCAGCTCTTGTTAGTATGTCTTTATGTGAAATTTGATTCTATATGGTTTCATTTTCTATTTCTAGGTACTGTTTCAAAATATCCAGGCTACTTACACAGCAGACTCTGATATTGCTGTTTCATACGTGCTAACACCAAGTGTGACTGCTAAATCTTCTGATCGAGTAGCACTCTACCGAGTAGGCTTTGGGTCACCGCAGGATTACCTCTGTTATGAATGGGCACCGACACCAAGCAAAGATCACACAACAAATCAGCTGCCCATTACAGTAGTCTTCAAAGGTTAGTCTTTACAGTTTATAATAGCTCTACATTGGGTTTACATGATTTTACTGTTGTAATGTGATACATAAATCACCTTTTTTTTAATGTTCTTCTGATTTCTTGTCCATTGTTTCAACAGCAAATTCTTTGCCAAAGGATGCTGGTGAATTTTTCCAATTCTGCTATGTCACACATGAGGGTCAGATTGTGGGTGTGTCCACCCCTTTCCAACTTCACCCTGTGGGGTCCCTGGGGGTAAACAACGTGTGTGGTGTGGATGATGGCGAAGATGGAATGGTGGTGGTGTGCTCTAACGAGAGTGTTCTACATGACAAAATCAATATGGTAGGTGACTGGTGCCATTCTTTGAAAACTATTGTTCTTAACCTATTGAGGACAGGTGTCATGACAAATGTGACGGCACCAATTAGGCCTAAAAGATGAGTATCAACATTGGGATCTCTTGTGGTGGATTTATGGAAAAATATTCTTTAGGATAGCCTGTAATGCCTAGGTGGAGGAGAGAGTATTTCCTTTGTCCATCTAATTTTTAGCCTATGCTGCCTGTCCTGACAGTTAGGTTGATAGGGGCCCCATCCACAATTGGTTAAGCTGTCAGGGCCCCCCAAAAATATATTAATTAATTTGAAATACATTATCTGTATTTTGTAGTAATGGTATATGAATATACTTATTTCCAGTTGTCAAAAGAAAAGGACAAGTTACTTGGAGAATTCTCAAGCACACGTGAAATTCTGGAGCAGAAAGAAAAGTTGTTGGAAGACAAGACTCAACAGCTCACCATGTGTCAACACCATCTGCAGGTCAGGATGGAAGATCATGTCATCACAAAATTCTTTTCCTTGTCATATATTTTTGGAGTATGAAGGCACTCATCACCACAAACATTGCTTAGCTCTGTCTACATTTTGAATACACAGGCCTTGGAGACAAAGATGAAGAAGGAATCAAGTGAAAAGTGTGAGCTCATGGGTCGTGTGGGTCAGGTGGTGGAGGAGAAGGGCCACCTAGAGGACAGAGTCAAAACGCTGGACCGATCTTTGGCCGCTGCCACAGCCAAGACAGAAGAATTGGAGCAAAAACTACAGACTGTATGTTTATATCTGTTTTTATGTATTTTGTTTCTGGTGCAGATTTAAAAGTTTAGTAAATGGCTTAGATTCTTATTGATTATCAATCTTTCTCTTTTCCAGATTACCACAGAGAGGAACAAGATCCAGGATGAGTTATTGCAGATTCGTAAACAAAAGGAGCAGTTAGACCTTGCACTCCAGGAAGTGAAGCAGGAGTTTGCAAGCTATTCTCAGGTAGACATCTCATGTGTTGGTAGATATTTTTCTGGTGCTATTACCATGTGCCTTCTATCTCTCTCTTTATACTTTTTAATGCATATTCTTTTCCATAGACAACCAAAGGGGAGCTGGAGAAGCTGCGTGAAGACCGGGATTCTATGGCGAAAGAACTGGAATTTTGGACTTCTTCCGCAGCCTCTGACAAAACAGAGAAGAATTCACTGGCCCTTAAATGTTCAACTGTAAGTTTAAGATACTATATTCCTAGTCCCTCTACCCAAAGACATGAAACAATCATTAGGCAGTCGGTAATAGTTCCAATTCTGAAATTATTTCATTTTCATTTTTGCAGATCAAAGAAGAACTTATCTTAAAGTCAGAAGAGATTGAAAAGGCCAAGAAAACTAATGAAGAGCTGGAAGCCAAGCTTACTGAGGCTGTTTTAGAGCTGGTAAGTTTTTGACAATTTTCTAGACCCAAATTTTTTATGATCGTTATTAGACAGAGTATCTATGAAACTTCTTATACAATTTTATTTTTATTTTGCTTATCTTTAGACACAGTTAAAAGATAACTTAAAGGCTACTGAGGAGAAGCTGGAGGCTGCTGAAGAGGAGAAGAATATACAGAAGGAACGACAAGTGGTTATTTCACAGGACAATGAACAGCTGAAGGTTACCATTTCACAGTTGAAGGAGAGGATTGAAAATGCTGAGCAACTGGAGAGTGCTGAGGCAAGTTTTCTCATTTCTCAATTTATATAGGGTTTTCCTACCTCATGTGAAAAAGATGGTAGAATGCAGTAACGCATTTAATATAAAAATACAAATTTTACCTCCCTGACCAAGTCTCGGTCAGGGAGGTAAAATTTGTATTCCTACCTCATGTTTTGCCTCTAAAGCCAAATATTAATTGTTGACAGGCTTGGGGGCTACAAACACATTTTATTTGACTAGTGTAAATACACATAAGATTAAGACATATAGTTTTGCTGATTTCTTTGTAACTGAAGCACAGTTTTCCTGTTTGAAAATATAGACAAATCTGATACAAAGAAAATCATTACAAAATATAGTTGATTCTATAACCAATTGTAAACGGGATAGATTTGCATGCTCATAGAAGTCATACTAGCACAGTGGCACATACCAGGAGCTGCACATGGTCAGGGTCACCTTCCTATTCTCAGTATGCCTGCACATACAGCATCACTGGTACTTAAAAGCAGGAGGGTGACATCTTTTTATAAGTCATCACTATATAATGATAGTACTTGTTAGAGGCAATGGGTGGGCGCCTTTCAAGGCTTTCTTTCCTGCTGGTGCTAGGAGAGTTGCATGTATATTTGGGTCTTTAACCCATTCGCACCGGTTGACGTCCTATTATGTGATCAGAAAATATCCCCAGTTTTGGGTGATGTCTTGAAACGTGTTTTATTACCTAGTTCCAGGCAGGGCAGTTGTGGTATGCTGTGATGTCATGAATATATTGCTAGATTGTTCTTAGATATAACTTTTTTTCATAATTTCTTAGTCTCTGTTACTTTAGTTTAGGTGATTGAATGTCATAAAATGTGATATTACATAAAAGAATGACATCATTTCTGCTGCTGATCAGTTGAATAAAAGGATCTGAGTCAAAAAAAAAAAAAAAAAAAAAAAAAAGATAAAAAATTGCTAAAGTAATACTATTTCTAATTTGTCTATTACCTGTGATGTCAAATCACCTCGCATCACGAGGTACGTGTTCATACATGTATGTACATATATGATTGTTTATATTGTTCTTTTCATTTTGGAAAAAAAAAGTAAAAATCATCTATTTTGATACCAAAAGAATGCTGCCACTTTCCATTGATATTGTCACATAGAAATGAATAATATAGGCAAAGTTCAATAAAGTAACACTAGAAAAATATTGCTGCAACATGTTTTCGGCTAAAATATCTCCTCTGAACATGGCAATAGTTTTTCATGCCTTTACATTGTAGAAGCAATCATGCAAACAATAAGAATAAGTTGCATGAAAAATGCTCTGAGACATTCATCACAGCTTCTTGCAGCAGGAAAACACCTCAGAACGAAGTGTTACACTTGAAATCTTCCCTAAGGAAGCGGGAAAAGGCAAAAATATGTCCCATCGTGAGTGGGGTTATAATAGATTTATTTTGGTGACTATTATGGCAATTATAGTAATTATAATTTCAATTAATAACTAAACAACATCATGTAAGTCATGACACCCGTAAATTGAAAAACAATTTAGGCACCTAAGAAATCAAAGGTAATATGCCTCTGCAAATGATACTTCTCAAAGTTATTGTATTTACGTTTTCTTCAAATTGACTTAAAAAAGTATGTACAATTTGAATCAAATGTTAAATTCTTAATTAGAGTGCATTTTGCTTGATAATCTGTTCAGTGAAGTCTTGTATACTGTTCTTTAATTAAATTGCAAGAGTGATCAGTACTTTTCCGTAAATCTACTTTTAGGGTTTGTAGACTAAAAGGGTATTCACTTATATTATGTATTAGATGGTGATATATTTTTCACCAATAATTCATGAAGTCTGTTTAGATCATGGAGCAGGAAAAAACAATTGGTATGACTACAAGTCGATCTCTCTCTCCCTCTCTCTGGTGTTGGTTTGTGTGTGTCTTTGTGTCTTTCAGCCATAGTTCTTTTAAAACTTCTATTAACATAATATATCCCTCCTCTCTCAGGATAGCGAGCAGTGCCGAAGAAGAGAAGCAGCTGAAAGAATTGCCAGTGACCTCAGCAGCAGGTTACAAACAGCCAAGGCAGAATATCAGTCACTTGCCTTCACCAATCTGCGGCTTGTAAAGAAAATCAAGAAACTTCGCCAGTCTCTGAATCCTGACAATGATGTCACTGTAAGTCCTTCTTATGTAGGTTACATGATATGGGCTGCTGTAGAAAATAATGCATTTATTTATTGCTCCTCCTTGAATCCTATATTTGTCAACATCTGCCTTTAACCCTATGACGACAGTGCGTCACACCCATGTGACACAGCTAAATTCCCAATGCCGGGGCGTCATGCCATTGTGACGTTTCCAATGCAATATTGCAATAGCCCGGGGTAGGGGTTTTCACTTATCGCCGTGCCCCATCAGGAAAGGGTTAATGTTCTGGTGAAATTAATGAGTAACATTTTATTGTTCAGTTGTAAGTATTGATGTTGAAATCTCATGTGTTACTCTAGCAGGCATCTTGACTATATGGTAATTTGCAGTTTTTCAGAATAATTTCACATTGTGCAGTACACTTGCCTTCTTTTTGGTGATTGGGGGTTGGGAATGGGATCCAAGTGTCAGTCACATTACCTTTGTGTTGCCATTGTATGTTTTTTAATGTTATCACTCAATGTTTCATCTTATTGATATTTGCTTTTATTTTTTATTTATTTACTCTTTTCAATTTTTTTTTATTAATAAATTATTTCTTTTGTATGAAGTAAAATGAGCACCATCTTCAAAGATGTAAAACAATTTTTTTTTGTATTAACCCATTTAGTACAGGTGTCATGACATACAAGTCGGCACCGATTAGGCCTATAAGACGGGAGTCAATGCGTACAAGACGCGACATCGAGATCTGCTCACAGTTGAAGCGCGCACACAGTCATAGAGTGTTATGGTTGTAACGGCGCTAGCTGTAGAGCTACAGCGTTCCAAAGTCAGCCTAAACCCTCATTTTATGATGGATTTATGGAAAATTAATGTTTGAGCTAGTCTGCGCTACCCGGAGGGCTGAGAAAACCCTTCCCCCGTCCCTCTAATTATTGGCCGGTGTCGCTAGTGTCGTTGACCACCCGCCCTGACGACCAGTTCGGACGTTAGGCAATGGGTTAATGTGTAAACAATTTGGTGGTTATGCCTCTGCCTGGACGTTTCACCAATGTATTTCGAAATCTGAGGCTGCTGAGTTGGTGACCAGCCACTACACATCTGATGTGGCAGGAAGACCAGCAAAGCCATGACATGAATGTCACATCCTTCATCTCAAGGGGTTAACCCCTTCAACATGAGGACGCGTATACTGCGTCCTCGCAGCGCTCGCGTCAAACCCGAGGACGCGCATACTGCGTCCTGGCTGAGTTCTGGTGGAATTGAGTTTTCTTTCTTCCGGATACTGTACGAGATCTTTCAGAATGGAGGTTGGATATGATACGATATATTACTTGACTTTCATTATTATTAATTTATTACATAAGAGTGGGATTCGCTTATACCAGGGGAGGCATTGATGGGCCCTGCTAGCAATCATTTTATTATTTATTTATGGAACATTATGTAAATATATTAAACACATTATGATTAGTTTACCATACTATTTCAATCGTTTTCTTTGGTTATCTGAGTGAGGCCTCCCACCAAGGTCACTCTTTCCATCTTCCTCCCAACCCATGTAAATAACTTGTCACATGCATATGGGGGAAGAGGTTAACCATGCATATTTTGATGTATAACACAAGATGATTATGTTGAGGTTTTGGCTTTAAACTTGTAGAGGTTTTGGCTTAAAACTTGTCATATTCAGTAGCGACGTTTAAAATTTGGCGCGCGCCGGCAGCTCGGATACGGCGTGAGGGGCGTTTTCTACTGCCCATAGTCAAGGGGTTAAGCAGGTAGATGTAGAGATGAAAGAATCCTAGTGTTAGGAGTGTTCATTATTTTTCTAACCATAACCTTTTCTTGACAACATCCAAGCTACAGATATACTTACATCTTTCAGAAGATGTCAGCCATGACAGAATCGGTGTCCTCTCAAGGCAGCTCATGGCTCCAGGTCAGAGATGGTGAAGATTGCAGTGATGACATGAAGGATTTAGAAGTGTCAGATAGACCCACAGACCAAGATGTTGCTAGCATGTTACAGTCATGCTCATCAGCATTAACATCATGCACAAGTTGCTCTCAGTCCACCCAGCAGTTAAGTGAGACCATGCACCGTAAAATGGAGGACATTGTGGTGAGGCTCACCTCTCAGATTGAGTCTCTGAAATCCCAGCTGGAAGCCCGTCAGCCTGAAACCATGGCATGCAACAGAGACACAACCTCTGGCTTGGAGCAGCAGTTGGAATCTCAGCAGCCTAAAGAGGAACTCCAACAGAAAGAGGAGGAAGCAGCACAAGAGGAGGAAGCTGAGCAAGTAGAAGAACCTCTGGAAACACAGTCTGTTCTGCAGGAAGAGGAATCCATTGAGCAACAAGAACAGTTCCAAAGCAGCCAGAGGTCATCCATAGAAAGACAGTCTGGTTGCAGTGTTGAGCAGCAAGTTTTATATAGCAACAGCTTCCTGCCAGCTCAACGCACAGCACCTGTATTCCTCCCAGAGCCAGAGATGCAGATTGCATGCTTGCCTCCCCAGGATCCTTTAGGTGGAAACCTTCGACCCTCAGCACCCTCCCCAACTCCCTCAATGTACTCTCTACGAGCGCAGGCACAAGCAGTGGTCAGCTCTCCCCCTCGAACTTCATTGGTTGTCCCTCAGCCTGCACTTGCTCCTCATGACCCCACTGGTTCCAATCTCCCTCCCCCTCTACTGCCAGAGACCACGCCGACTGCCCGTCAAGCTGCTGTCATGAGCCAGTTCTCAAGCCAGCAGTTGACCAGTGGACTAGGACATGAATCTGATGATGATGATTTCCATAGCACCAGTGATAATGATGAGGGCACCTCTTTAGCAGCATCCCATGAGAATGGGTGAGTGTTTACTTTTGCCTATAGATATTAAACAGCTTTACACTTGCCACTTGAATTGCTTAAATCTGGCAGTCATATTTTTTTCTGTTTTTCCTTGAACAAAAATGATTAATACTCAAAATTTCTTTTAGAAAACTGATTGAATGTCCAATGTGCACCTTGTCCTTCCAATCTGGAGCTATCCGTCTTCTTGAGGAACACATCAACTCACACTTGGAACACGTTTGTCCAGTATGCTCTGTGGCTTTCCAGCGAAACAACCAGAAAAAGTAGGTTTTGAGCAATACTGTTGTGTGAGTCTTAGAATATATATTCATGTTAATTTGATATCACAGTATACAAAGGAACTATAATATTTATGATTGTTGGGAGTAAATGGATAGAGAGTATATTGTA
>NW_028234417.1:18674202-18694202 GCF_977035675.1 Penaeus japonicus
CGGCATTGTGACATGCAAGGCTGGAATGCCCCCGTCATGAATGGGTTAAAATTATTAAAATCTAGTAAGGGATAGTGGAATGTTGCATAAAGCTCTTGTTTCTCTTTCAAATTCTGTATGGTTCAAATACGAGACTACAGTACATAATAATAACTTTTTAGAAATTTCATATTATTGCTTGCAAGGGGATGAATACTTAGTAATTTTGAGAATTCAAAAAAGCAATATATCCCAAGGGGATAATGCCATCGAGAGCACAAACAGCATATAGCAAAAGTAGGGCTTTGAGGACTTGTAACTTGGTCCCTCTGCACAGGTACCAGCATTGCCAGATATTCCTGTCAAGAGAGTGCATGACTGCGATTACAAGATCAACCCTACTTCCTTCTCCATTCAGCTAGATGTCATCACAAGCGTGTATTGAGGAAGCTCTCCTTGCAGACATACAAAGCCTTGGATGATAGCCTTGGTCCTAGAAGTCATTATACCAAAGGAATTTGCCTCACTTCTATATGCATCAAAAAATGCCATTAGGGTGTTAGTGACCTTGACAGGGTATATATATTGTTACAAGTTTGGTACTAATGCCACTTGCATGCACATCAGACAAGTTTTATTTTGGAGCAATGGAGTGGCACAAGACATAGACATGGCCTTTCACACTCTCTTTCACACTAGTATCACACTAGAATTTTATTTGTTAGCCAGATGGCACCTATGAGGTTCATGTGCCATACGACAGGCTTTCTCAATATAGTAAATGAATAAAAATGTAGTATATGTTCCATACCAGCTCATTAATTTCTTTACACTTCTTCTGACAGAAATATTAGTTTTATAATCAGAAAAAACTACCTTTCTTTCTATAATTTACTTTCATAAATAAATGCAAAAAAATAACCATCTCCCTACCCCAAAAAAGAAACAAAGAAATGGGGAATAGAAAGGTGACCTGAGCTTACAGCTGTGAGTGCCACAGCATGAAGTAGCCATACTGGCACAGGGGCACATGGCAACTACTGTACATAGTCTAGTCACTGTCCTCTTCGTATTTTACCACTACATATTGCACCACCAGAGGTAGGCTTCTTGCTGTGTGTCATCACTCTCTAAAGCTAGTGCTGGGTAGAAACTGTGGATGGGTATCCTTCAAGGTTTTCTTTCCTGATGGTGTCAGGAGAAACTGGAGCCACCTATTTTGGCTGATATTATTGAAATTATAGTATTTATAATTATAATCCCCATTACCAGTCACTAAATATAATTATTACTCTCAGTGTATAAAAAAGTAAAGAAAAAATATTCACCCACTTCAACAAGTTTCCATCAGGGACGTCAGAAAAAAAAAAAAACTTACTGTCTGCACCAGTATCAAAAGAATATATAAGATCTTTTCTCCTGCATACAAAACCTGAAATATTGGCTACATAAAATCTGTACATAAAAACAATATCAAACAAAAAAATATGAAACTATGTTTAACAAGTAATATGTGTCATCCAGACTACAATTTTTAACCTTTCGTTGTTTATATTAACACTGAATGATTTTGCTGCCTGATGCAAATTTTGATCTCTGAATCTTGGCTTGATGTGCTTCATTCAGAATTTTCTCTCAAAAAGCCTTTTGATTGTGTTATTTATTCACCATTATACTGATACCTCAAATTCATTCAACAGGACCTGAATATAAAATATACATAAACCAGTGAGAGAAGTAGCATTGTATTGGTTATGGTAAATATTTTAGTGTTTCTATGAAGGAAATACCCTGATGCTAAACGTTGCCTTCACATGATGATACATATGATGAAATTGATACCAAGTTCTTATTTTTTGTGAACTTCCTTTCAGTCATCACCCTTCCTTTCTTCTCATTCCCTTCTCCCCTGCTTTCCCCTTAACCTTTTTCTCTCCTCTTCCTTCCTATGAATACCCAATGCATTTAGTAGTGATTGTAACAAGGAACAAAATGTGTTAGTTATAGAATTACTCTAGGACCAACATCAAACATTTCAAGGCCCCCTAAAATATTCAAAAACACTTGATAAGTACACTTCGCCAACAGAAAATCTGATAGAACAGCAACTCATTTCAGGACACACAACCCTAAAAGAAATGTGGAATGAGATGTGCTTTTTCAGTCTCATACTCAAATATTGTATAACCTACATATACACTTTATGTGGTGCAGATGCAGATGTAGTTGCAGATGTAAATCTACCTGCAAGTGGATGCTTATATGGATGGTTTACTTATCACAAGCACAGATGGGGATGCAATGTTAAAATATTGCAGATGATCCGAAGGCAGATATGGATATCTGATACCTCTTTCGTGCATAGTGTTTATTCATAGTTTTATCAGGTTCAGAATAATAAACAATATATTGAACTTAAACAAACTCAAATTCATTACCTCTTGTGCTTTGATGGGCTCATTTGTTTGTTTTGCTTGCAATTGCTTAAAAAAAAAGACGCCTTTATATTATCTTCGCTTTTAACGCAATATAATTTGAAGCATCCCAATCTCTTTCAGTCATTCATTGTAAAACTAGAGCGGTTTTTGTGTTTTATTTTTTTGTGTGTTTTATTGAGTTTAGAGACTTATATGTGCCATATATCAGTGCTGCAGTTGACTAAAATTGTAGTATATTATCCATATTAGCTAATTATTTTCTTTATACTCAATGTGATAGAAGTATTGCTGTTTTATGGGAGGACAAAATGCAACTTTATTTTTTCGTATTTTTGTGCTGTCATGAACGAATACGAAACATATAACCACCTACAATAAAGATAACAAGAAGAGGTAGGGAAGAGGAATGAAACCTGTGCTTGTGACTGTGAGTGCCACTGTGAAAGGCATCCATATTGGCCCAGGAAAACATTTTGGGTTAACTGACAGTTTGTTTGGGTTTGGCCAAAACTCACAAACAGAGCATTTAGAGAAAAACAAAATATTACAAAACATCTTTATAGATATCTAAATATATATGTATTGACCATAGATTCATGCATTTTTTGGTCTGTATTACTATAAAGCAATAGATATTAAAGAAACAATATGCTTTAAATTTTTTACATCTTTATTCTACAGTATTTACAAATAAAGTATGCTTATTTTCCAATGGAGAAGAAAAAATGAATACCCAATATTGAAAGACTAATCAAAAATGACCATTGCCGGATGAAGGCTGTGGGATCCTATCGGGTCCCATCTCCACTTCTAGGTCAAAATAACTCATCTTGTCATAAGTATAGTACTCAGTGTTTGGATAATTTCCACTCTTGCTTGCTCCAGGGCCAACGGCTGAAACAGACACAATGGATGAGTACTCTGTAGGGAAAGCTCAAAAGATTTTCAAATATACTATCAGAAAAGCAAGACAAAGAATATAAAACTCATCAACATTAAGTTGCAAGTATGAACACATTTATTAAATTTTGAACATGTATTATCAGAGGGAACATAAATGCAAGCTAAACTAATTTTTCTTGTATGCTGACAAAGATGCACTTTGCTGGTTGGTGAGGAAGAGGAAGAAGAGGAAGAGGAAGAGGAAGAGGAGGAGGAGGAGGAGGAGAAGAAGGTGATCACAGGCATATAGACAAATCTCAACTCACGTTCGGCTGGGGCACTGGGTGTGGCACTTGATACATAGGCAGGAATACTGGGACCAGTTGGTTTGGCAGGCGCAGGTGGTGGTGGCGGGGGGGCAGTAGCTTGTTTCGCAGCTGGGGCTGCTGCTTTGGTCGCTGGGGCCTTGGGTGCTTTTGGGGCTGCTTTTGGAGGCTGGGGTGGTTTCGTGCAGAATCCCCGGATGCTTGGGCTCAGCAGGATGCCCTCACTCTGCTTAAAGATGAAAATGAAGTGTCAGTTAGGATCAATACAAAGTAGTATTATGCAAGTATCATAGTTTCAATGTCTCATCCCAACTAAAATGCATATTGGGATTAAACTAAGAGAAGATAAAGAAGAAGAAAAAAGGGGAAAAGAAAAAGGTAAAAATATGTCTATGCAAAATACCATTAAATAAAAATGTTTTTAACAAGGAAACTTTGTTCTAAAGTCAACATATTCTTAAACCAAATCTTGATTGTTTGATCTAAAATAAAATTCTGCAACTTGTTGAACACCATTATTGTCATTTGTAATATCTATTCTCATTTGCACTTACATAATATAAAGTAATACAAGAAATATTACTCCACAATCTGTTTTGTCATCTATACCTATATATAAAAGTAAGTATCAAGAAACATAAATAATATATATGTGTATGAGAGAGAGAGAGAGAGAGAGAGAGAGAGAGAGATAGAGATAGAGATAGAGATAGAGATAGAGATAGAGATAGAGATAGAGATAGAGATAGAGAGAGAGAAAGAGAGAGAGAGAGAGAGAGAGAGAGAGAGAGAGAGAGAGAGAGAGAGAGAGAGAGAGAGAGAGAGAGAGAGAGAGAGAGAGAGAGAGAGAGAGAGAGAGAGTGTGTGTGTGTGTGTGTGTGTGTGTGTGTGTGTGTGTGTGTTTATACACACACACACACACACACACACACACACACACACACACACACACACACACACACACACACACACACAAGGGTGGTATATATATGTGTATCACTATTGCTACACTGCTAATAATGGCTGGTTATGCATTGCCAAATGCATAACCAGTCCAAGTTCTTTCTTATTTACAATATGTGGAGGAGGTTTGTTGGCCTTTTCTAGGGCACTTCATGCAGTTCAATTATGAACAATTACCATAAAGTAAGTAAATGCAGTAAATGTTCAGAATAATGACACACTGCTATATAACATGATATTGGAATTGATGTATTCCTCTTACCCTCTACTATTTAGATTGACTTACCTAACTGTACTTGAGATTAACAGATGCTTGGAGCCAGGGGGGCTTTGACCCCCCCTAATTGAAGCAATTTGTGCTAATTACCCTAAGTTATTGTAGTTGTGGTACAAAAATATGCATCATTGGTGACTGAGTATGAACTGCATGGCTGTTTACATACACTGCTGTCAGGGACAGCAGCACAAAGTGATCTGCTATCCTGCTATCAGGACCATGATTGTAGGTTACAGGGTTCGAACCATGGGTCATACTCATTATATCTAAATAGTGAGAGGAATTCACTGATACCAGACTCATAGTAATTAGTGATGCAGCACAGTTCTGAATATTTACGGTAAATGCAACAATTTGGTATTACTGGATAAAGACAAAAACAAACGTAGCGAAAAACTAACAGCATGATGTAGTTTTAATTATGACATGACACCATAAAACTCTTTTCTTCTAGTAACATAAAATGAGCAAGATATGTTATTTTGACAATATTTAAAAAATGAGACAAGGGAGATGTTTTCATTGCAATGACAAACCTATAACTGAAAAATGTTGACTCTGTGCATGTGCTGACCTCGCCTGAAGAAATGCAAAAATTATCGCTAATGGGCACTAGTCTCACATGACAATAGCACCAATAAGGAAGCAACTGATCTCACTGACAAATTTATTGACCAATCACAGGATTGAATGTTGAGTATGGGTCCTCGTTCAAATTTCAAAATCAGAATCGAGACGGCTACCGAGTGCATAGGTTGCAGATACATGCTTTATTAAATTATTCTATAAAGATAATGGTTCAGGACTTAAACTCTTACGGGACGATGCACAACCTGGCCCCTCCCACACCTCTTATTATGGTAAGAAATGTGTACATCCATTTTAAAAATGTACCTGTTACATAGTGGTTTGAAAAGGGGGCAGTCCAGGGGGGGGGGAGGAAGCCCCGTCTTGGCTAGGGCAAAAACAAAAACTAGGTTAGGTTAGGTCATCATTGGGTTTTCTTATGTATGAATATGGTGAAAACTGTTCGTAGCAGATATGTATCTACTACAAAGTGGCTTGAAAAAGGGGGGGGGGGTCAGGGGGAGGGCCCTAGGGTAGGGCTAACCTAAAAATCTTGGCTGGTAGGTTAGGTTTTGATACGAAAAAACTTGTTAATTAAATCTCCTGCCAGAGATCGTTAAGTGCCGTGTCGATGATGGGCATGGGAGTGAAACTCGTGAACAAAAGGTTTTCAGTGGAAAGGAATATCATAAATGTGCAAAACACAATGAAAACTACATGAGAAATATCTCGTACCCAGAACGTTCGTCGTGTCTTTATCAAAATTTACCAAACAAACCACGGACAAATTCATGAGACGACATGACAATCGGAACAAGAACTAAACAGGAGAGTATGAAGGAACCAGGAAACAACCAAAACTTCTAAGAATACTGGACCTTGGTAGAAACAACAATCTATGCTGTTCTAGAATTCCCAACAGATATCTGCAATATAACCTTAATGCTGTAAAAGTCCAAAAAATCGCCCTAATAATTAGAATACACTTCTATACTTACGAGAGAAAGCAAAAATCTGGGGAGGAAAATCTGACTTTCTTTAGAAAAAACAAACTCTACCCCCCGAAAATGCTTCACATTAACCCTACTCAAACATATCTAGCTCCCTCGCCCGTGCAGCGCTAAGTATCTTTACCTTGAGAGAGTGCAGGAGTCTAGGAACGACCGACATTTTCCTCGCTTCGAGATGCTCCCTCTCCGGCGCCCGAGAGTCGACTGGCAAGAGCGAATCTCTCAACCCGAAACTTCTGGCTTCGAAGATGGGATTTTTCGGAATTTGAATTAAAAAGGAGGCTAATGGATTTTCTAAATTGTTTTTTTTTGTCTGTGAGAAGAAGTAATTAGATTATTTTTTTCTATGATCAAAGTAAAAGGGTACTTATACTACAGGTGAACACGTTATATCTCACGATTTATTAGTCTAATTCGCACAACAGTATGAAGGTGTTTGTATTAACATACTTTCTTCTCGGTATTTCTTAAATAATTCAAGGGGATTATCTAACGGCCATGGAGCAGTACAGACTGAATCTCTTCAAAATGGAATCATTAATGAGTAAGCTGAAAAATATATATGCTTTTCGCGAGCATGAATTTTCTTTAATTATGATTTGCCTATTCTTTACTCCTACACACACACACATGCACACACACACACACACACACACATATATATATATACATATATATATATATATATATATATATAATATATATATATATATATATATATATATGTATACATACACACACACACACACACACACACACACACACACACACACACACACACACACACACATATATATATATATATATATATATATATATATATATATATATATATATATGTGTGTGTGTGTGTGTGTGTGTGTGTGTGTGTGTGTGTGTGTGTGTATGCATATATATATATATATATATATATGTATATATGTATATTTATGTATATATATATGTATATATATACATATATATATGTATATATATATATACATACATATATAATATGCGAGCTAATCATATTTAAAGAACCAACTCTATTAGATATTTTATCAACAGACAATGTAGATACCCAGCTAACCATCCTTACGGAAGTAATAAAAAGCAGCATAGATGCCTCTGCTCCCTATGTGACAAGAATCGTCAGACGTCCCCCTGCTCCATGGATAAATGACGACATCAAGAGAGCCATTGCCGATAGAAATAATTCCCAACAAGCGCTCAAAGGAAACAGATTTGAGCCCGCCCGCCCTTCAGGCAATTTATAAAGTAAAAAAGAAAAATGTTAAGTCATTTATTCAATCGGCAAAGACAAATTATTTCAGAAATAAATTCGATGAACATAAAAACAACTCTAGTAAAACATAGAAAATTGTTAACACATTAGTACCTAACAAACAACACACAGATAATTACACAAATTCTATACATAACCCCGACCATTTTAATAACTTCTTCGCACAAATGGGATAACTAACTTATGAACAAACAATTGCCTCTACATCACATTAAAACACAGATCGGGCAAGGCTCATAAATAATATTTTCAGACCACAACCAGTAGACGTAGAAACTATTATCGTAATAATAAAGCAACTTCGCGAAACAAATGCGGTGGGAGCAGACGGTATTGCTTTGCGCTTTATTAAGGATAGTCTACCTGTAATCGCATTTTATATAACGATCATCATTAACACCTCTCTGGTTACTGGTGTTTTTCCGTCACTTTGGAAACATGGAATTGTAACACCAATTTTCAAGTTTGGGGATATAGACGACATGAATAATTACCGCCCTATCACATTACTCGCAGTCCTATCTCAAGTTCTTGAAAAAGCAGTAGCAATTCAAATGATGAATTTCCTGGAGACCAATAACTTACTATCTAAAACTCTATATGGCTTTAGAAATAAGTTATCCACTGAAACAGCGTTATTACAGATTACTGACCAAATTTATAATAATATGGACAACAATAAGGTCAATTTGCTCACTTTGTCCGATCTTTCTAAAGCTTTCGACAGTCTCAACCACAAAATTCTTCATAACAAATTAAGAAACCATAGAATTGATACCCCTTGGTTTGACAGCTATCTAAATACAAGAACCCAATCGGTAAAAATTAATGAGAATATAATCATCATAGCAACCAGTCTATTTTGGTGTTTCACAAGGATCTATATTAGGCCCGATCTTATTCACAATTTTCATTAATGATCTATCAACCATAGTCCATAACTGCCATCTAATACAATACGCCGATGATTCTCAATTTCTCCATAGTGACTCAGTGAACAATTTAGATTCATTGATAACAAACACTCAAGACACTCTTGTTCAAGCAAAGCGATATTTTGACTTCAATGATCTTAAAATTAATCCACAAAAAACGCAATGTATCTTCATAGGTAGTCGGCAAACTTTAGCTAAAATTCCCATAGACACAACCATAGATTTCGAAGGCTGCCAAATTAAACCAAGCACTTCAGTAAAAAAAAAAAAAAAATCTAGGAGTACACTTCGACATATATATGACGTTTGATTCCCATGTTGATAACATACATAGGAAGGTAATGGAAACATTAATATATCTTAATCATATAAAAAATCAAATCCCTACAGAAACAAGAATTACGGTTGTACAAATTCTAGCTCTGAGCATTATCAATTATTGCTTAAATGTTTGGGGCTCTATTAACAAAACCCTAATGCACAAAGCACAATGGCTACAAAACTTTGCTGCAAGAGTTGCATTGTGTAATGTTAGTAAGTTCGATCACATCACCCCACATATTATTCAACTAAAATGGTTAAAAATTCAAGCCAAATGCAGCTATGATACATGTGGTTTCATTCATAAAATCATTCATGGGAACTATCCACAATGGATCCTGCCCTTACAAACTGTAGGGAACACATCAGGTGTTCAAATACAAGTTAATTCTCTTTATGTCAAGAGATCATGCACGGAAACAGGGACACGACATATGCTAATGCGTGGACCCCTGACCCGGTACCTACTACTTCATCATGTTGAAGACATCACTAACCTCAATAATTTCAAGACGAAATTAAAAGAACATTTCCTAAATTGCCAGTTGTAACATCTTATCAAACGAATATATTGTATACCATTTATTTTTGCAACAAATTATGTATAAAGATTAACCATTGTAATTTATGGAATAAAGTTTTTGAATTTGAACTCTCTCTCTCTCTCTCTCTCTCTCTCTCTCTCTCTCTCTCTCTCTCTCTCTCTCTCTCTCTCTATATATATATATATATATATATATATATATATATGTGTGTGTGTGTGTGTGTGTGCGTGTGTGTGTGTACATACATATATATAATATATATTATATATATATTATATATATATATATATAATATATATATATATATATATATATATATATATATATATATAATATATATATATATATGTATATATATATACATACATACATACATACATACATACATACATATATATATATATATATATATATATATACATATATAGATACACACACACACACACACACACACACACACACACATATATATATATATATATCTATATAGATATATATATATAATATATATATATAATATATATATATATATATATATATATATATATATATAGCTATATATATATATAGCTTATAATAGCAAAAGGATCATAAATAAGTCATTAATAATTATATTAATAATAACTTCAATAATGGTGATTTTTTTTTTCCTTTTCTTTCGGCTTTTCATTTTATCCTCTGTATCCTCTTCGGTCAGACCAGTTGCTCTCGCATCTTCTCTCACTGCATCCATGGATCTCCTCATAGGCCTTCCTCTCTTTTTTTCTTCCTGGTATTTCCATAGCATCCTCCTCCCGACATGTTCCTCGTCTCTCGAACCAACTTGACCTTGCCTGATTTCCAAACTCTTCCACAGGTGTTGTTCCTCTTTTTAATTCATTTCTGATCTTATCCTTTCTCGTTACCCCCAGTGAGAACCGTATCCTCATCTTTGTCTCTTGTCTCTTGGTTAGAATTACGGCATGGGTGGTCTTACTGCCATCCTACAACCCTTCCCTTTCAAAGTTGCAGATATTTTTTCTGTCACAGACCCGACATTCTTCTCCAGCCATTCCAACCTCCTCCTTGCCTCCATATCGCACCCACCATCGTTTTGCACCATTGACCCAAATACTTAAAACCATCAACCTTTTTCACTTCCGTGCCTGACATTCGCACTACATTTCAAAAATCCCTCTCGTTCACAATCATGTATAGTCTTACTACGGCTGGCTCTCAGACCCCTATTCTCTAAGTGCATGTTGCCACCTTTCCAGGTTAGTTTCAACCTCCTTTCTAGTATCTCCACAGATCACTATGTTATCGGTAAATGGCATAAACCATGGAGACTCCTGTCTAATACCACCAGTCATTCTGCCTATAATCATTGCAAACAGGAACGGGCTTAAAGCCGATCCCTGGGCAATCCCACCACTACACAAACTATTCCGTTGTTACGGCCACACACCTCACTGTTGTTAGACTGTTCTCGTATATACCCTGCACTACACTCACTCAACTCTCGTTCACTCCAAACTTCCTCATGCCATACCACAACTCATCTCTTGGTACATTATCATACGCCTTCTCTAGGTCTACAAATACACAGTGCAACTCTTTCTGGCCTTCCCTATACTTTTCTCTCAACATTCGCAAAGCAAACATGGCATATGCTGTACTTCTACCTGGCATGAAACAATATTGCTGTCCACTGTTTGTTGGTTGTGCCCTTAGTCTAGCTTCTAACACTCTTTCCCAGATCTTCAGACTATGACTTAACAGATTTATTCTACGATAGTTTGTGCAACTTCGCGCATCTTGCAGATGGGTACCAGAATACTCCTTCTCCACTCTTTAGGGATTCTCTCCCCCTCTAAGATTCTATTAAACAGTTTTGTTAGGAATACCGCTGTTACATCCCCAAAGCATCTCCACAGCTACACTGGAATATCGTCTGGTCATAGCAATCCTTACCTCAGCTTCACTTAATGCATGCACTCCCATAAACCCTTAGAGCTTCGTCCATTACTTCCTCTCTTGCATTCTCGGCATTCGTCAGCTCTCTAAGATATTCTTTCCGTCTTCTTAGCACACTCGCCTCAGACAGCACATTGCCATGTGCATGCATCCCTTATGGTCCGTACCTGCAGTATGTATATTCTTCGCTGCTCGAAGGATAAATCTGTCGGGATCGCAAGCATTTTTCTTTAAGTTCCTTATCATTACTGTCCTCTTTACTGAGTGTGTAATCTATATGGCTTTATTTCTTCACTCAATTATAATACACATCTTATAAGTTAAATAAAAGTTTACAATGATGTTGATGATGATGGTAAAAATGGTGATGATTACGATGATAATGGTGATGATGGCAATGATGATTACCATGATGATGGTAATTTCGAGGATTATCATGATAAATCTAACACTCGTATCAGTAGATCTATACGCGTGTGGTAAGCACATAATATAATGAGCAAAATATAGATAAGTAAATTTTAATTTAGTTCATCAACCTCACCTAGAATGTGTCTGGAAAAGTGTGGGTACCAGGTGTTGCAGTAGATAAGAAAGAAGAATAGTCATTTCTAGCAATATGATACATAATTTACACCAATAAAAATCTCCCAGTAATAACGGAGTCAAGGGAAAGCGGGTTATAGGATGAAGCAAGCTGTTTTCAAGCGACTAAACATTCAGTGTTTACCTTTTCTCCACAAAGCTGCAAAAACTTCAATATAATACAGACTAAACATGGGCTAAAACTCCCCAAAAGAAGAAAGAAGAAAAATAACTTCAGTATAGAATCAGGGAATATTGACTACAGATGGTCTAAAACCTTCAAAAGGAAGAAAGAAGAAGAAGAAAACATCAATGGTACAAAGTCAATGCCAAATATATCAGCGATCTCCCCAGGGTATGATATGTTGCAGATTATAGAGATAAATTTCTTGAACAATATAACGAAAAACACCCCTTGCCAGAATGTCCAAAAAGGATTTCAAGTATAAGAAAATACAACTCATAGAAATTATTACATAATCTCCACAAACGGATCAAAGATAGAAGACCCAGACTCAACCCCACAACAATTTGTATGCAAAACTCTAAATTAACAACAATATGGAAACTTCCCCATAACACCCAAATCACCCATGCAAAATTATTAGCAATCAAACAAAGTTTTAAATACTCACATAGTAATCTTAACCGACCCACAATCAGCTTTACAATTGATTCAGAACCAAAAGCCAGAAAATTATAAACAAATTACTTATGGAAATACAAAACATATTAGACTCATTAACAAATAATATTCTTAAAAGAATACAACAATGGATTCCATCACATAGAAACATAAAGGGAAATGAAATGCCTGACCTAGCTGCTAAGAAAAACACACAGACACTAAATCCTACAGCCATATCAAAAGAATCCAAGAAATACCACAAAAGAAATTAAAACAAAACATTTTAAACAAGGGCAAAAAAATAGATGCAAAAAATCTGCATAAAAGACAACAGCTCACAAGATTGGTCAAGATAAGAAATCTGGAAATTAGACACATATATCAAAACCCAAGACAAGACATACAGGACTGGAACAACAGTTACACATCATGAAAATTGTTGTTGCAAAAACAAAGAATAGAACATTGAACATATGATACTACATTCCTCAAGATTCTACACAGTGAAATTGAAACAAGCCTCAATAGCATAAAAACTAGTAGAAATCATATATGAAACCAGAAGAACATAATTTGAAGATCCAGGGTGTATACACATCCACAATTTAATTCCCTATAGATATAAAGAATAATAATTTCAGTGGTTAGCTAGATTGGCTTTGTAAAGTTGAATGTCTCTGAAATGAAATTATTTGTATCTCTTGCAGTGATATCAAAGGTAAAAATCAGTCTAACTCTTACAGATGTCTAAGGGCCAAGCATTATCACAGATCACAGCGAGTTTGAGCTTGATTTGATAGAACACAGTCAGTATAATTACAATTATAATGTCCAACTAAAAGCCATTGTGGGTAAACTATAATCAGTAAGATTTGCCTTATTTCCTTAAATTCACTTCTGTTTTAAATTCTAAATGTGCTCTGTTATCAATATGTTATGAATATTGTAACAAGACACATTGCCATCATTTATATAAAATTTTAAGTGTGACTATTAAGGGTATGATCGGATTAAGAATTGTTTGAAACAAAAAGAATCAAAGTTTATATTGAATTATATACTTTCAAAGATTACTGGTTACCATTATTGAAAGGTATAAGTTATCGTTGTTGCAGGCAGATCCATTATATTTATATATTATAGTTTGTTTTTTGCATATTAGATGCAGAGATGATTGATATGCTTTGACCAAGATAAACTTAATGTTACAGATGCTATGACCAGCAGAACCAGTGGAGATGAAATTTCCTTGCATCAAACCATTTAGCACAATGTCCAGAAGAGGAAGAAGAAAAAGTGAAGTATCAGATGGAATGTTTTAAAAGATAATAAAGAAAGAGAAAAAAATATTACCCAAGTCTTTTTGTTGCAAATATAAAAAAGGTATTTAAGTGTAATGTTCAGATATAAATGCATTTTGAAACTGCCTTTTTACTTTAAGATGTTACTTTTCCTTTATTAACCCATCCCCGACGGGGGAATTCTAGCCTTGAATGTCCAAATGCCGGGGCGTTCGAATTATTAGGCCTAAATCAATTGAATGGCTGGCACAATACTGTGCCGCCCGGCAACTGGGCTTTTGAATGCGCGGTACACATGCTGTACCACCCGTCCTGTGTGGGTTAAATCTTTGTCTTTTCTCTTTTATTTTGAATATCAAATCTATCATTATTTGTAAGTTATACTTTCCTTAGTTTAAAAAAATCAAGTGGAATTAGTTACACATTGGATAAAATGAAATGGATATTGATAATTGTTTATTCATAAACCTATAACAAATACAAGTGACCAAATATTTACAGATTTGCAAGCCTGGATTTTTCATACATGAGGTTCAACAACAAAAGTATTACATCAGTGTACGGTTACTAAAAAGAAGCAAAATGGGAGGAAGTGTGCTTCATATGTTGATTGAAGTGTCAGAACATTTCCAGGAAATCTTGAGGCTGGTAGGTCAAATAGGCTTATAAGCTTTGATTTCAGGAATGAAAAGGGTAAATATTTACAAGACACCTGCAGTGAATCAGGCAATTACTATAGGCTTTGCATTAAAGCCAACATATATCCTGCCAAAACAGGCATTGGACTTATATGATAGTAAAGCCCCAGGGAGGTCTAAAAGCTCTGCTTTGTCAATATACACTGTGGAGTTTTGTTAGCCTGAGGGGACATTGCTACACCAATTGTTTGATTTCAGGTTTAGGTCATCAGTCTCAGATCATAGTAAGTTTCAAGTGGATTTGGATATAAACATGTAATCTAGTTATGAAGAAAGATGCACTATGGGTGTCTTGTAAACTTCTACCAAAAATGAATGAATGAATAAATCATAGAATCATAGTTGATATTATATATTTGAAATTATTTTGAATGTACAGAAACTTACAAAGAAACCAGAAGCCAGGAGCAATGATAATGCTAGGATAGAGAGGAGTGTAAATCTGAATGTATTTTAATTGCATATAGTCTGAAAATATGAAAATAGTGATTTACAAGAGAGAATAGAATGGAAATTAGTCATTAAGACTGAAAATGCAGATGAAGGAATGCGAGTAAGAACATACAAAGAAAAAATAATAGAGAGTATGTAAAATACCATGAGAGGTTAATAGAGATTGTAAAATATAAGTATATAAGTATGATGATGTATTTACAGTGTTATTTACAAAAATAATTAATGCAATGTACATTTACAGGCTGCAGCAGATGGTGTACTAGATTCATGGGGGATTGAGATGGTGCTTCAAAATGTCTCTCTATCTCTCCATGAAGATGATAACTTTCAGGGACACATGTTGTTTGGTCTTCACTCTCTCCTGCTTTTGTTAGCGAGGGTATGGAGAAATCTTGGTTGTTTTTTATTCTTCCCTTTTCTTCTCATTACTGTCACCATCACTATCACCATCACCATCACCATCACCATCACCATCATCATCATCATCATCATCATTATCATCATCATCATCATTATCATCATTGTAAAGAACAGATTATGAAAAATGTACTTGTGGTTTACCTGAGGATTAATATACGTTTCTTTTTGGGGCGAATGGCTGAAAAATATATTTATCAATACATAACATTTATATTTTCAGAAATTAGAAGAATTAGGGCATGAAATATATTCAGATGCCTGTGGCTGTGGCTGGGATACATCACAGTTACCAGAATCACAGCACAGCGACATCCACAGGTACACATCAGGCACAGTTGTCAGATGGGTTCAGGGAGAATGCTACGTGCTCTTGGCATCCACTGAGGCTGATGCAGAAATGTACCATGACACAGAGCAGGAAGGACAGGCAGATGAAGACCAAGAGGGAAAACATGAAGGAGGCAGAGACAGCATAGAAGACTCTTACACACAAGAATATGCTAGCAGTGAGAAGGATAGTGTTAATGACAACAGTCATCTTGATCAAGAGAGATGTGAGGATAGCCATTTCAAGGACCAGGAAGAGTCTATCTCTCCTAGTGCTTCTAGCTGCAAAAGCTTAAAGGAAAGGGAGGATTTGCCAAGTGGAGAAGAAAATGAGGAGAGTGAGGACTGCATGTGCTCCTCCTCGGCAATAAATGACACAAACAGTCTTGTAAAGATGACAAATTACAGAGTTGAGAGGAACAGTATCAGTGATGATGAGACTAATAAACAAAAACAGGTAGACTCACAGAATATACCTGATAATTGGTCAGGCTGCCAAGTTCATTCATGTAGTGTAAAGGAGAGTAATTACAAGAAGGACATGGTCAATAAAATGAGCTTTGAGACATTTAAAAGATCAGCAGACCACAAAATCTTAGAAGATGAATATGAAGGGCAAGGAAAGAATCACCTAGACATAGAAGAATCTGCAGAGATCTCCCATGAGGGGGAAGACTTCCAAAAAACTAACGTCATTAAACAGGAAGTAGAAAATCTAGAAGAGAGTATTTCTCCAAGCTCTGATGCTACAAATGATTTTTCAGAGGGAGTTGGTGATAACATTGATGATGAAGAACATGGTGGTGATATCAGAACAGAGGAAGATTTACCTTCACATGAAAACCAAAGATTCCCAATGCAGAAAACTAACAGCAGTAATGAGGAGGTTAGAAGTTACTTTGAAAATGAAAGTTTAGAAGATCATAAGGATAGCAGAATTTACAAAGGAGCAATAAGAAGAACTTCAGTTTCTCAGCAGGAAGAAAATGTTACAGAAAACAATGAGAAAGAAGGTGCTGAGGACATTGAGTTTGAGAAAAGAGATTATGTTGTATTCAGTGAAAGCAAAAGTGATAATGAAGCAATGAGTGACAATGAGATGAATGATGAAATGACAAGTGAGACAGCAATGAGTGAAGATGAAATGAGAGAGCCTGACCCCGACCACATGGATCACCTTCAAGAACAGTCTGAAGTCATTGGTCAGCAGGAGTCAAGCAGGGAGCCTGGCTTAAGGGAAGGCCTCTGTGAAGACAGCATTGATGGGGACAATAGCTGTACTCTCATCATCCATGAGGAGGAGACAGTTGAGGGCCTCTCCAGCCCACACCTCCAGAAGGATGGAGATTCACAGGAAAATATGAATAGCATTTTGGAGGATAGAACCAATAGGATACTGAATGACCATGAGGATGCACAGAGTTCAGATGCGGTTGATATTCCCTTTGGCTATTGTTCAGTGCTCAAGGATAAGAAGATGGAGATCTTTGGACTGCAGGACCAGACCAATTTGTGCAGTAGCAATACCTTGCAGATGCAGAAAAAGGAAACTAAAGGAAACTATGTGGATGAACAGCAGAATGAGTTTGAGGATGATGACGAGAGTGACGATGACTCCAGTTCTGTAACTTCCAGTAGTTCCTCCTCTTCCTCTTCCTCCTCTAGCTCTTCATCAAGTAGTGATGATGATGACAGGATTAGTTTCAAGCAAAGAGGTAAGTGATCTATTTGCATCATCCTAGATAAAAAATTAGTCATTCCCTTTAAAAAGCAAGATGCTATTCAATGTTATTATATAATATAGTATTGTAAATGTATTGGTTGTAATCAAAATGGATTTGTCTGTTCTGGATAGTACTTTACAGACAAGATGACATACCACCTTATGTTATAATACCATTTTTTATATGTATACTTGTTTGTACTTGAAAACCTCTAAAAGTTTATTGTGGACAAGCCATAATTTGATGAAAATAGTATGTTATATATATATATATGTTGATCCTGTTGCTAGAGTTCTTGGCATTATTAAATTTACTTCTTGAATCCTCCAGTGGAAAGAGCTGCCCAGGCTGCCAGAGACCAAGCTGCACGAGAAGCAGAGGCATCAGCTGCTGCTCTCATGTCTGCGCTGACAAACGATCATGTCCCAGACCAGAGTACAGAGATGCAAATCAAGGAACAGATGACCGAGACACCTGTACAACCTCAAGAGCTACCAGGTCAGACCAAGCCAGATAATGCAACAATAATAGAGCACATGGATTCAGACTCTGCAAGATCCTCTCCCTCAGAAGACCTAGGCCAACACAGTGAGGACACAGTGGCTGCCACAGCTGCTAACTCAGTCTCTCATGTATACGTAGATCCCCCTGCAGGCTCCCTCCCCTTGGCACACCACCTCCCCTGTCATGAGCCCCCTGACATGTCACACAGTGGGCGTGATCCAGCAGACCTTCAGGCGGCACAAGGCCTGGCTGACCTGCAGAGGGGTCAGAGCCTGAGTCTAAGTAACACCCCTTCAGGATCTGCATCCAGTTCCATGACTTTTATGGTCAATGAACTACAAGAGGTGAGTGGCATTGGTAGCATTGTAAAGTTTTTGAATCTCTTTTATCAGTCTGGTACTGTAAGTGGGTTGATTTGAGTGGAATTGCAATATGCATCTTTTAATGGAGGAAGATTAAGCAAAGATGGCTTTTAGATTTACCATTTTCTTCTCACTTGGTATATCACATTTTCAAGGTTACAGGTTTTATACCTGATTTCAGGGGCAGATCAGTAGAATGATGTGTATTCATTTGAAATTGTATAATATAATTCTGAAAAATATATTTTTTTATTAGTTTTCCATTATCACTTTATTCATGTATATAGGTAGAATCACATAGTAGAGCACATGAGAACAAAAAAAACTTATGTTAACAAACTTTCAGATCCCTATTGAAATCAGACGATCAGTTAGCGGCAAGGGTCTTGAATGTGTTGTATGTGGGAAGGTGTTCAATCGCAAGTTGAAATTAAAGCAGCATCATCGGACACATACAGGAGAGAGACCCTGGGGTTGCACCACTTGTGGAAAATCATTCATCACTTCAGCCTATCTGCAGAAGCATCGCTTGACCTGTCACACTCCAGCACACCAACAGCAGTTTTCTTGTTGTATGTAACCACTCAAGTGTTTTAGTAAAAGTCTTATATTATTATTATTATTGTTATTATTATTATTATTATCATCATCATCATCATCATCATAGTTTTGTCATCTTTTTACAGAATCAAATTTTGTGTTTTAGATATATGGTTTAGTAAAAAATATCTATTGTAAGTTAAAAGAACAAAGAGATGTGTGCCACTCATAGGTCACTGTTTTGGATCATAGTACACTGAATGACATAAGAATATATCCTTGCTATGCTACATCAGTTGCTGTTGAATTTTAGTTTTTTTGCATGTGTGCGTGTGTGTGTGTGTGTGTGTGTGTGTGTGTGTGTGTGTGTGTGTGTGTATGAGTGTATTTGAGTGTGTGCATGTGTATGTTTGTGTGTATCTCTGAGTAGGGTTTTGCTTGGATTTATAAATGTGACAGAAAATTAATTAGAGATGAGAGACATAGGAATACCTCTGTTACCTCTATGTTTTGGATAAGTTTGTTTCCTTACATGATTCACCATGTTTCCCTGTATTGTTATGCATTCTTTGTCATCATGTTTCAGACATGGTCTTATTCTTGCATTGTTGACCTGGCACCCATGCTTTGTAGTTGTTTCTGAAATATACCTTAATTATACTTGTGTATGTACAGAGTAACTGCAAAATGGAGGGTTTAAGTTAAAGATTAGGATGAGGTATTGGCTGTATTACTTTATAACATGAATTTCATTAATATCTACTTTCTTAATTTCTACACTCTGATGTAGGATTTATATAAGATATAAAAATTGCATGATGTGTTTTGGTACACAGAATTCATTGAATAGACCATAGAAATATAGTAATTTGAATGCATACTTTTATTTTTAATTCTTTATCCAAGTACTGCTAACTTCATTCAATTCCCTGACAGATGTGTGCCATAAAGGCTTTGGGCTGAGAAGTGCT
>NW_028234417.1:18699202-18704202 GCF_977035675.1 Penaeus japonicus
TGAGCTCTTCCCCCAGGCTCAGACTCCCACGCAGATGAACAATAGCCTCCCTCAGGCTCCTTGCGGGAACAACAGCTACCTTGGAGGAATGTCACAGACTCCTCAGCAGCAGCACTCCCACCACCTTCAAAGTGCACAGCTACACCAGGTGACAGTCAACCAGACCTCACAGCAGCAGCAATTGATGGCCAACACTAGTTCCAATACCCAAGCATCAAGTCTCCAAGCTCCAGTCTTCCTGGCTAGTGTGTCCTATGATCCTGAAATTTTGGGTGCCAGTTTACAAGAAACAGCCTATCAGCAACCACAGGGCCAAGAATAAACGTTTGAAAGGAAAACATTTATTCTGTAAATGTAATCCACTTCTTGAAGACTGTGATTCTTATTAGCAGTTTGAAGTTTATCTGTAAATATTTGAAAATAATGGGAATGCATCTTTTTCACCTCATAATTATTAAAAAATAGTGTTTGAATGTAAATAAATTATATATAAAATATTTGTTTGATTTTTTCTTTTTCTTTTCTTCAATATACTATCAAACATATGAGGTAATCATGGACTAACAATGAAACCTTGAAACAGCTTCTGACTAACCCAATACCTTGTTATGTTATGGTGTAAAATAGTGTAAAATTCTATTTTGTTACTAACAATATAAACTATGAGAAAAGAAGTTCCAAGTATTATAATGCTATGTAGTAATTTCTTATATGGATATCACTAATAGGATAAACACTTGAAAATGTGAAAATACATATATTTTTATGCAAATTAATAGTAGTCACAAATATATATGCAACATAAAATAAAAATAGATGATATTTATCAAAATTATTAATTACTGAGTCAATAATAAAACACCATTTTCACAGAAACATTCAATAAAATACATAAATCCAAACTAAATAGATATACACAATAAAACAATTTACTGCTACAAGTAACTAATATGGAATTCAAATAAATTATTTTATAGAGATGAAAAATGAATAAAACATAAGGCTCATTACTTAACACTACAGTTAGCTAAAAAGGAAAGGCAGCATGTGTATTTCTCTGTTCATTTATATTCTACATCACTGCTAAAAAGCATACAGACAGATTGTATTGGTTCTCAAATATAAAAAGGATCAGAGAGTCATCTTGTCTCTGTATAAGTAAAAGTAAAAGTGATTTTCATTATTTTTTTTGAGTTTTACATATGAAAATTCAGAAATTTACTACAAACATATTTTCTGTTTTCTGTATCTAGTCAATAGAAAATTGTTCCAAAATACCTAATAAACGATTATGCCTGTTGAAGCATGATTCTCTGATAGCAAAATAATTATAAAATATGTAATTCACTGATATATTTGACTTTGGGGGAGATAGTCATATATATTTGATTATTGAAGAGAAGAAGAAGAAAAAAAATCACCATCAAATCAAAATCTCAGTGAATTACCTCTTGTGATTCTCTAGTTGTGAAATGACACAATCCCTATACAACATTTTTAGAAATACTGAATAATAACAATAGGTTTAATTAAAAGAAATTCACTCAAGTTATATATATATAGCTTCAAATATGTCACTTGTTATTTATAAAAAAAATGAAATACTATGAATTCATCCTTATGGAGAAAAAAAATGGAAAAAAAAAGTGATACTTTGGATTTACACTCTACAATTCTCTTACCTTTAATAATACTGTATCATAATGACCTTACATAGGGGGAAAAAACAAAAAAGAGATTTCTGCTATCACAACAATTTTAATTTTCCTGTCACTTCATTTACAGCCTCTTCATCACCAAATATAGCCAAAACTGTGGTAGACCCTGCTGGTATTTGAGTCATGCCTGCATCCTGCACCAAATATGTTGGGAGATGAAGAGATTCAGCTTTCTTTTGCAATTCAATGAGCTCTTGGGAATTTTTACCTTTTACTGTTATCTTCCTTTCTCTGAAAGAGCATGGATAAAGAAAATGAGAAGAGGAAATATACATGAGAAAATATGTAACCCAATTCAGTAATTTATATATACATTCAATGAGGATGTGCTAGGATTGTACTTTACCCGAATTCTTCCCATTCTTCAGTACTTGCTTCATATTTTTCTTTATCTTCTTTCAGAACCCTATACAATCCCAATGCTGCATGTCCAACCTGTTAGAGGAAAATTAATATTACATTATTACAATATTACGACATATCAAGCAATATAAGAAAGAAAAAATTTCTGCTATGATAGAGTGATTATGAACAAAGAATATATTTTAGTTAAAATAATTATACTGCAAGGATAATCTCTCATCTTTATGCTGTACTGATCTCTGCTTGTTTCTCTGATCTTCTCGCCAGCAATAAAAAAAAATTATGCTTAATATTTCAATTGTAACTCTTTTTCTCTCTGGCAATTTCTACTTCTGCTATGAATATTTGATATTATTTCTTTCACTCTAAAGAAGTCTGTAATACAAATCTTTGTTATTTTTTTTCTTATATAGGCAAATCAAATGTTTTACCACAGAAAAACATAATAATGAACTTTTTTTTTTTTTTTTTTTTTTTTACTAAAGCTTGGACACAAAACTGGAATCTCTAAACATTTAATATAAAGTGATTAATCCCAGGACCATTAGTATATTTAATTCTCTGTATCATTTATTGTCACTCATGTCTTTTCCATTCTGTTTTGCTTCTTATATAAGGCCAAACTTTTTCACTTACAAGCATTCACATACTACCTTTATTTCCCCTTACATAATTCTAGTGAAAATGAAACACTTACTTGAGCCGCTACCTTCCCAACACCCATTCCAAGCTCCATATTGACGACAAATACCATCTTGTAGTAAATGTCCTCCTCTTCTTCTTCATCTTCACAATCCTCCCAGTCCTCACTGTCATTAGAACCTAAAACACGATATATCATGATAAACCTAAATGCACTGATCTTAAACTTGTCATTATCAATTATAAAATGGTAATATTTCATCTATAATGGTAAATGAAATATCATGATAAACGTAAATGCACTAACCTTAAACTTGTCATTATCAATTATAAAATGGTAATATTTCATCTACAATGGTTATCAGTAAAGGAAAACACAATATTCCACCAACCATGTTCACTGCCCCCACACAAGGCTTCCATTTCTTCTGCTCCGAGCTCAGCTATCCATGACAACGCTGCCTCCACACTTTTATTTTTAGTGCACACCAATGCCTAGAAACAATTCATACATATACATATATACTTTTTTATAGATAATAAACTAAAATAAAACAGCAAATTACAGGCTGAGTATTTCTTAATGATGATAAAAATGTCCTACAATTTCACTTATGACTATCAAATCAAAGGAGAAGACAGAAAGATTACACAAGAAACAGTTCAGACCATTTCCACACTGTCACTGTTCTCCTCTTAACCCATTGCTGACGGGGGATAGATTTACTTATCCAGGCTCCAGAATGGGTTTTATTTCTGAGCAAGGCAGCTTCAGCAACATACCTTGATTTTCCCAATCCCTTTTATTCACTCACTGCAGAGCTAGAGCCATTTTTTTTCGTGTGTGTGTGTGTGTGTGTGTGTGTGTGTGTGTGTGTGTGTGTGTGTGTGTGTGTGTGTGTGTGTGTGTGTGTGTGTGTGTGTGTGTGTGTGTTTGTGTGTGTGTGTGTGTGTGTGCATTTTACTGTTTTTAGAGACTTATATCTGTCATATTGCAGGCTTTATCAATTCTGCAGCTGACTAAAATTGTAGGTCAGGGTTCATATCAACTAATTTTTTTTCTTTATACTCATGTGATAAAAGTATTGCTGTTTCAGGGGAGGATAAAAAGCAACTTTATTTTTTCGCATTTGTGTGCTGTCACGAACGAGCACAAAACTTATAACCATCCAAAATGAAGATAACATGAAGAGTTGAAGAGGAAGGAAATTTGTGCTTTTTTGACAGTGAGTGCCACCATAAAGGGCATTCCTACTGGCACAGTGGCACATTGTAGGCGATGGGCATGGTGTGAGTCACCTTCCTCCTCTCGTTCTGCCTGCACATCTTTCATTTGTGGTACTTTAGAGCAACAGGTTGGCAACTTGTTATGTGCCATTGCTCTACAGAGATAGTGCTTGCTAGAGACCATAGATGGGTGCCATTCAAGGCTCTCTCTCCTGCTGGTGCTAAAAGAAAGTGGTGCCATCTAGGTTTTGGATGTGAGTTGAAACCCATTTTGCTTAGTATTACGACAGTTATAATAATTATGACTGCAATTGTCGACATCAGTCACTTATTACTCATAACACCATAAATTAACATAGTGATCCAAAATCCCCAAACGTCATTATGCCCATCATCAGGCAAGAACTCCTGCGTCATGTATGACGAAAACACAAGACACCCGTTGTTAATGGGTTAAGATATGCTGTATCACTCTTGTATATTCTCCCACTTTCCTGCCAATCTTATCAAATGGACATGTAACATTGGGTAATGTTAATAATAAGTCTGTTATAAAGGTAGGTAGTTAAAATAATGAATGTGCCCCAAATGATAATAAAACATTTGGCATATACAGACCTTTACTTAAAATATTTCTTTGCCACTTATGCATGTTGCCTTACAAGAGGTCATATCAACTTTGTGATCTCTAACTCTGGGCTGGATATTAGCTAATTTCCAGATCATGTGAAGACTTCTGAAGGTATTGGGAGCATTCACAAGGCGTGTGTAGTAAGAATAGCTTCCAAATCACTAAAAACCTACAATCTGCACATATCATAGAGGCGAAAAGTCCAAATTATAGGAAACCTCTATAAAAATGGCTTCACCAACATTAAAACTATAAAATCCTCACTTACCTTGCCTGCCAACCGTTTATCCATTCCAATAGTCACTAGGTGTTCTAACATGACCGGGTCTGCTGTAGGTTTACCCTCTTCAGCAGGATTACTCTTTTCCATTTCTGTGGTCTTCTCTTTACTGACATTCTCTTCAGTTTTCCCCTCACTC
>NW_028234417.1:18716702-18719202 GCF_977035675.1 Penaeus japonicus
CAGTGGGTCCCCTTCGTACGGACAATATCACCTTCCATCACAATATACGCCATTCGGGTGGCAAAGCGACTGATCAGTTTGACGGACGCAATAAAGACAAGTAGAACATGATATATCGTATAAGCAGCGGTGATAATCATGATAGCAGTAATGATGAAAGTAATGATGTAATGGGTTTGTTTAGAGCACCTTACAAATCACTGGACGGAGCAGGGAAATTGTGATCAGCTGTATGTGGAAACCAGTGAAGACACGCGAGGGACTTCGGCCAGCGAAGGGTCAGGCTGAGAGTCCTGCAGAGGTCACTAGGCCTATCCCGGAAAGACAGACTGAAGAGAGAAGAAGTAACTTTGGTGGCGGTGGAGGTCGAACTGAAGCTCTTGCGCACTCTAGGGTGATGATAGATATGTGCCTACGAAAGGAGCTGTTTCCCTGCTTTACTGATCTTATAAATGGCAATGCTAGTAACATTACTGTTGTTGATAATAAGAATAACGATGATAATGATAATAATGAAAATGGTGATAATAGTAATAATGAGAGTGAAATTGATGATAATGGTAGTGATAATTAGTAATAAGGTTAGTGATACTAATGATGATGGCAATAATGATAATTATAATAGAATCATAATGATAATGATAATGAAAACGATAATAACATTAATCAGGATTATAATAGTAATGATGATGATAATAGTTATAAATTGATAACGACTATGTTACTACTGGTTCTGATACCAATGGCAATGACATGTACCATATTGTTGAAGGTGATGACAATAACCACGATGATACTATGGTCAAAACTAGAACAACAGTAGAAAGAATATCAGCAACACCAAAAATAATAATGACAATAAACAGAACGTCAATAACACTAAGGCCCAAACTTGCATTCCTCTTGTGATTTTATTTACGGCCAGAACTCATCGCTGCCAATCGCCTGCGCTCAAAACCCGAAAAGTGTGACGTGCTCGAAGAGTGATTCTACACTTGATCACATTTTTTTAGAGTGAGTGCATATAACCTAATCAACACTATGTTTACCCACCATAATTGACGCCGAGTATCAGGAATGGTTGCTATAGAAACAACACAATATATATATAGTATCTTATCTCCCGTCAGCTCTTGCTGGAGGGCTGTGTTACTTGATAAACGTGTGACCAATTTACTGCAAGCTTTTTCTCTGCGCACAAAAGCGTCTTGTTCATGTATCGAGGATGAGGCTCATAACAGTCCTGATGGCATTACTGGGTGTCCTGCGCGTGTACGGGGGGTTCCCTTACACCTGGTCCTCTGCGCCCCCGAGACTGACGAAGCTCAGATCCTTAATCGTCCTTTCTGTGGTATTTGGAGTCATTGCCGTGGCGTCGGTAATATCGGAGGCAGTGACGTACGAGTCGGAATACCACTTCATTCGGGAGGAAACGAGCAGAGCGACGATCGTCATTATGAACAGGACGAGGCAGCTCTCGTTATTCTTCCTGATCGGCCATTGCGTGTGCAGGAACCAGCTGTTGGCAGACATGCTTGTCGGGCTATACCGTTTACCAGGACTCGAGCAAAAGCAAGCCCTAACAAAAACTGACATAGCCATTTTGTTGGCGACAATAATGGCTATTATATTTCACCATACTTCGGTGATATACGTCCGTGCGATTGTCAACAACTCGCATACAACAAATGTAAAAATGATTTTGTCCATTTTGTTTGAAGCTGTTATCGGGAGCCTCATATTCATCATTCCGCTGCTTTTGTTCTTAACCACCAGGGTTCTGAGCTCAGCTCTTGAGGACAGATTTTCGATGTCGCGTTTCAGTGAAACTACTCGACGCGTCAACAAGAGACACAGCATCTTGAAAATCGAAGAGAAACACGATGACGATTCAGGCGTCGACTGCAAGACGAGGACTCGCTTTACCTTTCAGGAACCCTTCGCGCTAACGCCTCGGCCCGTCAACGTAATCGCTCTTAAGGATTTCACAGTTTTCATCTTCCGCTATAACGTTGTCCTGGAAAAAGCCATTGAGTACATGCAGCTGCCTGTGGCTATTCTCCTCTTGAACGAGTTTATCTCTCTGTCGGTCCTGGTGTTCTTGGTGATTTCTGGGGCGGAGGAAGATTGGAGCTTTGTCGTGGGAACCCTCTTCGCCCTCGGGAGTCTGCTACGGGCTTCCCTCGTCATCTGTGCGCCGACAAGTCTTATCAACACGGTAAGAAGATATTTTGATCCTTTTCCCCTTGTGTTGATATGGTTTGTATAAATGATCTCTCTTTCTCTCTTGTATACATATGTCTGTAAGATAAATTTAATCGAATAATCATTATAAAAAAAAAAAAAAAAAAAAAAAAAAACATGAAAGGCAGTCACATGTAAAACAATATTCACAACCTTTCAGCTTACAAGGCAAAAGGTGACCATATCACCTTCATCTCACCGACAGATGTAATTTTTCATACTCTATCCACGGGTGAAGATTAAAAGCCACGAACGC
>NW_028234417.1:18736702-18751702 GCF_977035675.1 Penaeus japonicus
TATGAAGTCCATTAGTGTTAGTTTATGATATTATATAATTGTGATATATTTGGATGTGGGGCGAATTGACTCTAAAACTTCAATAGTAAGAGCTTGCTACCTCTTACCGGTAGTCACAGATAGTACGATAAAGTGCTATGGTTGCTACTGCCTATTAATTGTTTGAGATGATAACCATATAAACATTTTATCCTTTGGAACTTTCGTAGTCTGGTCAAAGTCTAGTTTTGAAAGTAGGACATAAGGCCTTATCTGCAGCGTCAGAGTCTTGAAATCATTTCAGCTTCATGGGCACTGTCGGGCGTGCGACAGCGAAAGTGTCGTATCGCTTGAACAAAACCAGCCGTCATGCTCACAGAGCGACCCGTGCCCCTGTGGCGCGCCTTTGAAAAACATTTTTTTTACAGTTATTTGCTTCTTCTTCTGATGAAAAACACTTTTAAGTTCATAAAATACGACAAATACATTTCTTGTTTGCTTTAGTAATTCATATCGGAATGTGAGTCTGAATATGTTAACATCATGCTACTTTAGGCATGAAAAAAAGTTTATTCCTTCAAAAAACTAGTTGTGGAGGTTAGCAGTTAGTAAATAGATTTTATTTGTGCAAATATAGAATTCATTCCATGACACATCAATCAAAGCAAAATTTATTCTAGGCTTATTCACCTAGGTATGCTATACTTTTCATGATAATTTCATTGCAACAAAAGTTATCCTCGCATATTTTGCGTGTATTACAGAAGTCTTGTTTAAAATGGATATCGCACAACACACAAAATTATTATTATTTGCAAACATTATAGGTTATCACAGTAAATAATACTAAACTCAGGTATTTTATTGTTTTATATGATTTACCAACTTGATTTACTTCAGTTTTCTCTGAAGAGACCACTTGCTGCCCATCAAATCTAAACAAATTCAAACGTATTACTCTAATTGTGACTATATACTTTAACAGCCTTTGATTACCCATCTGCCCTGAGAATGAACATAAAAATACACCCAATAGACTTTTTGTTGTTGTTTAAATGTTTTTCATGTCAAACACTTAGTAAATTCAGTTTTTTACGAGTTAAAAAGTAAATGTAATCCAAGCCAAAGGATTCAAACAATTATTTATCACCCATTTATCAAAGCTACATATGGCGGTATTTGTTTTACATTTTCACGCATGAACTGGAGTCTCGAAATATGCAGTATACTATACATTATAATCTTACTTTAATTTTGTTGTAAACCATCATTAAGATACTCTTTAAACGGTTCAATGAGACGACATTAAATAAAGATCAGGAAATGTTTGGCATTTTTGTCATTTGGCGATGGTTTGCACATGCGTGTTGACGCCCCAACTGGATAGGTTGGTACACGTGGGCGGGTCGAGCTCTTTGGCAATAGAACTTGAAATACGGCAGCAAATTATTGCGAGTTTTTGGCAATTATTGCAGATAAGGACGCTGCAGATAAGGCCTATAATTAAGGTGTGGCGAGCAAGGGAATGACAGTTAGAACCCAAATTATTTTTGGCATTATAGTTTTTTGGGAAAAATGATTTGATTATCACAATGGTGATTGGTAACTCATTAATGTTGGAGCCATTTTGGCTCCAAATGGTCGAAGCGCTTAAACTTACATGTTTCAAACATGTAAGTCTAACGCCTTGGGATTTTTGCCTGCACTGGCTGCAGCCAAGTGCTATATGCCCAATCACTCGACGTGCTGGCCAGGAGGATAGCCACGACGAAACGTCTTGTCCTTGGTGGCTGATACTGCCACCACTTGATGTGATATCTTGTCACCCTTTGTTGACGGGTTAAGACAAAATTTATATTGTATACAAAAATCATCTTTTATTAGAAACAATTCTGTGTTTGTTTTAGACTTCAATTTTTGTTTTCCGAGTTAGCAATCCCGCTTTCCCTATCCAAAAGCATGACGTGCATGCGGGCGATTTAGGTCATTGTGTAGGGGAGAGCCACAAATTATATTAGACCTGGTATTTCTATTTACTGTGTAATATAGACGAAAGAAAAAGATTTCTTTAAAATTTACTGACCTGTATGATGTAATGTGTGCACAGTAATCATAGTCCAATATGGAAAGGACAGCACTTTTTGTTGACATCTTAGGTATGCACGAAAGAAAGCCTGAAATGCGAAGTGAACAGTGGTTAACAAATGAACACTTCAGGTGTGAACTTGGATTAAATTCTATAAATAGTTATAACTTCTAAGATTTGCTTTAAAAATCCTCCATAGAACATTGCTCATGTCAAGAACACTTTATTACTTGCAGTTATTGTTTAATTTTAATTTACACAATACCCTTATCTACTGGTCATGCTTTTTTCTACTAATGATTGCAAATCTTCCAGATGTGCATTAACCCATTGCAGACGGAGATAAATTTGCTTGCCCAGCCTCCAGGATAGGTTTTATTTTAGAGAGAGACCACTTGAAGCAATATAATTTGAAGCATCCAAATCTCTTTCAGTCATTCATTGTAAAACTAGAGCGGGTGTTTGTGTTTTTATTTTTTTGTGTGTTTTATTGAGGTTTAGAGACTTATTATGTGCGTACGTATGACAGGGCTCTCTACCAGTAGCTGCAGTTGACTAAAAATTTAGTGCTATGTTATCCATATTAGCTCATTAATTTTTCTTTATATCAATGTGATTAGACGTATTGCTGTTTCTATGGGAGGACACAACAGGCAACTTTATTTTTTCGATAATTTTTGTGTGCTTGTTCTGAAACGAATACGAAAACATATAACCACCTACAATTTAAAAGATAACCAAGAAGTGTAGGGAAAGAGGAATTGAAACATGTGGAAACTTGTGCTCTCCCGCTGGCACCCTCCGTCCGACTGTGAGTGCACAGTGAAAGGATCCATATTGGCACAGGAGCAACAATTTAGACACTGGGGTATGGAATTGAGTCACCTTCCTCTTCCTCTTTCGTTCTGCTGCACATCCTTCATCGGCGGCGGTGGTTAGTTTGAGCAAGGGGTTCATCAACTTAGTAGTTTGTGCCATCGCTCTATAGAGACAGTGCATGCTAGAGACCGAGGATGGTGCCATATCAAGGCTTCTCTCACCTGCTGGGCGGCTCGAAAAAAAGTGGTGCCATCTAGGTATGGACGTTAAGGCTTGCACGATTAGAAAAACGTGGTGCATCTAGGTTTTGGACGTTAAGTTGCACGAGAGTACGGTAATTTTAGAGTCATTAGGACTGCAGTAGCGTAGCTCTTCCACTTCACTCATTCTTTTTATAGCAAAATAAAATAGCACAGTGATCCCAAAAATCCCGAACGTCTAGTGTACGTCATGACGCCCGTGTCAGGCCAAAGCTCTACGTATAGATGTCAGAGCTGACAAAATCCCGAACGACGTGTACGTCCATGGACGCCCGTCGATCAGGCAATCTCTACGACATGTCTGTCAAGCCACCGTACTCAGATTGTTAACCCGTACGCAATGGGTTAAATAACAATAAAAAATATTGTATGCAGCCATATTTTCCATTCAGGATTGTGGTTACCTTCACGCCTAATGGAGCTATGGAAAAAGATTAACCTATTGTGGAGGGGTGTCATGACATACATAATGCAGGAGCTTTGGCCTGACGACAGGCGTCATGATATACATGATGTTGGGGGATTTTTTATCACTGTGATATTTTATTGTACTATAAGTAATGAGTGAGTGATAATGATGACAAATCAATCATAATTACTATAATTGCCTTGATATTAAACAAAGTGGGTATCACCTAAAATCCAAATCCTCGATAGCAATACTATCTTTAGAGAGCAATGGCACACAGCAAATTGCTGACCTCTTGCTCTAAAGTACTGGTGATGAAGAATGTGCAGGCAGAATGTGAAGAGGAAATGTGCCTCAAACCATACCCAGTGTCTTCAATGTATCCCTGTGCCAATAGAGAGGCAGTGTATTGTGGCACTCAGTGAAAAGCACAGGTTTTCTTCCTCTTCTGTACCTCTTCATATTTTCTTCATTGTGGATGGTTATGTTTTTTTGTATTTGTTCATGACAGTACATGAATATGAAATAAATGAAGTTGCTTTTTTCCCATAAAACAGTAATACTTCTATCACACTGAGTATAAAGAAAATAATGAGGTGATATGGTCCCTGTACTACAATTTTAGTCAATTGCATCATTGATAGAGCCTGTCATATGACACATATAAGTCTCTCAATACAGTAAGACATGAAAAAAATGACAAACACAAAAATGACTCTAGTTTCACAGTGAATGACTAAAGAGAGTGGGAAAAGTCAAGGTATGTTGCATGAAGCTCCTGGGCAAGCTAATATATATCTCCATCTGCAATGGGCTATATATTCTGGTGAGATAGAGCATAGATTGGTTCCTTGTTTGGCAACAACCTTTTTGAGTACATTGTCAATATTTATTCTGTGTTGCTAGTCTGTATCCTGTACCGAAAGCAATTTTGTAAATACACACTTCATCATGATATAAGAACTGGCTCTGTGAAGCCTCAAACAAGAAGGATTACTCAACTTTTTTCACATCATTCTATTGTTTATCAGTGCAGGATGAAAGTCAAAGGAGCTGAAGTGAGTATTATATTTTTATATCCATTAACTTTTTTATTTTCAATTTGAGCAGAAGGTGTCATAAATGAGAGACATTTTTGTGTCGTCAACTTATTGATTCCATGCACTATTTTACGTGAAAGCAATATTGTCATTGAATAAATCTATACCTTAATTTTATACAGCTGTATGGTACATGTAATAGAATGACAAAATGTAAGACACTTCATCTGTGGCATTTCTTATATGGATTGAAAATAAGTTGTTTTGACCACAATATATAGGTATTTTATGAAATGGAAAATTAATCATGCTTACAAAATTGGTTATTCTTGTATCTAATACATTACCTTCCTGAGACTAAGACCGTAATAATCCATCCAAATATTTTGGAGGCTTTCATTAAAACAGTTTGAAAATGAGGGAATTTGCCAAAGTGTGGTTATAATTTTTGTTTATGACAACTTTCATGGAAAAGAGTGTTTGGAATCAATTATTTTATGTATTTATTTTATTTATAAACAGAGAAAAACACTTAATATCTTAACCTACTGGCCAGTTACAAGCAAGGACATATTCTTGTTGCCTATTGTTCAAGGCTTTATAAATTCAACTTTGTGCAATGTTGGTTGTCATATTGTGAAGTGCACATGTTTACTGTACTGGTTCTTGTACAGGATATCCACAAACAATGCAGGACATACATTGACATTGCACTCAATGTGCTTATCATCAAATAAGAAACCAGTCCAAGCTCTATCCAGCTGGAACATATATAGCCTGTCAGGTAGGGGGGGAGGTTGTCAACTTGGGAACGAAAGATCTCCACCAGAAATAAAGATCAAACACCTCCTAATGACATCCAAATGCATGAGGAATTATCATTCTTCTCTGTGAAAATCATGTTATCATAATCAGAAAATTTACCAAATTATATTGGGGATGGGTGCAATGGTTGTTAATCACTTTAAAAGAAAATTTATGTTCTAACTTGGAGAGTTGGTGTGTCTGCTTTTGTTAATTACCATTTTAGGGCTTTCCTAGGCATTTTGTTTTAACCCATTTGCGCCGGTTGATGTCCTATCAGGTGATAGGAAAATATTCCCAGTTCTGGGGGACATCCTGAAACATCAAGTATTTTATTGCCCAATTCCAGGTGGCGCAGTTGTGATATGCTGGAACATCAGAAAAAGAACACTAGATTGTATTTAGATACAATTGTTTTTCATAATTTCTTAGTCTTTGTTGCTTTAGTTTAGGTGTTTGAATGTCATAAAATGTGATGTAACATATTAGAAAATGACATTGCAGAAAACTTCGTGATATTAACCCATTCATGCATTTCAAAATCCTCAACAATACCATTCACATCAAATTTTTCACCCCAATGACGGGGGCATCGCTCCAGCCTTGCAATGTCACATTGCTGGGGACCCTCTCGAACGCATAGGCTAAATCAGTTAAATAACTCCGATGCTGCCTATGGGCCCCCGCTGTCCCCCAGCGAACGGCGCGCCTTGAAATGCGCCCCCCCCGGCTACCCATGGTGTACCACCCATCCAGAGAGGGTTAGTGACTTCATGGTAATTTCTTTTTCTGATTGGTTGAATAAAAAGATCAGAGTTGAAAAACTATTTCAAAATCAAATGTGATTGTCCAAGAAATAAAGTAAAATAAAAAATTACTTATGTAATACTATTTCTAATTTCTGCATTATCTGTGATGTTTTGCCACATCATGTCACGAGCTACATGTACAAACCAGTATGTACATTTATGATGTTTATATTGTTTCTCTTTTTGTTCTGGAAAAAAAGTTTAAAATATCTCTTTTGATATGCCACTAAAAGAATTCTTCCACTTTCCATTGGTAAGATCACATAGAAGTGAATAATATAGGCAAAGTTCAACAATCCAACACTAGAAAACATTGCTGTGACATGCTTTTCGACTAAAATACCTTCTCTGAACATGGCAATATTTTTACTTGTCTTTCCATTTTAGTTGCAATCTTGCAAACCATAAGAATAAGGTGGGTGAAAAATGCTCTGAGAGGTTCAGTGTGGCCTTGCGCAGTGGAAAAACACCCCGGCATGAAGTGTCTTCACAGTGGACACTTCTCATACATACTTTAATTCTCTGTGAATTGCACAACAAAGAATTTGTTGAAAAAGTCCATACTCTCCAGTCAGGAGATACGACATTGCCCTTGCAGAGCACTGAACAAAGGGGCCCCATCAAGCTGACAATCATCAACCTTGGAATACCCAGGCAAAAAGGAACCTGGGCTACTCCTAGACATAAAGAACTGTCTTCTAAAAGTTTGGCAATAAGTTCAATAATGTTTTTTTTCTTGTTATTATTAATAGTTTTGTTTGTTTATTTTTCTTGTTTTTACTGTCCAATCTTCCTGTTACTCCATGTTTCATACCCTCTACTACCATTATTGTCACTATGATTGCTTAGATCTCAATATTGCTAGCATTGGTGATGTGGACCTTTTAGTGAGATTTAACAAATTAAAGAGTAAGATAAAAAGTGTATATGGACTGCAGTGTTCCCTGAAAATTTAAATTTGGTCCATAGAAGTGTTCATAATCCATACAATTCCATTGCCTACATCTTTCATTTTGTTTTCTTGTTGATACTCATTCCACTAATCTCATAAAATGGTCTGGCTTCACTTTTCTCTAAATGTCATTGAATTAATCTGCTTCTATATTGTGCTGAAAGCATTAACAGACATTTCAGTATGTGTGGCAATATAAGAGGATTATGCTTTGAAACTGGTACAATGTTCATGATTTTTTACAATCCTTTGATATGGTATAATTGATAAGTCTCACTAGTGGTAGGTGCCAGTAGTGAAATGCATTCCAAGTGTTTAGAATCTTATACATCAACTTCTGCGTATAATGTGTGTATATGAAAGTACATATATTTAGGTGTCTGAATGTGTTTCTATTGAATAATTGCTGATCCTTGGGGTAATGACCACAAGCATTATTATTTGTCTATATAGCAGATACATAATTACATGTTTAGTTGGCTTAACCCATTGGTCGCGATATTAAAAAAAGGGCTGTGCAGTAGGATGGCTGTTTTACATGTCTGGCACGGTGCCATCCTTGTCTATGACCGACTGCCTTTGCAGCAAATCATGCCATCTGCTGCTAATGGCTTAATGTATGCAGAACTGTAGACAAGGTTGACACACTTGGATTGATATTAGAGAAAGAGTAGGGAAATTATGGTTTTATGAGTAAACAAAATATTTGCTAATATCATTTATTACTATTTATGATTTTTATCATTAGTACTATTTATTATTATTATTATTTTTATATTATTATTAATTTTTATAATATCTTTTATGACTGTTTACAAGGTCAATACCCATCTCCCACACATGCAGAGGCACTCAATGCCTTGACCTCTTTTTCAGACCTTAGACATGTTTGAAACTGATGGCTGTGATAACTGCGATGAGTTCCTGAGAATGAAGAACAATCGCGACCAAGTATATGACTGCACATCCTCCAACTTTGATGGGTAAGTCTAATATTCCTGACTTTATCATGACAGATAAAAAGTTGATATTGTTGAAGATTATTACTAGGTTAACTGCATTTGTTATTGAGTCTTATGAAAACTTTTATTTGAAACACTCATTCTTGTAAAGAAGCAAAATCATTAAATTTTTTACTTTCATCCTAGAACTAATCATTTTTGAATGAGACTAAAATCCTTCGATTTTTTTCAGATTTATTGCTCTTATGAGTCCAGAGGATAGTTGGGTTGCCAAGTGGCAGAGAATTAGTGAGTATTTTAAGTTTTGAACATAAACAAAAGATGAATTGATACATATATATGCAAAAAGATTTTCTTATGAAAGCAAACACAATATGCCTTTTTGTATATTACAAATGAAGGCTTAGACTAAGTAGAAAAGATGTTGAGGTGCCTTTTACTTGGCAGAAAAAAAAAAGAGTTGGAGGATAGGATAGTTGCTTAACCCTATGACGACGGTGCGTCACACCCTTGTGACACAGCTAAATTCCCGATGCCGGGGCGTCATGCCAGTGTGACATTTCCAATGCAATATTGCAATGGCCCGGCGTAGGGGTTTTCGTGTAGGGTGTGCCCCGTCGGGAAAGGGTTAAAGAGAAGAAGAAAGAAAATTTATAATTCTGTTGCTGATGGGGGATAGATTTGCTTGCCCAGTCTCCAGGATGAGTTTTATTTCAGAGCAAGGCAGCTTCACACAACATACTTTGACTTCTCCCACTCATTCAGTCACTCATTGTAAAACTAGAACTATTTTTGTGTTTGATTTTTGTCGTTTTACTGTGTTTAGAGACTTAGAGATGCCCATTGTCAGGCCAAAGTTCCTGCATCATGTATGTCATGACACCCGACCGCAATGGGTTAATTAGATTAGTTATATATTTTTCAATCTCACATGCACACTGGCTGAGAGTTGATGCTGCTTGTAGTGTGTCTGAGCACTACTGCAAAAAACATATTTTGTATGAAAGTAAGAGTCCCAGATGTGGAATTAACAAAGAAATGTCACTCAACATCATCTTTACTTAGGCTTATCCTTTACTTTATTCACCTTGTGTTCCCTTTACTTTTCTTTTTTTGCTCTTTCATCATCTCCATATTTTCTCCATCCTATGCATATTGTTTTTTCTTCCTTTTTTTACACTTCTGTTTTAAATTTTAAATAAGCATTTATAACTAATATTCTTTACATATAAAACAATAAGTATCTGTAAGTAATTAAAGCTGTAACAACCACTTCAATATTTTGCCAAGTAATATCTATCCATCATATAATTGCATCATGATAGACAATAGTTGGATGCATTAACTTTTGAGTGATAGACTTTGCTCTAAATCAGACAAATATAATTATTCTGCTTAGTAAGACTATATAGTCATTATCCTGTAAACAAAGTAAATCTATTATTGATATCCATGTGTCATGCTCTTTCTCAACCACAGATCGCTGTTGCCGGGGAATGTATGCCATCTCTATCACTGGACGACTGCCAGCCTCTGTCATAAGGGAGATGAAATCCCGTGGCATTAAGTACAGGCAGAGGGACATGACAAAACTGTAATTTAAGTGTTGTATCATCATAGCAAAGGCTTTTCTTCATGTCTATGTTAAAACAGATTTATTTTTTACATGTATCTTTTAACCCTCTCTGGATGGGTGGTACAGTACTGTTACCGCTCATTCAAAAGCCCAGTGGCCGGGCGACACAGTATTGTGCCAGCCATTTAATTGATTTAGGCCTAATAATTCGAAAGCCCCGGCATTGTGACATTCAAGGCTAGAATGCCCCCGTCGTGAATGGGTTAAGCATTATGTTAACTTTTCATTCTAAATGCTGTGAAAACTTTTATAGTTTTGCAAGTGCATAATTGTTTCAAGACTTTGATAGATAACTACTGTAGTTCTTGGAGAGCTAAATGACAGATTCATTTATTTGTAACAGAAATAATGCTATTACTACACTTCTATAAAGTTAGAAAAGCAAAAAAATTTCAGTATATCATTTTTTCTTCATATATTGCATACTGTTTAATAATATCATTTAATAAACAGATAAAAAGAATTAATTACATTTTGCAAAGGGAAGAACAAAGACAATGCAATATTCAACAAATTAGATTTAGGTCTATACTTTACTGGAACCTGCTTTTTATGGAAGTATGTCATGGAAGCAGAATAAAAATAAGAAAATATGCATCATTTTGACTTCATTACATCATGTAATTACAAATGGTATTATGTCTCACAAGCACATAAATATCTCCTGGGAGTGATTTTTTTTATAATTATGTGTTTTATTATCCTTGTTACCTATATTCAGCAATCATTATCATGTAGGGTGGAGCAAGGTACATTACATATGTCATTTAGAGTGAAATCTTGTAAAACTAGGTTTGATGAGTGGTGACACCAGTCACAGACTTGTTATAATATACTTTTTTGAGAAAGGAAATCTTGATTTACATTTTTCTTATATATATATATATATATTATATATATAGTTTTATATATTATATATATAGATATATATATGTAAATATATATATTTATATATATATAAATATATATATGTATAATAATATATATATCTATATATGTATAATATGTCTTATATATATTATTAATATGTATATATGTATATATATCGTAAATATATATATATTTCTATATATATATGTTATATATAAAGATAAGCATATAATATATATATATATATATAATATATATATATATATGTATATAATATATATTCTTTATATATCTATATATTTTAGTAATATATAAGCCATAATATAGCATAAATATAAATATACATATATTATATATACTGTCCATCCAATGCTATAAATATATATATATATTATATAAAACGATATAGCCATATAATTTATATATACTATATATATTTAATATATATATATATATATGTATATATCTATTATATATATTTAAAAATTATATATCCCAATAATATTATTTATATATATTTATTAATCACATATATATATTAAAATATATATATCTATATACAATTACATATAATCCTCTAAATAAAATATATTATATATATAAATTTATATATATATATATATAATATATATTATATATATATCTTATATATTTATTCACAATATATAAACTCTAAGGAAATTTATAAATATATTTATATAAATATATTTATATATATTATATCCATATATATATTTATATATCACTGTATACATATGAATTTATATATCAAATTATATTCTATATATATATATATATTTATATATATATATATATTATATATATTTATTATATAGTTAATATATAATATATATATATATTACATATTTTATGTAAATTACTTAGTATAATACTGTATAATAACAAAAATATTTTATTCGTATATATATATAATATTGATATATACATATATATATATTTATTTTAATATATACTTTATATATATATAAAATTTATATATATTGATATACATATGATATATATTACAACATATACATTTTCTATTATATATTGATTCTCTATATATATATATATGTATATCAAGGTAAGATATTTTATCAATTTATAATCATATATAGCTTATATTATACATATTTTTATATATATGTATATATATATATTTTGATGTATTATGTGTCTATCTATATTAGAATATATATTAGATATTATATATATACTACAATGTATTATTATAATATACATAAAATATACATGTATATACATATATTTACATGTAAAAATTATTACATATATTAATGTATAAAAGATATATATGTATATATATATATTTATTAAAATATGTATTATAACTGTATATCATATATATATATATAGATATAATTTATGTATATAATGATTACAATGAATATTTTTTTATATATAAAACATATATTATATATATAGATAATAATGTATAATATATAATCTATATGTATTAATAGTAGGATATAATATATTATATATATTTAATACATTATAATATACGTAATTTATTCTATATATTATATTTATATAAGTATATATGTATTATTATATATATGTTATATATAGATTATATATGTTATAGTATAGGTCAATATCTTATATGCATATGGTTTACATATTATATGTTAGTATATTATTTACATATATATTATAGTTTATTCTATGTATATATTAAAAATATAAAAAATCATATACTATGTATTAAGTTAAATATATGATATATATCTTATTGAAATTTCATATATGAATATATCAGTGTATCTTATACGTATATATATATATATATATATATTTATATTATTATGTATTATATAACTGTTATTTTTTAGTATATCTATTATATTTATATGCATTATATATATAGTTAGATATCTGTCTATATATAGCGTTATATATTGTTTAATATATATATATGCTATATCTGAATATATATTATTTATTATCTGTATTATATATATATATATGACATAATATGGTATATATATGTATATATTATTTATATATATAGATATTTATATGTATAGATATAATTAGTTATATATGCCCGTTTTTAAATGAATTATATGTATATATTTATATATATATAGTTTATATTTAAATATATATATAAATATAGATAGTCTATATCGTCATATATAGATTATTATATATATATATCTATGTATATATGTATTATAGATATATATATATTTGTTATATAATTTATATATTTATTATATTAATTATGTATATGATATATATATATATGTCATATAAATTTATATATAAATACTTATATCTGTATATATAAATGTAAATTTATATGTATATTTTATATTTTATATTATATATACATATATATAATATAGATATAATGTTATATAAATATTATTATTAACATATATATAATATACTACTGCATTTAGTATATATAGATAATATATATATATATATATATAGATAGTTAATAGAATCTTAATATATATTATGTATATATATGTATATATGTATGTTTTATATGTATATATATATATGGATATATATATGGATATATATATATGTATATATATATATGTATATTATATATTATTATATAGATATTTAATTATATATTTATACTATATATTATCTTTATATATATATATTTTTATATTATTATGCATCACATAATATATGCATGCATATATACATACTATATGCATGCATATATACATACATTTATTAATATATATATCTATCTATATATATTTATATATATAAATATATATTAATATATATATATATAATAATTGCATATACAAATTTGTATATAATATCTTTATATATATATAAGTTTTTATATGTATAAGTATGGATATATAGGTATATATATGTATATATACTACCGTACTTATATGTATATATATGTTATATAATGTTTATCTTCATGTTTATATATTTATATATATTTTATATATATTTATTTATATGTATATATTATGTATAATATATGTATATATGTGTGTGAGTGTGTGTGTGTGGGTGTTGAATGTATGTATGTATGTATTCAGTTTATCTGTTTATCTATTTACACATAACACCTACCATTCCACACACACACAAACACACACAACAATCACACACACACACTCACACACCACAGGACTCAACACACACACCACACACACACACACACACAAACACCACACACACACACACACCATCACATCCAACAATCACACACACACACACAAACACATACACACACACACACACCACAAACACACACACAACACACACACACACACACACACCAACACACCTCACTCACACACACACAACCACTCATTACACTACAACACACACAACACACATCACACACACACACACACACAACTAACTCTCTAAACACTCACACCACACACCACTACACACTTGTTAATTAATTTTTTTTAGATTTAAGTTTTTTAGATAGTGTGTGGAGAGTATTTAGTATATATAGTTATATATGTATATCTAGATTTCATTATTGATTGAGTTATATATGTTGATAGTTACTATAGGATATTTTTGATTTAGTGAATATTTAGTGATTTATTTATACATAATTTTATGGTTTATTTTTATATTTAATATATATATATATATTTATATAGATATATATATCTATATTATTTATCTATATATATTTTATATTGATTAACATAAATATATGGATATATATAAGATATATATATATATATATATATATATATATATATATATTTTATGACATAAATGGTATGTATATATATGTATATATTTTTTTTTACTTTTTTGTTTGTATATATAAGTAGATAGTTTTACTATCTACATACATACTATTCAATATATATACATATATATATGTATATATATGTAAATATATGTATATACATGTATATACCATGTATATTATACCTGTATTCTATATATATATCTATCTATATATATATATTATATATAGGTATATCTATATATGTATTAAATATGTATATATCATATATATATATATTATATATATCACTTAATATTTATCTATATATATATTAATATACAGTATACTATATATATATATATATATATATTATATATCACATTTATATATTTATATATATGTATATATATATGTATATATGTGTGTGTGTGTGTGTGTATGTATGTATGTATGTATGTATATCTGTTTATCTGTTTATCTATATACACATACACCTACCCATACACACACACACACAAACACACACACACACACACACACACACACACACACACACACACACACACACACACACACAAGCACACACACACACACACCTACTACACACACACACACACAAAACATTCCAACACACACACAAACACACACACACACAC